>NW_022196891.1:19667780-19697888 GCF_008632895.1 Mastomys coucha | reverse complement strand
CTCCCAAGTGCTAGGATTAAAGGTGTGTGCGACCACTGCGTGGCTAGCAGGGAAAGTTTCATGGGGCATTTTTAGGACTTTTGTTGAGTCTATAGTTAGTTACCAATTATGTGCAGGTGTGCTTCTCTCTGTTGTCAGTCTAACAAAGAATTCTCAGTGGCAACGTTAAAATGAGTACATGTCTTGCTCATGCACTGCTAGATCCCATGATACCTTTCTTACATAGTTTTCCTTACAGAAATTTCTTAGTAAAGTGTGACTGTATTTCAGACTCTGATGTTGGTTTCGTTTTGAGACTTGGTCTCATTATCCATGCTGGCCTTGTTAGACCAGGCTATCACAGAGCTCACAGATATCTACCTACTCTTTCCGCAAAAGTGCTAGGATTCAAGGTGTACACCACCATATCCCAGCTGCATTTTACTTTTCACACTACCTACCACCTTATCTCTGTAGATGTGGGAATGAAAATTATTACTCTCAGGTGTCTTGGAATAGTTGAATGCTGTTGTTTCAGAATGACTGTATTAAGCCATGGCCTGTCTCAAGCCTCACAAACAAGGACTATGCTAAGAAATACTGTCAAGAGAGAAGAATGGTTTGATAGGGCATGGTGGGATCTCTGTTTGTTTTAGCACAAATATTACTGGAACTGCCACTGTGCACTGTGACAGTATAAGCATCACAAATAGATAGTTGGTATTATGGATATCAAGCCAGTCTTTGGTTAATGGTGGAAGAAAGTAACAGGATATCCACTATCCACATGTCTGAGTAGTGATGTAATAAAGCTTCATTTTCTCCAGGAAAATGCTAAGCACAGATTTTAAATTCTTAATCCTTCCCAGTTATAATGTGAGTTCCTAAAAGAGATAGCAAGGAATGCCTACATCAATACTATGCACACAACAATGACCACACACCTATTACTGAAGCCAGACTGCAGATTCAAGTACCTTTCAGTGCTTTTAGCTGATATTCAGTAAGTAACATTCTGCCTAGTCTCATTCTTGTGTTTATTCTAGGAAAAACAAATCAGGCCTAGAATTTCTGGACAGAATTCAGTGAATATTTTCAGGGATTTTGAAATATGTTTCCACATTTTCCTTCCAAGAACAATAACACAATGTCACCAAAAAGATAAAAAGTTTAAGTTCACACATTTGCTGCATTGATCGCTGAGGTGTGCAGCCAAAATGCTGGGGAGTCTCACAAAACTACACAGTAGGCACATTTGTGAAGCCATATGTTGGAGGAAAGTCACTCCCTACTCTGTCAGCCATCAGAGTACTAGCTAATAACTTTCTGCGAAGTATGCTCAGGTTATTATCTTGCCTGTGTATATTTTAATGCATGCATATAGGAGATATTTGATACTCATCTTTAAATAATATTTGATGGTGAGAGGGTGAGAGCTCCATACAGTAGAAGAGCAAGCATAAAAGCATGTGTGCCAGGGCATAGGTATAGTTTGTGAAAGCTGATTCTCTCCTACTACATGAAACTCAGGAGTGCATACAAAGAAGAAATTAGATTGTTTATCGTCCTCTCTGTACAATATGCCTAACATATTTCCATGTTCCAGGGGTATATATTCAAGTAGATTGTAGTGCTTTATTATTAAAATAATTTAATATATACACATTCCTATTTCAGACAGAGATTCATATTACATATCACACTGCATCTCAATGAACCCAATACTATCACAGTATTATAAAACTGGCAATTATTTTTCATTCCTGATTAGTTACTAAATGTTTCATTTTGCTTCATTTTGTAATATCTGTTGAGGGTAAATGGAATTCCAAGCTTTGTTTTTATAAAGTAATGTATTTTGTACATGTTTAGGAAAGAAGAATATCACAGAATGCAAGTGAAGGTCAGAGGACAAGCTGAGCAAATATGTGCTTTCTTCTCATCTCCCCTACATGCACATAGGGAGCATCCCTACTGGGTGTTGCCTTATTGGAGAAACTTTGTCATTGGATGCGGCCCTTTGAGGCCTCAGAAGCCCAAACCAGGCTAGTGGTACTCTCTCTTCCTGCTCCTCGTAGATCTAGTTGTGGAACTCTCAAGCCTCTCTTCCATCACAGTGTCTGCCTCTATGCCACCATGCTTCAGAACATGACAAAAATGAACTAAACCTTTGAACTGAAAGCCAGATACAATGAAATGTTTTTCTTTATAAGAGTTGTTATGGTCATGGTGTCACTTCCAAGCAATAAAACCCTCAGTGATCTGTATTTTGTAGATAAATTTACCCACTGAGCCATCCCCATAGCCTAGATTTCACATTCCATTCCTAGCTCCTTTCTTTTTCATCTAGGACTGTGTATAAATTTAACCCCATGTTGTCTGTTCTAAAATGGAGAGGTAGATTGAACCCAGCTGATGGCCTGTTGAGGGTTACTGTAAAATTCTAGACAAACATCTATCTGGTACCCTCATTCCTGTCCCATACCAGCCATTTTATTTTACTATTTTCTATTCACTGTTTTGTGTTCCTTTGGATCTTTGGTCCATATTTTCTTTGGGATCATTTTTCTTTGCTTATTGACTTATAATAGGTAAATCCCTATATTACATTTCCCTTGTTATGGAAATATTACAGCCTTTTCTAATCTGTCACTTGATTTAAATTTGATATATATCCTACATGGGAGCTTTTAATGTTCACATAGTTAAATGCATTATTTTCTTTTATGGTTTCTGAATTTTAACTAACAGAGATCTAATACATTTCTCAATGCACACATACAAAACATTTCATCTTAATAATGTTATCTACTTCTTGTGTTACAATAGTAAGGTTGATTTATTTAAATAGGTAGTCATATGCTGGATAATCAAACTCTTACTAAATTTAAAAGCCATGCTATCATGTTAAAATTTAGCATTTAGGCCTTGGAGAGTCAGTAGTTAGAAGCATTCACCGTTCTTAGAGAAGACCTGAGTTCCTTTCCCAACACCCACCTCAGCTGGCTCAAAATGACTTTCAGTTCCAGGGACTCTGACCCTCTCTTCTAGTCTCAAACTGATGCTGTAAATTCACAGAAGCATATAGTACACATAAAGAAAAATGAGACTTTTTCACTCAGATTTTAGAAAAACTATCTCTAATTCAAGCCAAAATGAGAAAGAAAAGACTCATACCCAAAGAGTCACCATTGGACATATAGATTTGGGCAAGTCCACCATGACTGGCCATTTGATCTACAAATATCAAAAAACTGATAAATGAACCATTAAAAAGTTTGAAACAGAGGGTGCTAAGATGGGGAAAGACTCCTTCAAATGTGGTTGAGTCATGGACAAGCTAAAAGCTGAGGATGAATGTAGTATCACTATTAACACGTTCTGTGACCAGGAAATAACATATGACTATCACTGATACTTCAGGACACAAAGACCTTATCAAAAGGCATGATAATAGTTACATTTCAGACTGATTACATTGTTCTGATTATTGCTGCTGGTGTTGGTGAATTTAAAGCTAGTATTTGTAAGAATGGGCAGACCCATGAGCATTCCATTACACACTAGTTGTAAAACAACATATTGTTGGTGTCAACAAAACATTTTCAGAGAGCCACCCTTACATTCTGAAGATGCCCAAATAAATTTTTAAGGAAGTCAGCATATATGTTAAGAAAATTAGCTACAACCCTGATACAGTAATATGTGTTCCTCTTCCTGGCTGGTATTGTGATATGCTGGAGACAAGTGCTAATATGTATGGGTTAAAGAGATGGAAAGTCAACTGTAAAGATGACGATGTGGTTAGAACCACACTGGTGGGAGCCATAGGATTGTATCCTACAATTGGCTTGTTATGCTGGCAAGTCTACTGCACCTCCAACATGTTTAAAAAATTGATGATATTGGTACTATTCTCATAGGCTGAATGGATACTGGCATTCTCAAACCGGATGTGGTTGTTTCCTTTGCACTAGTCAATGCCACAACAGAAGCAAAGTCTGCTGGAATGCACCATGAAGCTTTAAGTAAAGTTCTTTCTGGAGACAACATGGGTTTTAATGTAAAGAATATATCTTTCAGTGATTCTAGATATGGCAATATTGCTAAAGGCCCAAAAATGATCCACCAATGGAAGCAGATGGTTCCATTGCGCAGCTGATTATCCTGAATCATCCAGGTCAAAACAGTGTTGACTGTGCCAAGTATTAGATTTGTCATGTGGCTCATGTAACATGCAAGTTTGCTGAGCTTAGAAAAAAGATTGATCAGTGCTCCAACCCAGGAACTCAGGTGAGATCGCCATTTTCTCTCCAGTGACTTTCTAAGGCAGGTCCAGCTGGAGGCAGAGGCCTCAGAAGTGTCAGGGTAGCCTGCACAGGATCCTTTCTACCTGGGAGGTATTACAGATCTACAGCCTTCTCTGCACCTTTTCTGCAGGTGGAAATCCTGTCTCCAGGGATTGTTCTGAACCCAGGACTCAGAGGGGATGACTGATCCACAGCCCTCTGCAAACAAGTCTTACCTGTGGAGCTCTGATCTCCAAGATGTGCTGACACACAGGCTTACAGATTCACAAGAGGAAGAAGCTCCAGCCAGAGGCAGCAAGAACATCTAACACCATAGATCAACAGATGGCAAAGGGCAAATGCAAGAATTTTACTAACAGAAATGAAAACTATTTGGCTTCATCAAAACCTAGTACTCCCACCACAGCAAATCCTGGATATCCCAAAACACCAGAAAAGTAAAATTTGTATCTAAAATCATATATCATGATGGTGATAGAGGAATTTAAGCAGAATATGAATAACTCCCTTAAAGAAATACAGGAGAACACAGGTAGACAGATTCAAGCCCTTAAAGAGGAAACACAAAAATCCCTTAAAGAATTACAGGAGAACACAAGAAACAAGTAGAAGCCCTTAAAGAGGAAAAGCAAGAATCCCTTAAAGAATTACAGGAAAGCACACCAAACAGGTGAAGGAATTGAACAAAACCAACCAGGCCCTAAAAATTGAAGTAGAAACAGTTAAGAAATCACAAAGAGAGACAACACTGGAGATAGAAATTCTAGGAAAGAAGTCAGGAACCATAGGTGCAACCATCACCAACAGAATATAAGAGATAGAAGAGAGAATCTCAGGTGCAGAAGATACCATAGAAAACATTGACACAACAGTCAAAGAAAAAACAAATTACAAAAAGTTAACCCAAAACATCCAGGAAATACAGGACACAATCAATCTCTATGCTCCAAATCAAAGGGCATCTACATTCATAAAAGAAACTTTACTAAAACTCAAAGCACATATTGTACAGCACACAATAATGGTGGGAGATTTCAACACCCCACTCTCTGCAATGGACAGATCATGGAAACAGAAACTAAACAAAGACACAGTGAGAATAACAGAAGTTATGAAACAGATGGATTTAACAGATATCTATAGAACTTTTTATTCTAAAACAAAAGGATATACCTTCTTCTCAGCACTTCATGGTACATTCTCTAAAATTGACAATATAATTGGTCACAAATCAGGCTTCAACAGGTACAAGAAGATTCAAATAATTCCTTGCATCCTATCAGATCACCATAGACTAAGGCTGCTCATCAATAACAGCATAAAAAACAGAAAGCCCACACATACGTGGAAGCTCAATGATACTCTACTCCGTGACATCTTAGTCAAGGAAGAAATAAAGAAAAAAATTAAAGACTTTCTAGAGTTTAATGAAACTGAAGCCACAACATACCCAAACTTACGGGACACAATGAAAGCCGTCCTAAGGGGAAAACTAATAGTTTTAAGTGCCTACAAAAATTAACTGGAGAGAGCATATACCAGCTATATAAGAAAACATCTGAAAGCTCTAGAAAAAAAAGAAGCAAATTCACCCAAGAGAAGTCGAAGGCAGGAAATAATCAAACTCAGGGCTGAAATCAACCAAATAGAAACAAAAAGAACTATACAAAGAATCAACCAAATCAAGAGCTGGTTCTTTGAGAAAATCAACAAAACAGATAAACCCTTAATCAGACTAACTAGAGGGCACAGGGACAGTATCCTAATTAACAAAATCAGAAATGAAAAGGGAGACATAACAATGGAAACTAAGGAAATCCAAAAAAAAAAAAAAATCATGAGATCCTACTACAAAAGCCTATACTCAACAAAGCAGGAAAACCTGGATGAAACGAACACTTTTCTAGACAGATACCAGGTACCAAAGTTAAATCAAGATCAGATCAATGATCTAAACAGTTCCATATCTGGTCATGAAATAGAAACAGTCATTAATAGTCTCCCAACCAAAAAAAGCCCAGGACCAGATGGGTTTAGTGCAGAATTTTATTAGACCTTCAAAGAAGACCTAATACCAATACTCCTCAAACTATTCCACAAAATAGAAACAGAAGGTACTCTACCCAATTTGTTTTATGAAGCCATAATTACTCTTATACCTAAACCACACAAAGACCTAACAAAGAAAGAAAACTTCAGACCAATTTCTCTTATGAATACCGATGCAAAAATACTCAATAAAATTCTTGCAAACCGAATCAAAGAACATATCAAAACGATCATCCACCATGATCAAGTAGGCTTCATCCCAGGGATGCAGGGATGATTCAATAATCCATCTACATAATTCACTATATAAACAAACTCAAAGAAAAAATCTTATGATCATCTCATTAGATGCTGAGAAAACATTTGACAAAATCTAACATCCCTTCATGATAAAAGTCTTGGAAAGATCAGGAATTCAAGGCCCATAGTTAAAGATAGTAAAAGCAATATATTGCAAACCAGTAGCCAACATCAAACTAAATGGAGAGAAACTTGAAGCAATCCCACTAAAATCATGGACTAGACAACACTCCTCACTCTTTCCCTACCTATTCAATATTGTACTTGAAGTCCCAGCCAGAGCAATTAGGAGATCAAAGGGTTACAAATTGGAAAAGAAGAAGTCAAATTATCACTATTTGTTGATGAAATAATACTATACATAAGTGATCCCCAAAATTCCACCAGAGAGCTCCTAAAACTGATGAACAACTTCAGTAAAGTAGCTGGATAGAAAATTGACTCAAGCAAATCAGTAGCCTTCCTCTACACAAAGGATAAACTGGCTAAGAAAGAAATTAGGGAAACAACCCTTCACAATAGTCACAAATAATATAAAACACCTTAGTGTAACCCTAACTAAGCAAGTAAAAGATTGACTTGACAAAAACTTCAAGTCTCTGAAGAAGGAAATTGAAGTAGATCTCAGAAGATGGAAAGATCTCCCATGCTCGTGGATTGGCAGGATTAATATAGTAAAAATGGCCATCTTGCTGAAGGCAATCTACAGATTCAATGCAATCCCCATCAAAATTCCAACTCAATTCTGCACAGACTTAGAAAGAGTAATTTGCAAATTCATCTGGAATAACAAAAAAAACCAGGATAGCCAAAACTCTTCTCAACAATAAAGGAACCTCTGGTCGAATCACCATCCTGGACCTTAACCTGTACTACAGAGCAATTGTGATAAAAACTGCATGGTATTGGCACAGTGACAGAGAGGTAGATCAATGAAATAGAATTGAAGATCCAGAAATGAACCCACAAACCTATGGTCATTTGATCTTTGACAAAGGAGCTAAAACCATCCAGTGGAAAAAAGAAAGCATTTTCAACAAATGGGGCTGGCTTAACTGGCATGTAGAAGAATCAAATTGATCCATTCCTATCTCCTTGTACAAAGCGCAAGTCCAAGTGTATCAAGGACCTCCACATAAAACCAGATACACTGAAACTAATAGAAAAGTAAGTGAGGAAGAGCCTTGAACACATAGGCACGGGGGAAATTTTCCTGAATAGAACGCCAATAGCTTATGCTCTAAGATCAAGAATTGACAAATGGGACCTCATAAAATTGCAAAGCTTCTGTAAGGCAAAAGACACTGTCAATAGGACAAAACAGCAACCAACAAATTAAGAAAAGAACTTTACCAATCCTATATCTGATAAGAGGGCTAGTATCCAATGTATACAAAGAACTCAAGAAGTTAGACTCCAGAGAAACAAATAACCCTATTAAAAATGGGGTACAGAGCTAAACAAAGAATTTCAACTAAGGAAAACCAAATACCTGAGAAGCACTTAAAGAAATGTTCAACATCTTAATCATCAGGGAAATGCAAGTCAAAACAGCCCTGAGATTCCACCTCACATCGGTCAGAATGGCTAGGATAAAAAACTCAGGTGACAGCAGATGATGGAGAGGTTGTAGAGAAAGAGGAACACTCCTTCATTGCTGGTGGGATTGCAACTTGGTCCAACCACTCTGGAAATCAGTTTGGAGGTTTTTCTGGAAATTGGACATAGTACTACCAGAGGACCCGGCTATACCACTCCTGGACATATACCCAGATTATTCTCCAACATGTAATAAAGACACATGCTCCACTATGTTCATAGCAGCCTTATTTATAATAGCAAGAAACTGAAAACAACCCAGATGTCCTTCAACAGAGGAATGGATACAGAAAATGTGGTACATCTACACTTTGGAGTACTACTCAGCTATTAAAAGCAATGAATTTATGAAATTCTTAGAGAAATGGATGGATCTGGAGAATATCATCCTGTGTGTGTTAACCCAATCACAAAAGAACACACATGCTATGCATTCTCTGATGAGTGGATATTAGCCTAGAAGATCAGAATACACAAAGTACAACCCACAAACCACAAGAAACTCAAAGAGAAGGAAGACCAAAGTGTGGATACTTCATTCCTTCTTAAAAGGGGGAACAAAATACCCATGGAAGGAGTTGTAGAGACTAACTATGGAGCAGTGACTCAAGGAAGGATAATCAAAAGACTGGTCCACTTGGGAATCATTCCCATATTCAATCATCAAATAGCCGCACTATTGTGGATGCCAGCAAGTACTGGCTGACAGGAGCCTGATATAGCTGTCTCCTGAGAGGCTCTGACAGGACCCGACTAATACAGAAGTAGAGGCTCACAGCTATCCATTGGACTGAGTACATGTCCCCAATGAAGGAGCTAGAGAAATGACCCAAGGAGCTTAAGGGCTTGCAGCCCCTTAGGGTTAACAACAATATGAAGTACCTAGTACCCTCAGAGCTCCCAGGGAGTAAACCACCAACCAAAGAGTACACATGGTGGGACTAATGACTCCAGCAGCATATGTGTAGCAGAGGATGGCCAAGTAGGTCATCAATGGGAGGAGAGGCCCTTGGCCCTGTGAAGGTTCTATGCCCTAGTGTAGAATGCCAGGTCCAGGAAGCAGGAGAGGGGAATAGATAGAGTGGGGAAGTAGATAGAGTGGGGAAAGAACAGGGGTTTGTTTTTGTTTTTGTTTTTTATTTTATTTCTTTTTTTTTTTTGAGAGGAACCTGGGGAAGGAGATATTGTATGACATATAAATAAAGGCAACATCTATTAAAAAAAAAAAAAGAAAAAGGTTGATTGCTATTCTGACAAGAGGGTGGAAGATGGCCCTAAACTCTTGAAATTTGGTGATGCAAGCATTGAATATGATTCCAGGCAAGCCCGTGTATATTGAGAACCTCACTGTCTTTCTTCCACTTTGTTGTTTTTCTGTTTCCGGCATGAGGCAAACACTTGCTGTGAGTGTTTTCAAACCTGTGGACAAGAATTTGCTGGAGCCTACAGAGTCATCAGTCACCAAAAATCTCAGACGGTTAAATTAATATTATCCTGAACACCTGATACCCCATTCTTACTCAGTGATGGAAAAAGATCTCAGATCCTTTTGTTGACATTGACCATTGAAGTTTAATAGTAAATGTTTGGTTAATGATAACAACTTATGGTAAAACCTTCAGAAGGTAAGAAAAAAAAGGTTTTATGGATCTATTTTTTTCTTTGCCTGTGACAATTTTAGTTGCCTTTTTTTTAAAAAAAATCAGTACTTTCTAATGGAAACAACTTGGCTAAAAATTCATCATGATAGTTTGAGTCCCATTAAAATAATTTTAATGAGAAAAAAGTAAAAATCCTTAAAACCTCTTGAAGATTTCTTTTGATCTGTGTTTAAGCTGAAATATTAACACATCAGTCAACAAATGTTAGTTCCTGCTAAACTATAATAGTATTTGCTATCTAACAGATTAAGAGGACTTTAATTTTACAATTAAAATTTACTGAGCTTTTTATACAAATTCTTACACATTCTTCAAGACACTGTTGATTTGATGGTTAATCCTTATATGTTCCTTTTACTTTTCAAATGGATATTTTTAACATAATAATTTTATTGATACTTTGGGAATTTCATATCATGCACCCTGTTCCCACTCATTTCCCAATCCTTCCATATCTGTTTCACATTCTTGTGGCCTCTCCCACAAAACAAAATTAAAAATAAATATGTTTAAAACTTCTAATTTCCACTAGTCATTCTCCTTCTACATACTCCTTTCCAAGCCATAAGGAGCTAACTTCAGCATCCTCATCACACTATTTTAGCTTTATCTTTGATAGCTTCTTGTTTAGGCTGCTACTTTCAGAGGTGCGGGGGATATTGGGAGTAGGGTACAGGTTGTCACAGAAGCATTCTATGTCCTTTCTTGACTACATATCTGTAGTCATTGATATCATTGCAAAAGTATCATTCTTGCTCCTTACCGTCAGCAGGAGAATAACTCACAGGGTTTCTGGTGATAGCCCACACCATGAATACCACCCACAGAACCTGAGAAACTCTCAGAGGTAGCCCAGACTACGGGCATCACCATGGCCTCAGGAGGCAACATAGGCCAGTCAGATCAATATGGTCCCCAGCAGTAGCATGGCCCATGAACATCAACATGCCTTCAGGCTGCAGTAGAGACCATGAACACCAGCATGGTCATTGGTGGTAACAAGGGCCAAGATCATCAATAAAGACTCAGGCTGTAATAGGTTCTTGGCTCCAATCATGACCCTTGATGGCAGCATGTCTCTAGACATCACTCAAGCTTTAGGTAGCAGTGCAGGCCACTCACATCAGCCTGATCTTTACCACCATCACTTATGTGCATCTTTAGTTTCACTTCTCTTCTCTGTTTTTCTATCTTCCCTATCTCTTCATCATGTATTTGATCATCTTAGTCATGCCCACTAAATGGTGCCACTCTGCAAAGCTGCCCATGCTTCCACTTCCTGAGTCCCTCTTACCTGTTTTTATATGTAAATAACCATAAATTACTTTATTGTTCCTCTCCTATAATAAAGCAACTAAAAATGGCCTCAAGATTGTTACAGGTAGACAGAATGGGTTAAGAGTGAATTAATGATTTTCTCTGCATGTTCTGAAAACACTTATCAGAGTAAGTGATTTGCTGACATGGTAGAGATTCTTGTCACCTCTCATCTATGCCTTTTACAGCATATACTTCTGCCTTTATCACTTCCACAATGGTTTTCAGGTTTTTCAAGTTTCCACTTCTTGTGACATTTCAGTGACTCTTTTATTATTAAATTTAACTCTTTGTCTAATATGAAATAAATTTATATCTGAAGAGTGGCATGGGCTACTAAATTTTTATCATTTATTTTTGAAAACATCCATTTTCAGTACTGTATAAAGAATTTTATTAGATTTCTATGTATGTGTGTGTGTGTGTGTGTGTATCTCTGTTTGTCTGTGTGTATAAGTATATGTATGTGTGTCTCTCTCTGTTCTCTCTCTGTGTCTCTCTGTGTCTCTCTATATATCTCTCTCTGTCTGTTGCTCTGTCTCTGTCTCTGTCTCTCTCTTTCTGTCTCTCTCTCCTTCTGCCCCCTCTCACTCTGTGTGTGCGTGTGCGTGCGTGTGCGTGTGTTTGTGTGCACGCGTGTGTGTGTGTGTGTGTGTGTGTGTGTGTGTGTGTGTTGGAGAACAAATTTGGAAGTCATTTCACTACTTCCATTATGTAGGACTCAGGGGTTGAATTCAAACGATTGGACTTGCCAGCAAGTATCTTTCCTCACTGATCATCTTGCCAGCTCCTTACTTTCCTTGTATAGTTTCTGTGTCATGATCATGATTAAAAGTGTCATCATCCTGCATATTACCTCATGTTGTTTTCTAGTGTTTCTCAAAGAACACTAACCAAATAGTTTGTTAAATTTAGATGATAATACCTTGCGGTTCAACCAGGTGACTTGCATCTATAGTAAAAACATACAGCTGATATAACTGTTGCTGCCTGTGTCTCACTATTCCCCTTAGATCAAAAATGCATCTTAGAGTTTAAAAATTATATAAATTCTAATATATGGAATGTTGTGTTTTCTCTCAGTAGCAAGCTTAATATTGTTAATGCTCCTCTCTCTTGAGTTTTAAAAGCATACAATGTATCGTTAGTAAAATGGGATTGCTTTTTTTCTATTTCAATGTTGGTAGCAATTATCTCATTTTCCCTTTCTATTGCAGCTTTTAGAACATTTGGAAATTGGACAAGTTATGGTAGACTACTTTGCAAGGTTATAGATTTAATTTTAGTGATGCTCATGTTTTCCGATTTTTAAAAAGACATGTTTAGGGCTGAAAAGATGGTTCAACATGGATTGTATCTGCTATTCTTTCAGGGGACCAGAATGCAATTCCACACATCCATATTTAATGGATCACAACTGTCTGTAACTCCAGCTTCAGAGACTTCATTGTCAGTGATCTCTGTAGGCATATGTGTGTGTATGTGTGTGTGTGTGTGTTTGTGTGTATGTGATCATGCATGTGTGCACACATAGAAACTAAATAAATTAAATTTTTAGAAACATACAACTGACTTCATAATCACTTTCCACTTATCATTAATTCTTATAATCTAAATTTTTATTTGATGTATAAAATATACTAACTATAGCTAATGATAACTGCATTAGGTTGCTGAATTTATATTTATGTGACCCATTAATGGATTTCCTCACATTCGAGCTCTCTCATTTTGCTGGAGTATATTTTTGATGTTCATACTATGTTTTTATCTGAATATTCCTGTTATTCAATATATTACCAGATTAAATTTTTACAGGTTTTTTTTAATTTAAATTGTTTTATTTGCTTACATTCTAAATGTTGCCCCCACTCCTGGTCCGTCTTCCAAGAGTTCTTCATCTGATCCTCACACCTCTTTGCCCCTGAGAGGGTGCTTCCCTATCCACCAACCCACCCCCGCACCTCACATTCCCCTCATGCAACCATTCCTACCTCACCCAAGCCGCATACCCTTCCCTGAAGCATCAAGTCTCTATGGGATTAGGTGCATCATACCCGCCCTGAGAACCAACAAGGCTGTCCTCTGCTACATATGTGTCCCAGAGCCACTGACTAGCTCATGTATGCTCTTTGGTTGGTGGCTTAGTTTCTGGGAGCTCTCAGGGGTCTGGGTTAATACTGTTGGTCTTTCTATAGGATTAATATACAGTTCATTTCCTTCAATCCTTTCCCTAACTCTTCCATATGAGTCCTTGACCTCAGCCCAATGGTTGCCTATAAGTATGTACATATGTCTCAGTCAGCTGCTGGTAAAGCCTCTTAGAGGACAGCCATGCTAGTCTCTACATGTCTATAAGCACAACATGGCATCAGTAATAATGTCCATGTTTGCTGCCCACCCATGGGATAGATCCCAAGTTGGGCCGGTCACTAGGTGGTATTTCTTTCCATTTCTTTTCCATTTTTATCCCTACATTTCTTTTAGAGAAGAACCATTCTGGGTTAGCTTTTTTGAAGGTAGGGGCCCTGTCTATCCACTGGAGTTGGTCTTTTCAAGCTCCATCTCTTCACCATTGGGTATTTTGGCTAAGGTCATCCCCATTGAGTCCTGGAGACTTTCTCAGCCCAGGTCTCTGGGACTTTCTAGAGGTTCCCCCTGACCTTCTCTCCAACAGTTACATATTTCTATTCATTCTCCTGGACCTCTGGGCTTCTCTCCTGTCTCCCCCAATACCTGATCCTGCTTCCCTTTTCCCTTCCTGCTCCCTTTTCCCACCGAGATCTCTTCCTCCCTCTGTCTCTTGTGATTATTTTGTTACCCCTTCTGGGTAGGATTGAAGCATCCACATTTGGGCCTTACCTCTTGTTAAACTTCTTAGGGTCTGTTGGTTGTATCATGGATATGCTGTACTTTTTTGGCTAATGTCTACTTATTAGTATATACCATGCATATCTTTTTGGGTCTGAGTCTTAGGATGATATTATCTAGTTCCATCCATTTGCCTGCAAAATTCATGATGTCCTCATTTTTAGTAGCTGAATAGTATACTATTGTGTAAATTCTGCTTCCATTCTTTAGTTGAGGAACATCTGGGTTGTTTCCAGCTTCTGGTTATTATGAATAAGGCTAAAGCACTTGTCCTTGTGGTATGGTAGGGCATCTTTTATGTGTATGCCCAAGAGTGGTATACCTGGATCTTCAGGTAGCACTATTTCCAATAGTCTGAGGAACTGCCAGATTGATTTCCTGTGTGGTTGTACCAGTTTGCAATCTCACCAGCAATGGAGGAGTGTTACTTTTTCTCTATATCCTCACCAGCATGTGCTGTCATGTGAGTTTTTGATTTTAGCCATTTTGATTTGTCTAAGGTAGAATCTCAGAGTTGTTTTGATTTCCATTTCCCTAATGACTAAGGATGTTGAACATTCGTTTAGATGCTTCTGGGCCATTTGATATTCCTTTGTTGAGAATTCTTTAGTTAGCTCTCTACCCCATTTTTTAATTGAGTTATTTGGATTTTGTAGTCTAGCTTCTTGAGTTCTTTGTATATTTTGAATATTAGCTATCTATCTGATGTAAGTAAGCTTAGTGAAAATTGTTTCCCAAACTATTGGTTGCTGTTTTGTCCTATTGACAGTATCCTTATATGGTTTTATGTGCAGATTTATTAATGTATTGAAACCTTCTACTCATACTGTTGGTCTAGAAGAAATCCCCTCCCCAACCAAAAAGCTTGCATAGCTACATGGGAGGGAATGATTGTATCTCACTCAATGAACAGAAGATACAGATGATAGTTTTAGTTACATATTCTGACAGCATGGAGTAAAGTTAAGCCCCACAGCATGTTCATACACACTATCGTAGACACACACGCACACTTTTACTTACATGCACAAACATACAAATATATACTCGCACCAACATACATGTACAGAGATAGACACATACATGCACACATACTTGTTGTATAAAGGAAGAACATGAACCAATAGAGACAGGGGAGGCAGGGAGACCATAGGATCTCTGTTTCCATCAGATTGAGTGAATCAGCTGTTGGGAAAGGTTCATGAGTTGGCAAGGAATGTAACCTCACAAGACTGAATATTGTATAGCATGGGGCTGGCATTGCAGAGAAGGACTGCTCAGATAAGTGTCATTTCTGTCTCAGGGAAAAAAGTATGTCCAAGAATGAGGATAATGATGGTTGCAACCCTTTGAGACTTTTTGCATATACTTCAGAGGCTGTGCTATAGATTGCTATTGATACTATAGATTTTTTTTTTAAGGTTTATTTATTTATTATATGTAAGTACACTGTTGCTGTCTTGAGACACACCAGAAGAGGGCATCAGATCTCATTATGGATGGTTGTGAGCCACCATGTGGTTGCTGGGATTTGAACTCAGGACCTTCAGAAGAGCAGTCAAGTGCCCTTAACCGCTGAGCCATCTCTCCAGCCCGATACTATAGCTTTCTTAAAACAAAAGATACTACTCTAAGCTAGGCATGGTAGCACAGGCCTTTAATACTGGCACTAGAAAAGCAGAGATTGGTAAATGTCTGTGAATTTGAGACCATCCTAGACTATGTAGTGTGTTTCCAGTGTTACCCCTGGCTATACAGTAAGCACATGTCTCAAAATATAATAATACATATGATTTGTCTATTTTTCACTTTCTGTCTTGCTTTTAAAGTGAGTTAGAGATAATTATACATGTACCTTACAAGAGGTAAGAATTTATTTATTTTGCAATATCATTAAAACATTATACATAATACTTGAACATTTTTAAAGTATAAAATTTTCCAGAAAACTCAGAATGATAATGATCTCATTCGTTTGTTTCTGAATAAAAGTTACCAATACAGCATTTTCTAATTGTTGATGGTTTTTGAGTGATTATGTTTTATTTGATAAAGAAATTTGATAAAGGAATTTGTAAATATACTTAGATTCTACAAATACTTAAAATTTTTCTTAAAGAAAAATTTCTCCAGTTTTTTTTTTAAGATCTATTTTATTTATGTGAGTACACTGTAGCTGTCTTTAGACAAACCAGAAAAGGGCATCAAATCCCATTACAGATCGTTGTGAGACATCATGTGGTTACTGGGAGTTGAACTCAGGACCTCTAGAAGAAAAGTCAGTGCTCTTAACCACTGAGTAATCTCTCCAGCCCCAATGTCACTAAAGATTAAACTAAGGTCTCTGCACCTTTGATGCACAAACTATCATTTAGCTACATCCCAGAGTACAGAATTTTTGACTTGTAGTTGGGGTTACTTATGCTTAATTCACTTATAACTGTGTTGAGACATAGGTATCTGAGAAATAAATATTTATTCTCCATTTCCATTTTAGGACATTAACCTTTATTACTCATTTCTAAAGATTAGTTTTCATTTAACTATTTATTATTAATTATTTTTAGTATTTTATTTCAATACTTTGTATCACCTTCATGTTATTAATTTCCTAATATTTTAAGAAAAAATATTAACTAGTTAATTTACTTTGCTATATTGCTTTCTTGAGTTCTGCAGAAATTGAGCATTAGACAAGAAATTTTTAAAAATCATCCAATGCAGAAGAAACCTGTATGGGAAAGTGTTCCATATTTCAAGATAAATGGCAACTCCAGAGTTTATTCACTATCTTCTATTATATTGATGTATTTTTCATAGTTAACCCCAGATCCAGACCATTGGACAAGCAAGATGAACTCTCCTTACCATCTTCTGTCCCTTTCTGTAATCTATCCATCTGTTCCCTATTTACTCTACATTCTGTTAATGAGGTTAAATACAGTGATCGTACATATTTGTTTATTAGAATAGATCAGTCATACGTAGTGGGCTCCAATATGGCATTTTATCCTGTGTATGTCTATTTGATCATACCTGGCCTCTGTCATCTTTCCTTGCCTTTTTCTAATACACCATTGTTATTCTTCCCAGCATTTTTACCTTCAGGTCTTTAAACAAACATTTATGTATATATATTTCTCTTTGTCTTTTGTTTGAAACACCCCACACTAAACTCAAGATGCCTGGGACCCCTGATGACAAGGAAGAAAAACCTGCCAGGGGTACCCAGTCAATGAGCTCTTGTGGGTCCCAGTATGAGTACCGAGGCCCCAAAGCCTACTTCTTTGGCACAAGCCACTCGTGATATCATTTTTGCATTTATTCTTAGTCCTTATTCTTTTCTTTATCTATTTCCTATTTCTTTTCTTTCTTTCTTCCTTGATTAAACCGGTATTTAGTGACCTGGCAAGATCTAGTAGGAGATCGCTTGATATCCAGAAATTAGATGTTACCAATAACATTAAAGTGAAGGCTCTTTTTGAATTCAAGAGAAATGTATGCTGCCGTCACTCGTTCTAGGTAGAAATGAAAGTAACCTAGAGCCACAGGCAGAGATGAGTAATTCTGTAGCTGTTCCCCTAGTCTTAGTCTCAATTCTGTAAAATAAAAATAGGATACTTTTGTTATAAAATTGAGGATAGAATAATATACAAATATTTTCCAAAAAGTTAGGGGTGGGTTCCTTGGGTTTAGGGATGATGGTGGCACCTCCCTAGGAATTCACTATACGGTTTGGGTGAGGATGATTTTATAGACAGACAGATGGGGGTCTAAAACTTATAAAGACTGCAGAGTCAGCAATATGACCTCATGTTTGCCCTTTTAAGAAACCATATTGCCTCACATATGTCTGAAAGATACTGATTTTGTAACTGCAATACTGCTGTCACCATCCTCACCAGAGACTGGTGGTTGGAGATATAAAAAAATTATGCTTGCTGTAAAATGTTTATGTCTGAGAGTGTATAGTTCCCTTTTTTCTGTTCTAAATCTGTATTACTCTGTGTCACAAGAAAATGTTGGCACGGGAAAATAGACACACATTTATCTACCCCTCTATGAATTTTGTAACCCAATTTCCTTGTATGATTTCAATAAAAGACTGGGGCTGAGTCAAGTCTATGTGAGCATCTTGACTCGCTAGTTCAAAGGCTTACATGCCAAAATACCAGCCTGCCAGTATTGTATCTCAATTGTGTGTTTTATTCACCTATCAGGTATCCCAGGTATCCTTGATGACCCCAACACTTGTCCATGCTGGATTCTGGCAGTCTTTGTGCTTGTGAACAGACATGGAGGTACCCATGAAGGCTGGAGAAGGTCATCTGAACCCCAGAAGCTGGAGATGCAGGTGGTTGTGTGATTTATGGTATGGATGTTGGGAACTGAATTTTGGTTCTCTGCAAGAGCAAAAAATGTTCTTTGGTACTGAGTCATCATCCCAACCCTCCTCTTAAATGACTCAGTTTTTAAATTTCTGACATATACTTCATTTAGTCAGGAACCTCTTGTATCACTGGGTTTACATAGTGATTCTCTATACTTAGAAAGAATAATCAGTACATACTCAATTGAACCTTTATGCCCATATGTTCTATATCCATGCACTGAGCTAATCACATACCAAAACACATAAAGAAATTGAGTTAGGAGTGAAGTAGGTTTAAGTTTATACCTTACTCTTTAAATAATATATTATTCCACCTGTGCATATAGTATTTATGTTAGATTAGATAATGTTGTATTCTTCAACTTTTATGTTTCTGTGAAAAATACCATGATGAAAAGCGACTAGAAGAAGAAAGGGTTTATGCTAGCTTAATGTTCTAAACAGATAGAGTCTATGATGGCAGGAGAGCTTGGCAGGAAAAAGAGATCAGTTTCCACCTACATAGGAAATTGAGTGGACAGGAACTTGGATGAGGCTATCAACCCTGAAAGTCACACCCAGTGACTCACTTCCTCAATCAAGGCTCTACTTCCTAAATATTTAAAATAAGTCTCCTAAATAATACCACTGGGGATATTCAGATACATGATCCTGTGGGCTTATTTTATGTTTTTCTTCCTGTAAGTCTTTTATATTCTCAACAAATATCCCTAGCAATTTTAGTGCCTCATTTAATAAAGATAAAACAAGAGACAATTCAATACCTAGGGTTGGAGGATTATGCTTATTAAAACAATCTTTGTTTCATCATGTTAATTAGGAGTGGTGAATATTTATCACAGAAAATCAAATGTGACGAGTATGTCCTGGATATTAACAAGTTCAATGGAATTTGCCAAGAGCCTCTTCTATGTTGGTGTAACAATTTGTCACACAAAAACACGTGACCAGGACATGGTTATATAACAAAATGATACATAATAGAAGTTAGAGACTAGTCAGAAATACAGCCACCAAGTATCTGCCTTGTCTAAGTAGGAATGGTATAGATGCTATATAGTAGTATATATATTTTATTCAATGAAAATTGTTACCACATTTATTTATTTGTGTATATGAGAGAAGAATGGAGGAAGAGGAAGAGAAAGATGGAGAGAGATAGAGAGAGAAGAGACAGAGAAAGAGAAAACTGTGTTACTGTAACAGTGTAGAAGTCAAACACAACTACTAGGAGTTATCAGACTCGGTAGCAAGTGCTTTAACATCCTGAATTATTTTGCCTGCTCATTATTCACTTACACATTAAACATTAATAAAGCTCTCTAAGCTATATATATAAAATGTGTGTGTGTCTATGTATGGAGTGACCACACATTCCTAGGTATAAATGTAAGCCCATAACCAAAAATGACATCAGATGGCCCCACTCTTACTCTCTAGCATATTCCCTTAGGACAGGTTTGTTCAAACTAAACCCGAAACTATGCAGCAAACTCAGGCATCTTCTTGTCTCCCACTGCCCTGAAGGCCTGGGGACTTAGGTGCTTGTAGCCATGACCAAATTTTTATCTGGGTGCTACAAATTCCAATTTAGGGCACCAAATTCTTTTACTTACTGGTCTAACTCTGTATCCTTTCTTAGAATAAAAAGTCATTGTACATGAAATTTCTGGGCATGTGTAACTGGTAAAATAGCAATTTACCAATGATTGTAACATAAATCTTTCTGCTGTCCCAAAAATATGTTTTTTTTCTTCCAGCAGACCCCATGTTCAAAAAGGCATAAATATTGGTAGTGCCCAAACTTGACATTCATCACAATTATGTTATATAATGGGATCAAGGTAATTTTGAAAGGCATAAAACTGCAGGTTAACTAACCTATCTATTTGGGTCTTCCTCAATCTCTTCAGCATTTAGTAACATAGTTATTGATAAAAGCCACAGAATGAGGTATTTTATAAATAATTGTTTTACAAATAAAATATATACATAGATTTTAGAGTATTCACACCTAGGAGAAATGTGCATTTCTTATAATTTTAGCATTCAATGAAACATGAAATTAACATTTTTTTATTTCCTTGCAGTTCACATCAAATTGTAAATTATCATCTTAGCATTTTTGTCCCTTCACAACATAAGACCCAAGGTAAGTATTGTGAATGACTATGACCCAGTAATAACTATACTTCTGAATATTAAAAGATAACTTAAGTGCATTGAGGAAAGATATTCTTAAAATCTTCATAAAAGAGGTGGTGAGAAATTTAGTTTGTTGGCAGGGTGATTCTAAGTCTTTGTTGTTCTCATTTAGCTAAGCTTTGATTGAATCCTAAGAGGAACAGTATGTATGAGTCTCCCTTCCCGTAGGTTGATAGTTCCTAAGGCATACTATTCATCCCCCTTTCGGATCTGTATCAGAGGAGAAAGGCCTGTTCCTCATTGTGGGAAGGGATGGAAGACCATGTGGAAGAAGAGCACCTTAGCACAGTTTGTCTTCACTAAAGACAGTGGGACACAGATTTCAGTCATCAGAAGTTTCCTGATGGACACAATCTCAGGTTGAAAGCGTTCACTTTTGATCTCTGACACTCATAGGTCCAAAAACATCTTTCGAAGCCCTTTGGTAAATGTGTACTTGGGGACAGGACATTGTATGCTCTCTATTGTGTTTCCTTTTGCACTGTTTACCTAGATTTCCTTTAGTTCTTGGTCTCTTCAGAGCTAAATTATATTTTGTCCAAAAGGCTAATAAATATTTCATCTATATTTTAAGTCTGGTTTAATTTTGAAAAGACCATTCTGGATTAGTAACATAAAAGTCTTTGTTTAATAGTTGTTACTAGGAAGTAATTAGCCAGAAAGCAGCACAATTCACAGGCATATTTTGTGGTGATTAAGTCCCTCATCGTGGTTTTAAAAATAAAAACAGGCTTATTAGCACCGGGGAATATATTATCTTGCAGATGTAGACCGTGGGTGAATGGTAACATTGTAAATAGAGAACAAGCAGAATAGGAAAGAGAAGAAAAGTGAACAGTTTGCTTCAATTGCAGTTGGCTCTAAGTGGAGATACCTGGAACCAAAAGTATAAGACTTAGTGGTTGTCATGGTGAGTGTGAGGAGAATCACACCAAACAGGGGGCTTTGAGATCATGCATAGCTCCTATGTCAATGCCTAAAATTTAACAACATTTGTACTAAATTGTATATAAGTTTATATATACTATCTCAAATTTATCGGGGTTTTGCTTAAGAATAACTCCATGCTATGGAGATGTAGCTTATACGTTATTACTAACAGAAATGTCATTTTAATAGATTGGTGATGCTTCAGAACAAATATATTTTGAGAATATATTAATAGAACAAATACATAAACATTGTGTATAGATAAAGTATAAATGTGTTTTGACACATTTATATTATCTATCTATAGCTTCACCTATCATTTGAGAATATTCAAAATCTTTTCTTTGACATTTTCTCCATCAAATACACAGCATATTGTTGCTAACTAGAGTCACTTTTCTGATTAATAGGTGGCATTTAAGAAATGTTTTTTTCTGTGTCTCCAACCTATGTATTTCCAAGCTCTGGAAACCACATTCCACTTTCAGGTTCTATGAGATCAACACTTGGAGATTCTCCATGTGAGCAAGACAATCATGAAAAGTGTGTTTGTATGTGTACGTTTGTATACTTAGAGAAGATGCCATATCTGTTCCATCAATTAATTGTTTAGTATACAATTGACTCCATTACTTTGTTATTGTAATTATCACTAATGAGCAATGAAGATGTCTTTTTTTTTTCACCCTGACTTCACTATGTTTTGATTTAGGTCCACTTGTGGGAATTTGGGTCATACAATCATTCTGTTTTAAATTATTTTAATATTTGAAGAATTTTCTAGAGTTTTATATAATGTACTTACTAATTTTCATTCTTCACAATATGGTGTCAGATTTATCTTTTCTTCTCATCCTTTCTAGCATTTGTGTTTTGTCTTTTTGGCACGAGGTATTTCAGGTAGAATGAGTAGATAATCTATTTTTTTTAAATAGCATTCCACTACTAGTGGTGAGGTTAGGTTGTTTTCCTCATTTATTCATGGACTTTGATCCCTTTGTATTTGAGAAATGCACATTATGTCTTTTGTCATCAAATTTTTGTTTGCTCTGTCATTAAATTGAGCTCTTTATATACTCTAGATATTAATTCTTTCTGGATAATACATGTGGAAAGCATTCTTATATAACACAGTTTTCTCTTTGGTATACTGATCTCTTGCTTTGCCATGCAGAAGGTTTTTGACTGTTTGTCTTCTTTTGTTTTTATTTAATTCCATCTGTGTGCTAGTGGCTTTTTATTATGTATTTTTGCTAACTTATATAATATTCTGACTTATCCCAATGCTCAGAAGCTTATTCTAAGTATTCCAAAGTTTTGTCTTGCATTTCATAATGTTACCTATTAGAATGGGAGAGAGGAATCTAGTTTTGTTGTTCTGCATTAATGGATACCTAATTTCCCCAGTGTAGTTTATTAAACACTTTATCCTTCCCCCAAAGCATCTTTTTCTCAGAACCGGTTTCTTGTGTTAGGAGGCTACAGCTGCCTGAATTTAATTCTAACCCCTATCATCTCTCCCTTGGTCTACCTTTTCATGATACTACCAGCCTATGTTGGGTTATGTATCTCCATGCTGTATTTGGAATGTAAGTGGGATGTTCTACTATATACTTTCTAAACAAGAATCATTCACTATTTAGAGAGCTTTTGTTTTTTGTTTGTTTGTGTGTTTGTTTCATTTTCAAGCATTTTTTGTTCTGTGTTGGATATGGTTGATTCCAATATGGACTGCCTTAAACCTGTAGTTTGTTTGAGGGTAGCATAAAGATTTTCTTTTCAAAGTAATGATTTATTTAAAAGCTATTAAGTACACAGTATCACCGGAAGTTGTCATGGTCATTATCAAGAAGTTAATATAACCCTGCTTTGAATAGTGAGCCATGTAAGAGCAGGGAATGAATAAATTACATGTATGACAGTTTGAAAAGGTTGAAGTGTATGTGATAATTGGTTTTTTTTTTTTTTTGGCTGGGTTGGATTTTTTTTTTTTGTTACTATTTAGTAGTGAGTTCTAAAGGACAAAATCATCATTGGTAGGAAGAGTACGGAAAGTTCTTCCAAGTTATGATGATAAAATAATTATTATGTGTGACTTCTTTGTGTTTTTCATTAGTTTTTTAGATACCTTTATATAGATATTTCATGTGTAATTTTAGTAAGAGTTACTTCATAGTTATTTTATTGTTTAATCACTTTATATGTACATACAGATTTTTGAGTCATTTTCATTTTTGATACCTTACTTTATTCTCCCTTTCCCCATCATTCTCCTAATCAAAGACTACTTATTTCTAAAAACCTAGTCTTATTTTATTTTTTGGATCCATTAAACTTAATTACAGTTGCTTATATGAGGATGAATCAGAGATTCTTATCTACCAGAGTATAAACATCAAAGAGAGAAGAAAAAATAAAAATAAAAATAATAAGATAAAATTAAGAAAATGAGAAAATGAAGAGCTTTGACATTACATGGCAAATATTCTCATAAGATGCCACTGAGTTTGTTTTCTGTTGGCAATCTACTGCTGGGAATGCATCCTATAACAAACATAGTTTGTTTTCCCAATGAGCCTCCCTTAGAGAAAAACTAAATTTTCATTTGAAAATAGATATCAATTGGAGATTGCTTCTGAGTTAGGGGTGGAGACAAATGTTCACTGTTCCTTTCAATTCTAAGATTCCTATCTGTTGTAGAAGTCTGTAGGTCTTGGGCTATTGCCTCAGACTCTGTGAGTTCTATGTATATTGGTTTTGTTGTCTTGTAAGACCTTGTTTCCTTGGTGTCCTCTACCCATTTTGTCTCTTACACTCTTTCCATATCCTCTTATGCAGAGTTCCCTGCTAGAGAAAACTTCTCTAAGGCAATGATCTATGAGCATAGCAGAATATCATTAGGAGTAATTTACTTGTTCTTTTAATAAAACACTGGCACTCAATTTTACCATAGGCCCCTGAGCAAGTTAGTCATGGGTTTGTGGTCACTCAAGAAGTGACAGATATAGGTTCCATCTTGAGGAGCAGGCCTTAATTCAAATCGGTTATTAATTGGTTACTCCCACAATTTTAAGTTACCATCGTCCTAGTATAACTTGTAGGCAGGACACCTTTGTCAATCAGAATGTTTACAGTTGGGTTGGTATCTTAGTTAAGGCTCTATTCCTATGAAGAGACACTATGACCAAGGCAACTCCTATTAAAAAAAACAAAAAACAAAACAAAAAACAAAACAAAACAAAACAAAAAAAACCAGTTAATTGGGGTCGGCTTAGAGGTTTTTTGTTGTTGTTGTTGTTTTATTTTTTTTAATAGGTTCAGCCCATAAACCATCATGGGGAGAAGCATGGCAGCATCCAGGCAGGCACACGGTTGAAAGAGTTTATAGTTCTGCAACTTGACCCAATGGCAGCAGCAGGAGACTGTCTTCTGCAGGCACCTGAGGAGAGGGTCTCTTTCCACTGGGTGGAACATGAGCATAGGAGGCCTCAAAGCCCATTTATGCAGTGCCACACTTCCTCCAACATGGAGACGCCTCCTCCAATAAGGCTACACCTCCTAATAAAGCCACTTTCCATGTGTCAAGCACATTTGGTAACTATTTTTCTTCTTTGGTAACATGCAGAGTACCTTCCTATACCAAAGACATTAGCATACAAAGGTGAAGGATCTACGTAAGCGTGATTATTTTCTCCATGTTAAATGAGTTATATCGGTATTTTCTTCAGCAATGAGGACTTGGGTCAGTTTATGGAGAACAACCTATAGGCTTGGCAACAGCGTGAGTTGTTTAGGGGTTCCCATAGAACTCTTTGTCTTATGACTCAATTAGATGTAACCCAATTTAGGTTCTGGAGGCTTCATTTAGTGACAACAGATACCCTTGGTGACTCATCTCCCCCATTATTTGGCAATTTCATTTAGATCACCTTCATAAATGTGTATATTTTAGGAAGCTTCTACTGTTTCAACTTCTCATATTACCCCTCAAATGGCCCTTAATTTTTACTGTCTTTCCTTATATTTCCTCCCTTATCATTTTTCCTCCCTCTCTCTTTTTGATCCTCCTATTTTAGTCACCCCATCCAACTATGATGATCTATTATACATTCCTTTCCTAGAGAAATCTATCCCATTACTCTATACCTAACATATGTGGTCCTATAGATTGTATCTTGATTATCATTGACACCAGAGCTATTATCTACATGAATGAACCTATAATATATTCATCTTTCTGGGTCTAGGTTACATCACTCAGGATGGTCTTTCTCTCATTCCATTCATTTACCTGCAAATTTTGTGATGCATTTTTTTACACAGCCAAATAATACTGCATTGTGTAAATTACCACATTTTCATTTATTATTCTTTTGTTGAGGAACATCTAAGTTGTTCCTGATTTCTGGCTATTATGAGTAAAGCAGCAATGAATATGGTTGAGCAAATGTCTCTGTGATAAGATGAAGTGACCTTCCATATACACCCAAGAGATGTACAGGTGGATCTTGACATAGATCTATTCTCAGCTTACTCAGGAACCACCACACTAATTTACAAAGTGTCCTTACAAATTTATATGCCCACCAGCAAAGGCTGAGTGTTCCCTTTGGTCCACATCATTGCTAGCATGAGCTGTCAGTCACTTGTTTAATTTACCTAAACCATTCTGACCACTGTAAAAGAAAATCTCAAAGTAGTTATAATTTGCATTTCCCTGATCACTAAGTATGTTGAATAGTTCTGTAAGTGTTTCAGGCATTTGAATTTTTTCTTTTGAAAATTCTGTTTAGATAGGTACTCCATTTTTTAAAATTGTGTTATTTATTTTCTTGATATCTGGGTTTTTTGTTGTTTTGTATGTTGTTGTTTTTATATATTTTGGGTGTTAGCCCTGTATTGGATGTGTGGTTGATAAGTCTTTACCCATACTGTACGCTGCTTCTTTGTCTGATTGTTAGTGTCTATCTTAGGGTTTTACTGCTGTGAAGAGACACCATGACCAAGACAACTCTTTTAAGGACAACATTTAATTGGGGCTGGCTTACAGGTTCAGAGGTTCAGTCCTTTATCATCAAGGTGGAAGCATGGCAATATTTATGCAGGCATGCTGCAGGCAGAAATGAAAATTTTACATCTTCATCTGAAGGCTGCTAGTAGAAGACTAGTTTCCAGGCAGCTAGGATAAGGGTTTTAAAGCCCAAGTCCACAATGGCATGCCTACTCTTATAAGGCCACCACTCCAAATAGTGCCATTCCCTGGGCTAGTCATACTCAGACCATCACATTCCACTCCTGTTACATCCCCTTTTCACTTCAGTCACCATTGGACTCCTGGCAGCCTCTGTTTTGGGTGCTAACACC
Organism: Mastomys coucha; assembly: GCF_008632895.1. Lineage (NCBI taxonomy): Eukaryota > Metazoa > Chordata > Mammalia > Rodentia > Muridae > Mastomys > Mastomys coucha. Next base: position 19,670,910 of record NW_022196891.1, on the reverse strand, counting down.
TGGGAGCTAAGACAGATGCTCTCTGTTGACTGTCTTTGAAGAAGCCTTGGCCAGCCAGCCAGCCCCCTGAAGATCTTCTGAACCTGGGGAGTTTGGTACCTGAACTTTCTTTGTAGTGTAATCTAGAGACTTGTTTTCAGTTTCTCCTGTGACTATAAAAACCCTGGTTTATTCTCAGTAAAGTGAATTCTTGACTGGGATGCAACTTGGCTTCGTGTTTTCTCTTTGCACTTCAAACCCTCTATTTCAAGTCCTTTATTCCCTCCTAGCTGAGGAGAACCCCGTTCTTGAAACTGCGGGCAGTTTCACACTCCCTGACCCCCATAGGCTTGTTCAAATACATGATTTGAGGCCACACCTCAACACAGCATAATGCAAAATATATTTAGTCCAACTTCAAAAGTCCCCAAGTCTATAACAATCTCAACAAAGTTAAAAGTACAAAGACCAAAGTCTCATCGTGATTCATCCAATCAGTTAACTGTAACCCCCCAAGCCAGACAGAAAACCCGTTGGGCAAACTCCAAACTCTGCATTTCCATGTCTGATGTCAAAACAGTCTGCAGATCTCCAACTCCTATTTCATCTTTGTTGGCTGCAACATTATTTTTTCTCCTGGGATGGTTGCACTCTCTGTTAGAAGCTTTCACTCAGGAGACACCCCAGGGCTCCCACATCGCAAACATAATATGGTGTCCAAGGAAATCTCAACATTACAGCTTCTTCTTTCAATGACTGGGATCCACACACGATCTTCTGGGCTCCTCCATAAGGCTTGGGTCAAAACTCCAGCTCTGCCCTCTGTAGAACTGTAGACTCTGGTTGAACCAATTTCACTCCTGCTGCTGTTCTTGGTGATCATCCTCTGGTACTGGCATCTACAATACACTGGATCTTCTGCTGCAATAGGCTTCAAAAGAATCTCTCATATGCCCTTTTCATGGTGCCAAGCCTCATCTTCTTTGTATGACCCCTTCAGTCCTGGGCTAACAACTGCAACTGAGGCTAACTCCTTTACCAATGACCTTCCATGGCCTCTCAGAGTGCCAAGCATCAGCTGTTCTCTATGATCACTTCATACCTTCAAAACCAGTACTATCTGGGTGACTCTTACACATTACAAAGTCCAGCTGTAACATGAGGTACAACCTTGGCTATCTCTGAAAAAAGGCGTTTTTTGGCTCTCAGAAAATACTTCCCAGATTTCACCTCAGTGATGCTGGTCTCTTCTTAATCTCCACTACTTTCTTTGTTCCAGGATGCCAACACTGGTTGTCTTAGTAGTCCCTTCTATTCTTGACTCTTAAGCCAGAGGCACATGGCTGAAGCTGCTGAGTTCTGCTTACTGGAATATGGCCCCATTTACATTATCACCAGCTTTCTGTTTTCCAACTCCTTTACTGCCTAAAGTTGTCTGTCTTGAAATTTACTCTGTAGATTGACCTTGGACTCAGAGATCTGCCTGCCTTTGTTTCCTGGGTTTGGGGATTGAAGACATATACTACCACTCCTGAACCTTAGTTTTTCTCTACTTGGAACTTGCTGTCCCAGGCTGGTATTAAACTCAAAGATCTGCTTACTTCTGTCTTCTGGGTTTAAATGTGTGCATCCCTGATCCAAAATTTAGCTGGTGGGATCTTGCTCCAAAGTTCCCCTCCCTTGTTCTGTCATCCCCTAGAATATAGGCTTCAGTCCCATTCTACTTCCTGGTGCTCTTACCATACTTCAACCATATATTATATATTTTTTCTTTCTGAGCTTGTTCCTTTTTATTAAAAATGCTTTTCATAAGAGTTATCTTTAGTAACCACTCAACAGAATTTATACCAGGTAATTCTGATACTAAAATTTTCAATTAATCTAAATCTATGTGCCTTAGCCTGAGGCAGAGATTTTGCCTTAAGACATGGCAAAATTGGCAACATTCTTTGGCAAAATACAAGAAAAATATTATCTACACCACATACTGAAATTCTTCTCCACTGAAACTTGGGCCAGGTCTACACAGTTCAAATCACTCTCAGCAACCAAGTCTTCCATATTCCTACTAGGATAGCCCCTTTAAGTCCCACTTAACAGATTCCATTGCTTTCCAAATCCAGAGCCTTAAATCCCACATACTTCCAAACAAAAGCATGATTAGACCTATCACAACAATATCCCAGTTCCTGGTGCCAACTACTGTCTTAGGGTTTAACTGCCATGAACAAATACCATGGCCAAGGCTACCCTTATAAGGACAACATTTAATTAGGGCTGGCTTACAGGTTCAGAGGCTCAGTCCATTTTCACGCTGGGAGAATAGCTGTGTCCAGGCAGGCATGGTGCAGGCAGAGCTGAGAGTTCTACACCTTCACCTGAAACCTGTAAGAAGATTGGGTTCCAGGCATTTGGATGAGGATTTTAAAGCCTACCCCTACAGTGGCACACCTACTTCAAGAAGCACACCTACTCCAACAAGGCCATACCTCCAAATAATGCCAATCACTAGGCTAAGCATACTCAAAGCACCACAGTGTCCTTTGCTGTGTTGGAGCTTTTTAGTATCATGAGGTCCCAATTATTAATTATTGATTTCAGGGCTGGTGATATTGGTGTTCTGTTCAGAAAGATTATTCCTGTGCCAATAAGTGCGAGGCTATTCTCCCACTTTCTCTTTTATCAGGTTTAGTGTATCTGGTTGTATGATGATGTCTTTGATCCATTTAGACTTGAGTTTTATGGAAGTGGCAAAGTTTGTGTATGTTTGCATTCTTCTACACACAGGTATCCAGTTTGTCCAGCTCCATTTGCTGATGATGTGCTTGTTTTGCTAGTGTATATTTTGGGCTTCTTTGTTTTAAAAAGTCAGGAATACAAAGGTATGTATGTATGTGACTTCATTTGTTGTTGATGCTCTCTTTTTTCTAGTGTATATTTTAGGCTTTTTATTTAAAAAAAAAACACGTATACAAGGGTGTGTATGCATGTGACTTCAATTTTATCCCATTGATCAATGTGTCTGTTTTGATATCAACACCATGCTGGTTTTATTATTATAGCTATGTTGTACAACTAGAAATCAGGGGTAGTAATAAGTCTAGTCTTTCTTTCTTTCTTTCTTTCTTTCTTTCTTTCTTTCTTTCTTTCT
>NW_022196891.1:19661606-19667575 GCF_008632895.1 Mastomys coucha | reverse complement strand
CTTTCTTTCTTTCTTTCTTTCTTTCTTTCTTCCTTCCTTCCTTCCTTCCTTTCTCCCTTTCTTTCTCTCTCTCTTTCTTTCTTTCTTTCTTTCTTTCATTTATTCTTTCTGTATTTATTTATTTATTTACACTTTGGGGTGTATCAGCTATTCTTGTGTGTGTGTGTGTGTGTGTGTGTGTGTGTGTGTGTGTGTCCATATGAAGCTTAAAATTGTCCTTTCATGATATGGATTTTGTTAAGATTTTTTGGGGGAATTACATTTAATCTATGGGTTACTTTTGGTGGGGTGGGCATTTTTACTCTATTAATTATACCTATCTTACGAATATGGAAGACCTTTTCATTTTCTGATATTATCCTCAGTTTCTTTCTTCAATGTCTTAATATTTTTTTATAACATGGTTTTTCACTTGCTTCATTAGAATTATTCCAATATATTCTGTTATTTGAGGGTACTGTGAATGGTATGGTTTCCACAACTTCTTTCTCAATCTGTTTGTCATTTTTATAAAAGGGAACTCCTGAATTTTTGTTGCTTGTTTATTTAGTGAATCTTGTATTCATCCACTTCATTGAAGGTATATATCATCTATAGGAGTTCCATGGTGGAATTTTTAGGGTTACTTATGTATACTCACATATCATCCACAAATAGCAATGGTTTGACTTCTTCCATAGCAATTGGTATTTTCTTGATATCCATTAGTTGTCTTTTCACCCTACCTAAGACTTCAAGGACTTTACTGAATAGATATTGAAGGAATGGCCAGCCTTATCATACTACTGATTTTAGTGGAATTGTCTTGAGTTTCTTTTAATTTAAGTTGATGTTGGCTATGGGTTATGAATTGCCTTTATTGTTTTGAGACAAGTTCTTTCAACTGTTAATCTCTCCAGGACTTATACCATAATGGTGTGTTGGAATTTGTCCTAGGCATTTTTTGGTCCAATATGATTATCATGTGGTTTTTAAATATCAATTATTTAGATAATGGATTATATTTATGGATTTGTGATTGTTGAGACATTTGTTAAACTCTACAGTGAAGCCTACTTGACCATGTTGCATGATCTTTTCAATATCTTACTAGCTTCAATCTACAAGTATTTCATTGATAATTTTGTATCTGTATCCATACAGAAAATTGGTGTGCAATCCTTTCTTTGTTGGGTTTTTGTGTGGTTTGAGTGTCAGAATAACTGTGGCCTCATAAAATGAATTGAATGTTCTTTTAGTTTCTATTTTGTGGCACAATTTCAGAAGCATTGGCAGTAACTCTTCTTTGAATGTCTGGTAGACTCATCTGGCTGTGGATTTTTACAGGCCTGGGGATACTTTTAGTTATTGCTTCCATTTTACTAGAAGTTATCAAAAATTTGAATTGCTATCTGATCTTGATTTGGCTTTGGAAAATGTATGTACTTAGAGACCACACCAACTCCATTTTGAGTTCAGACTCCATCTTAGAGAACCTGACCTAAGGTTGAAGTCAAGTTAACCAACAAGCTTAAACCTAGCACTAGATTCCAGGTTACTTTCTAATAAGCCTAGACCTACTATTAGTTTCCAATTATTCCCTAACAAGCCTGAACTTCCAAGCCACTCGCTAACAACCACCAATCAAGAGGAAAGAAGTTAAGTTTATGATTTGGCTCCCAGCAACAGCCAATTGTTTTAAATGAGAAAAAAAATTTCCATATCAGATGTGTGTCAGGATAGAAATCCCGTTCCTTGTTTGTTTGTCCCTAGAAGTGCTTATTTGGAACTGGGCTGTCAGCTTCACCCACCAGTCCTGGTGCATCAGGATCTAAGGTGAGCCCAAGCTTGAGTTTACAACAACAACAACAGCAACAACAAAACAAAAAGAGCCTAGAGTGAACACATCTGAATGGATGGGCTCCTTGGTGCTCTTTTGGTGCTCATGAACACTTCCTGAACAAGCACAGCAGTATCAAAAAATTTATTCATTTATTTAAAATTTTCCATTTGGTAGTACAGTGCAGGGTTAAGAATATCTTTATTATTCTTTGGATTTCCTTGGTGTCTGTTGATTTGCTCCTCTTTTCCTATCTAATTTTGTTAATTTGGAAACTCTCTTCTTTTCAGTTAATTTGCATAAGTGATTCATTCTGGTTAATTTTCTCAAAGAACTAATTCTATTTCATTGATTCTTTGTATTGCTTATTTGTTTGTTGCTATTTTATTCACTTCAGCCCTCAGTTTGATTATTTCTTGCCTTCTCCAACTTTTGATTGTGGTTTCTTCATTTTGTTCTAGAGCAGTGGTTCTCAATTTTCCTAATGCTATGACTCTTTAATACAGTTCCTCATTTTGTGGTGACCCCTCCCAACCATAAAATTATTTTGTTGCTACTTCACAACTGGAATTTTGCTGCTGTTATCAGTTGAATTGTAAATACCTGATATGTGATGCCTCTGAAAAGGTCCTTCCATCAGCTGAAGGGGTTGCAAGTCACAAATTGGGAACCATTGTTCTAGAGCTTTCAGGTTTGCTATTAACTTACAAGTATGAGGGCTTTTTCATAATCCTTTTCATAGTTTAACCCATCTCCCAAAATCCTTCCTCTCCCCAATCTCTTGCCTTTATCTCCATTAACATTTCTACCTCTGTAATTCCATTTCTGTACTTTGAAATCATTTGTATTCTACTGACCAACTTGTCTTAAGGCCACCTTTTCCCTCTCCAATCCCAGATAACCCTCTTCTAGCTTCGGGGAATTTACAGGCACCCTTTTCCCCAACCTAAATACATCCTTCTAAGAACTCAAAGCTAAGGTCTGTATGTAAGAAATAGCATCTGTCTGTTGAGGCCTTGGAAATCTTATTCTGTGTATATATACTTTTTTTTTCAATTCTGCTTTTTTACCTGAATATTTCATAATTGGATCTTTGTAACAGCCAAGTAAAATTTCTTTGTGTATATATCCCACAGTTTCATTATCTGGTTGGCAGTTGATGGACATGTGGTCCAAATCCATTTCCTAGCTATTGGGAAGAGGGAAGCCATATAATGGTCAGTTGTATATGCCTATTTAGTCATCTTGTTTGTCCAGGGATGATATGGCTAGATCATAAGGCACTACAGTTTTCATGCTTTGAGAAACTTCCATACTCATTTTATAAAGGCACAGAAATTTAATTACTTATTAAAACATTTCTGTTTTTGTTTCATTTTCTGATTTATCAGTGTGGGCTTTCCTTGTTAAAATGCTTCTTAATTTGGCTTCATTTTGTGTGTGTGTGTGTGTGTGTGTGTGTGTTATCCTATTATTGTTTGTCCTAACAAATTCTTATGTTTACCTCTTAATTTATATATTGATTCATTTTTCACAAGGATATTTAATTTCTATATATTTACAGTTTCCAAATTGTTCTTGTTATTGATTTCTAGTCTTAGTTCCTTGCTCTAAGAGAAAATTAGAGAAATTTGTCATATATATTTTGTCATAATTTGTTGCCTTTGGGGACTTTGAGTCTTGTAACTTTTTGAGTTTCTTGGGCCTTTTATTTCATTTGAGTATCTCTATGTTCTTAAAGAGAAAATGTTTCAAACTAGAGGTAGTAGGAATGCAACAGTCAAGAGACTGAGTATGTAGATACAAGTTCCATGCAATATCTAAACACTAGTTCTATAGGTAGTGAACCTGCCCAGTGCAGAGTCTCACATAGAAGACCTGTTACTATACTCCAAGTGGAAGGCTCTGCTGACTTCCCTCCTATCTTGAATGGTATCTTCATGCTGTGTTGCAACCAGCTGCTAATTGGCCCTTGGTGACTTCACACGCTTTGTTCTAGTCCCTAGAGGCTGTAACCAGCTTAGGTCAAAATTATCCCATAGAACTTTGCCATCACTTAATCAATTACAATAAAAGAAGGTCTCAGTCTGAGTCTTAGGGAGTTTGACAGGAAGCTCAACTTCCTAGTTTAATTCTTGAGATATATTCCCAAGGCCTGGGTGTCATTTGAGTTATCTTGTTTTTTCATTCCCTTAATGTAGTTGCTAAGTCTTCATCATAATTTCTCATTTTAGATTAATATGTAGCTTCATTCTCTTGATTGGGTTTATAACTGGTACAGAGCACAGAATAGTTAATGGTGGGAGTGATGAATGTCTTGGTCAAAGGTGGTTAAGATAAAGGTGGTCTTATTAAGTGGTGGTATTATTGACTGACTTAGTAAAATATGTGGTAGGATCAAGTAGGTGAAGGAAATTAACTTTAGGTAAAATCTGAACATTATGAAAAACAGTAGAGATTTCAAAAATAATTTTGTATTAGCTAATGAGGTCATATATATAAAACTGCATGGGGAGGGGACAAAAATGAGGTAGGGTTTGAAGAATAACTACCCTTCAAAGCCAATTCCTAATTATGGAGTGGGAACCATAAATGTGGCTCAGTTGGTAAACTGTTTACAGTGCAATTATGGAGGTCTAAATTATCAGTACCTTTGTAAAAAGCCAGGCATGGTTTCATGCTTGTAATACCAGGACCAAGTGGATAAAAATACTGGAGCTTGCTGTCTGACCAACCCAGCCATAATGGTGACCTCAATGAGAGACCTTGCTTCAACATGCCATCTGACATTGACTTCTGGTATCTAGATGCATGTGCATGAATGCATGTGAACCTGCACACATATATATGTTCAGGCACATATCCCACCCCCTAAGTAGGGTGAGTGTGAGATTATTTATCTAAATAAAGTGCAATGATTAAGAAAAGCATGACCTCAAATTGAAGTGTATAGAACACTAATATTTAATAATTCTCATGAATATTTTAGACATGCCTGCCAGACAAGACTTGAATTTTCCAAAGTAGGGAGTGATCAAGAACAGAGTTTCATTAACATGAAGCATAAGGATACTAATTAAAATTGACACTTCAATTCTATTAAAAAATTTAATTTCTTTTGTAATAATGAGAACTGAACTATCATAAATTGGGAAGAAAATATGAAGTGAAATGTCAGAGACTTCTAGGCTATTTTGACTGCTGTGGAGCTAAAATGCAGAGAAGAATATCAACATTATTTTAGGAGGCATGATACCCAACATCAAGAAAGGCCTCAATTGTTCAGCATCTAATTCTTCAAGAAGATTATTTAAGTTTTCCAGCATGATTTAGCCAGAAAAAGTAGAAAAATAAATGAAAGATAAAAGTACTAATAACGAGACCCAGTCTCTGGTAGGTGTTAGCACCCAGCACCGCAGATGTGGGCGGGTCCACAGACCTGTCGCCAGGGCAACGGCCACCATATTCCCAGAATCCATTGGGTTCAGCTCCCACCTTTACCTGGACTGCTACGTCACGACATATATATATATATATATATATATATATATATATATATATATGTACTTTCCTCCATCTCTCTCTCTTTTTCTTCTTTCTCTCCCCTCTCTCTTCCTGCGCTGCTACCCCCCTACCCCCTTCCAATTAAACCTCTTCCACGTGGACCTGTTTGGGCCTGGTATCTGCAGACGCATCTGCCGCGACTAGTACCCATCATTTGGTGCCGAAAACCGGGAGCGTGGCAGTTTGCGTCTACCAACCCGCTCCACACGCAGGAGCAGACAGGGTACACGGCCACTTGGAGCGGCCGATGGGACCCCGGCTGCCAGGTGGAGCGGCTCCGCCGCAGCTGCTGTGCTCCCAGTACCCTGAGCAGGGAGCACTCCCAGTACCACCACAGCGTCTGCCGCTGCTACGCTCCCAGTACCCTGCACAGGGAGCGCTCCCAGTACCACCGTAGAGGCTGCTATTCCACGCAGAGAGCACCACTCACCTGGAAACTGCTCATCACTTCTTGCTAGAGACACCAGACATCGCAGGACACAACAAACCTACAGCCATGCGCAGCTAGACTACAAACACTTAACCATGTGAGCCGTACCCTACTCAGACACCACTCAATTCAGTTCCATGTTTTCCATTTACCAGA
>NW_022196891.1:19656724-19657360 GCF_008632895.1 Mastomys coucha | reverse complement strand
GAGATTTGAGGTTCAAGAAACCCCCACAGATAACAAACAGTCTTTCCAAATAGGGTCGGGAAACTGCTTCATAGCTGGATGCCAAGAGCCAATCCAAATTGCCATCATCCCAGTGTCTGTAATGCCATCTAATCAACATCACAAGACACTTTTTTCTACATACAAGATCCGTGGGATTCCAGGTGGGAGACAGGAGTCCTTGGTAAGTTCTATCGTAAAAATCAGCCCGGGGCCCCAATGAGTACCATCCATATTCAGAGAAAATATGTCTCAGTTGCCCAGCCCCTAGATATTGAAAAAGTAGGGGAGATAATCAAACACTCCTCTGAGGTCCTTATCTCTTTGACATCACCCCTCATAAATGGTACTAACTTGTTATTTCGCCTTTTACTTCAGACCTTGACCTCGACATACCAACTACTTAATGTTATCAGACCTAGATGCTTTAAAGAGTGCTGGTTATGTGTACCTCCTGGAACTAACTCACAATTGTCACTTACAGCGTCTCCGGTGATACTGCCAAGTAACGTTACCTTACCCTTTGTCAGCTCCCCTGGCTCCAGTGTCACCACGACTCCATACCTTACCTCTGTCCCTCTCTTTGGTGTGGCAACCTGTTTTAAGGCCTCTGGGACT
>NW_022196891.1:19636009-19655980 GCF_008632895.1 Mastomys coucha | reverse complement strand
TATATATATATATATATATATATATATATATGTACTTTCCTCCATCTCTCTATCTTTTTCTTCTTTCTCTCCCCTCTTTCTTCCTGCGCTGCTATCCCCCTACCCCCTTCCAATTAAACCTCTTCCACGTGGAACTGTTTGGGCCTGGTGTCTGCAGACGCGTCTGCTGCGACTCGTACCCCATCAGTAGGTAAATGATGGAGCATGAAGACCACACAGGCGCAGCTTTCCAGGAACGTTAAGGATGAACTGTCTTCACAGGTTCATGGCTCTGAACAGCAGAGTCCCAGCTGGTGTTGCTGTTTGTGAAGGTGAAGGAATCTTTAGCAAATGGAGTCTTACTGGAGAAGTTACCTCACCGGTGGCAGACTTTGAGGGTTTATAGCTTGACTGGACTTCTGCTCTCTTTACACAACCTGAAAGCTGATGCAACTTGATGCAAAGCAGTCAACTTCCTGCCCTGCTTGCCTGAGGGGATGCCTTTCCCACCATGGGGGACTTTATTCCTTTCAACTAAAAACCAAAGAAACTTTCTCTCTTAGATTGTTTTATCCCGATGTTTGTTACAGCATCAAAAAAATAAATGAGTAAATATTTGTGTACAGGGAATACTTGATGCTTTGTGAGAGAGATCTCTCTCTCTCTCTCTCTGGAAGATGATTTTCCTTTTAGAAAGTTTATAACAGCAACGGAAGGAATTGAGGACAATCAACCATTCATGGAAGAGTGGTTGTTTGGGATTGGTCAAATGTTGGGGAATGAGAAAGCACTTTAGGGGAATGAGATGTGTAATGTACTAAGAACCTAAGGTCAATACCATACCACTCATTGTTAAATAGTAATCAAATCAGCTAGTGGTGCTGTTTATGTATTTGTTTCTGTTTGGACTTTTGTATCCAGCCAGAATTGATTTACCATATACAAAAGTAAAATACTATTATTCTTGCCAAATGTTTTTCATAAATTACAACTAAACAGTTTTGTTGTTAGCCATATTTGAGAGAATTTGTCACACTGAAGGAATAGCTTTACACAGAATTGCATGAAATGCTCCAAGGCCAGTTGCATATCTTTGGTTAAATATAGATGCATCCCAGGACCCTGTGATATGTTTTTTCAGGTAAAGGGACTTGTAGTGCGTGCCTGGACACCTGAGGTCTATCTCTGGAAGTCATGTAAAGGTGGCAGATGATCGGATCCTAAAAGCTCTCTCTCTCTCTCTCTCTCTCTCTCTCTCTCTCTCTCTCTCACACACACACACACACACACACACACTACATGCACACACACACAGGAATCCAGACTCCATATTTTTCAGTCATTTCATTTCTAGCTATGAAATACCAGTTTCTTCTGATATTGTCAGATACTATGGAACAAGATTTTGTGTCCCTGTCTAACCTTGAACTCCTGGATTATTTTTCTATGGCATGTGTGAGTAAAAGGGAAAAGTAAAATTTAGACACTGACAAACTTGAGCAGAATTTGACATAAGGTTATAAACTGCTATCAAGTAATTGGAATAATTATCAATGAAGTATCACATGTCTACGAAAAATTACAACTAACCAAGATTTTAAATTAATTTCCAGTAGCGTGAGTTCTATGATCAGAAAGTTGATTATAAAAACCTATTTAATCAAAAGCAACTGGAAATTAATACTCTGATTGCATCATAATGTGTGTGTGTATGTGTAGGGTTAATGGGGCCCAGCATATGGTCCTCCACAGGGCTCCGGGCTGCTCAGGGAGATGGGTCATGGGAGTTTCATTGTGCTTACCCCACATAGGCACCAGGCGGGCAATGTTGGGCTATGGGGAAACCGCTGCACTGCTTCGGTGGTGGGGGACAACCAGACCTGGCCCAGTGGTCCAGAACCTGAAAGGAGGCCAGGCCCTTGGGCACCCAGGTACCACTGGATGCTGAGAACTGAGTGGGGGCCTGTAGGCTAGATCTAGCCCAGGGCTAAAGGGGAGAGGGGGTGCTCCAGCTGGATCCCACAGGGATAGAGTCCTTGGTTTGTTGGCAGGTGGCTGGCTTGGCTTGGTGGTCATGGGTGGGAGCACAGATAGGCCTTCTGCCCGCTCTGTAGGCCAAGGCCTGTTCCATTGTTCCCCATGAGACATTTATTGTCATGGTGGAAAGTTGATGAGTGAAACCGTACCCCACTTCTCAGAGTGGGCCTGAAGTTAAATATCTTTTGCAGGGAGGAGTGTCTGGGAAGGAAAGCTTAATTGACTAAGCCCTTCAGGCCTTTGGGTACCTCATTGAAAATGGAGATCTGTCTTAAGGCTGTGTATGAGCCATGGTCATGTCCTGTACCTATGGAGGGGCTTGGGGTGTTGCCCTTATGTGACTAATGGTGACAAATCTATGGAGGGCTGTGGTCTCCTGCCAGGAGCCTAGTGTCCAGGAACCAGACAAAATGCCTGCCATTCCTCAGGGTTACCAGGGTTTCCAACTTTAGTTCAACCAGGAACCAGGCTACCTTTCACAGTCCTATATGTATGTGTATGTGCATGTGCATGTGTATACACAGATATTTTTACATGTGTGCAGTTGTCTACAGAATCCAGAACAAGACATCTGACTTCCTGCCACTGTGATTACAGTAGTAAGCCTCTCATCATGCTGCAGTTATCTGACCTTGGGACCTCTAAAAGGATACCCATTGATCTTAACAAGCCATGTCTTCAGCCCCTCACTGATCATATACTATAATTTTACAGGACCATCTACTGATGAAGTATTAAAAGTAAAAGAAAATAACTGAGATAGAATCTCACTGTGTATCCCTGGTTGGCTTGGAACTTGTTATGTACACGAGGCCTGGCCTCAAACTTATAAAAATACATCAGCTTCTTTCTCTCAGTGCTGGGATTAAAGATGGGCACCCGACCCCAGGCAAATTGAAAATGAAAAAATTTAAAACGTAGCACTTTTATACATTTTGATTAATATTTTAAAGAAATAATCCAAGCTTGTTGAAATCACTTTAGTATTTTTTAATCTTTTATTTATTTATTTATTTATTTATTTATTTATTTATTTATTTAGTTAGTTAGTTAGTTAGTTAGACTCCAGTTTTATTCCCCTCCTGGTCCACCCTCCTGCTGTTCCATACCCCATAACTTTTCCCTGCCTCCTGTCTCCATGAGGATGTCTCCACCAACCACCACCAGACCTATGAACTTCCTGGGGCCTCCAGTCTCTTGAGGGTTAGGGGAATCTTCTCTAACTGAACCCAGACCCAGCAGTCATCTGCTGTATATGTGTTGGGGGTCTCATATCAGCTGGCATATTCTGCCTGGTTGGTGGTCCAGTGTTTGAGAGATCTCAGGGGTCCAGGTTAATTGAGACTGCTGGTCTTCCTACAGGGTCACCCTCCTCCTCAGCTTCTTCCAGCTTTTCCCTACTTCAACCACAGGGGTCAGCAGCTTCTGTCCATTGCTTGGGTGCAAATATGTGTATCTGACTCTTTCAGCTGCTTGTAGGCTCTTTAGGAGGGCAGTCGTGATAGGTCCCTTTTGTGAGCCCTCCATAGCTTCAGTAATAGTCTACAGCCTTGGGACCTCCCCTTGAGGTGGACCCCACTTTGAACCTGCCACTTGGCCGTCTTTTTCTCAGTCTCCTCTCTGTTTTTCATCCCTGCAGTTCTTTCAGACAGGAACAATTATTGGCCAGAGTTTTGACCGTGGAATGTCAATCCCCTCCTTCACTTGGTGCCCTCCCTCTCTTTATGCTAGAGGTGGCTTCTATAAATTCCCTCTCATTACTGTCTGGCATTTCAGCTAAGTCTCCTTTGTTTGAGTTCTGAGAGTCTCTCACCTCACCAGTCTCTCTCTCTGTTGCATTCTGGAGGGTTTCCCCCAACCAGCTATTTCCTGAGGTTGCCTGTTTCCATTCTTTCTGCAGGCCCTCAGTGCTTCAGTCCTTTTCCCTCACCTCCCCACTTGTGATTGACTTCTCTCTCCCAAGTGGGACTGAAGTGTCCTCCCTTGGGGTCTTCAGCTTGACCTTTTTTAGTTCTGTGGACTGTACTTTGTGTATTCTGTACTTATTACTATTTTTTTTACTAATATCCACTTATTAGTGAGTACCTACAATGCATATCCTTTTGAGTCTGAGTTACCTCACTCAGGATGATATTTTCTAGTTCCATCCATTTGTCTGCAAACTCAAGATATTCTCATTTTTAGTAGCTGAGTAGTATTCCATTGTGTAAATGAACCACATTTTCTGTATCCATTCTTCTGGTAAGGGACATCTGGGTTGTTTCTAGCTTCTGACTATCACAAACAAGGCCACTATGAACATAGTGGAACACTAGTTCCTTCAAACAGTCCCATTCAACTACAATTAAGATGAAGAAAAGGTGTGCCTCTACCATTTCATGTAGGAATCAGTAATATCATGCTGTGGATAATGCACATGGATATCTAGTTCCTGATGTCATAGTTTTATCGTATTAACATTTAGCATGGCTATTGAGCAATGGGAGTAAAACCTGGGGACTATTTGCATGTGTGTGAATGTTCATGTGTTTATGAGTACACAAGCATGTGTACCTACATGCAAGAGGAGGCTAGAGGTCAAGCTCAGATATCATTCTTTGTAAGCCATCCATCTTGTTTTTTTTGTTTGTTTGTTTGTTTGTTTTTTGTTTTTTGTTTTTTGAGGCAATATCTGTCACTTGCCTGGAGCTCAATAAGCAGTTTAGTCTACATGATCAGTGATCCTCAGTCTGACTCTCTTTGCTTTGTGTTGTGATTACAAGCATTAACCACTACAGTATACTTTCTTATATGAATTCTGATGCTTAAATCACACTGCTATGTTTGTACATATGAAGGATCATGCCAAATAAATTATGTCCCAGGTCCTGCCATTTATAGCATGGATTTTCACTGCTTTGCTTTTCTGTTAACTTGCTTCATTTGCATGTTCATGCTTTGGTTTATAGTAAATGAAGACTTAAAGCTTTGGTTTCAAAGATGTATCATTGATATTGTGGACTTTACAAGAGAAGCATAAGAGCTGCAGGGGTTTCAGAATTCAAAAGATTTAGGAACAGGCTGGCGAGATGTCTTTGGAGATAAAGGTGCTAGGTGCTAAGTCAAGGAACCTTTGTTCTACATGATGGAAGAAGAGAAATGACTTGTGTGAAATGACCCCTGACTTACCCATGCACACACGCCAATGTCACCCACCTACACAGGTGCACACAGGCAGTGGCTTTGCCCCACTAAATGAAATTTAACAAAAAGTAAAAAGGAATCCCCCCAAACCATATAAAATGGCTATATGAGTGTTTGGGGAAGAGAAATGAAAGAAAAAATTCAAAAATTTTCAGACCATGGAGATTAAACACAGAGAAATTTCGATGCTGCCCCTGAGCACTTCTAAACAGAAAATGAGAAAAACATAAGAAAAATGTTCCATACCAGCTCCCATTTGCTCTCTCTTTTGTGTAATGACTTTGCCAATAATGGCGGGAGAGAACTTCAGTCCTTCGGAAGAAAGGATACAGATTGTATTTGATTGCATTGGCACATTTTCCCCTTCCTTTGGAAATTACTTAGGAGGTGATGCGGAACACATTGATTCCTCCTTGTAATGCAGAGCTGCATGTTTGTTTAGTACCAGTGAAAACAATTGCACTAATGGACTTTGGAATTTAGTTATAGAGATGAATAATGTGCTCAAATTATCCATGAGAAAACTCATTATGTTGTTCAGTGTTAATTTTATATATTTTCTTATATAAAATTATGCTGAATCACAAATCATTGTTCATGTGCATAATTGCTATATTTTTGAAAGCCTATTATACACTAGATATTTTACATTTGTTCAGTTTTTACTCAACAACAGATATTCTTCATAGACTTTCTCAACTTTGTGAGGGTTTGGAGATTAGATATATCATTTGGTATGTAAAAAAACTTATGAAAATTAGTTGTATAAAGAACCCAACATTGACCCAGGTAGACTGTGACTATGCTCAAAGTTAATGCCAAGACACTGTGACTGCTGAAAATATTTTCCTTCCTAAATATACTCTTTAAAATATTATAATTATCTGTGTGTGTGTGTGTTGTGTGTGTGTGTGTGTGTGTGTGTGTGTTGTGTGTGTGATTGCATGTGTGTGTGTATGTATGTGATAGTGGGTACTGAACAGGCCAGAAGAGCTTCCTCCATAGCTACAGATACAGGCAGTTGGGAGGTATCTAGGTGCTAGGTGTTGGGAATTGACAGCAGGTCCTCTGAAAGAGCACCAAGCTCTCTTTACTACCCTACCTGTCCCCTGATTATACTACTCTGACCATTTTCTCTTTTCATCATTGTACCCTAAGCAGCTGTTCCTGGAAGCTTATTTATGTTTCAACTCTACTTAAAACACTAAAGGAAGAAAACTGTTTGCTTTCACCATGGTTGTTTGCTATTTGTGTGACATTCGTGTCACTGAAGCTGTCGTTCTAATGGAATTTTCTCCGTGAAACCACATTGACCTGCATTCATAATAATTCTGAAGCAACAGGAAGGGTGATGGCATCATCAAAAGAGAAGGTGCAGGGTCAGAGAACCTCACATAACTTCCTGTTGTATCAGAATCATCTTATTTTATTTTGGACAAAGAAGCTATGTTTCCATGTCTTGGTTTCTCAAATGTAAAAGGACAACTTGATACTTACTCAACAAAGATTTTTCATAACGGAACAGCTGGTTTCCATAAATATGTTTTAAAAGCATATTTTTAAAATCTATTGTTTAGCCAAAATTATGCATGTTATTAACACTGCTTTTATTAGCATTTTTTGATATGTATCTTTATAATGTACTAATAAACTACTTTTCATAAGTCAACCTACATATTTCCCTAGAAAAATATACTTTATCAGGCAGCTAGACACAATTTACCTCTCTAATTTTTGATGATGCAGAAATTCCTGATGTTTTATGCAACAAAATTATATTTTAAAGTAAAGAAAAGTAAAGGTGATGTTTCAAATGTCACTTAGTTCCTGTTGTGGTGTGAATGTGAAATATCTCCCATAGGTTAATATGTTGAACACTGGGTTCCTAGCTAGTGGTGCTTTTGTGAAAGTTCTGAAACCTTTGCAGTATGGCGCTTGTTTTAGTGGAGTTTCTATTGTTGTGATAAAACCCCATGACCAGAAAGCAAGTTGGAGAAGAAAGAGTTTATTTGGCTTATACCTCCACATATCTGTTCATCTCCAAAGGAAGTCAGCACAGAAACTCAAGCAGGGCAGGAATCTGGAGGCAGGAGATGGTGCACAAGCCATGGAGGGGCTACTTTCTGTCTTGTTCCACAGGCATACTCAGCCTGCTTCCTTATAGAGCCCAGGATTACCAACCCAGGGATGGCACCACCTACAATGGGCTGGCCCTTCCCCCAGTGATAACTAATCACAAAGAGGCATTTCCTCAATTGAGGCTCCTTCCTCTATCAAGACTCCAGCTTGCATCAAGTTGACATAAACCAGCCAGGACAGAGCCTACTGGAGGAAGCAGGTCTGATGGGAACAGGGTTTGATGTCCAATAGCCAGGCTCTACTTCCTGTTCTCTGCTTTTGACTACTGATATAATGTGGCTAGCTTCTGGTCTCCTGCTTCGGTTGCCACACCTTCCTTGCATTAACGAACTGTGTTCCTTGTACTATAAGCCAGGACAAACACTCCTCCCACATGAAAACTTCCTAAGCCCTGACCACTAAGTCTCTGTTACATCATCATTGTTAAGAAACTAAAGTGACACTTAAGAAACTTGGACTATTAAGCAAATATTGACCAATATGTGCTACTAATTTTAAGATGGGTATTTTTATCTGCCATACAAAATGACTGTCAGGAAAGCATCCTTATAACTTATTTTTACAATATGGTATTCTATTAGAATGATCTTAGAGTTATGGAAATTTTCAGAATTGTATAACTTTTTCCAAAATATACAGCAGAGTGATTGTATTTTCTTTCCGTTTATTTAAATTTATTGAGCAGGATGACTTATTTGGTTTTCTAAATAAATTTATATAAGATTTTAAATTATACTGTTACATTTTTTATTTATTTGCATATAGATTATGTAATATAAATCTAATTGCCCTGAGAATCAAATAGTATTTTTCTGATCCTCTGATTATTTTATAGAATTTACCTTAATATTCTCATATTGAGCTTTCTGAGCACAACTCGACCCACAGTTCTCTAATTAATAGCCTCCAGTGGCCACTTCACTACCTAAATGATAAAATCAAAGTCTTTAATTTGCTTCCTGGGTATTTCATATAGTATGATAGGGGCTTCTTTTTCTCACTTGATTTCACTCCATTTCTCATTTTACGCTCTCCCAAGCCTGAGCACTCAGCTACAGTGCTGAGTTCCTGGTTTCTTACCACTGGCAGAGGTTATTCTTTTTTTTTTTTAATTCGTTTCACATAGTTCTTTGAGACGTTCTGTGAATAAGCAAGCACATTCTGTGTTTGCAACATTTGAACTGTTTGATTTGGGGCTAGAAAATGGTTGACTGCACACATTGCCCTTGCATAGGACCCAAGCTCGGTTCTCAGCACCTCTGTCAGGCAGCTCACAACCATTGTGTCTAATTCCAGCTCCAACAGATAGGACACCCTCTTCTGGCCTCCATTTGACACTGTCCTCCCATGTACATACCCACCACCTTGCACACACACATACACTGGAAAGTTTAAAAAAAATGCGCATACTATTTCTCTTCAAAAGAGTAAAAAAAAGCTTACTACATAATGAAAGAAAGTTGAAGGGCAGTAATCTGACTCTGCACAACACGACAACTTACTAACAGTCAAGGAAAATGTGCTCTTCATCAAGGGCTTCTCTTTTTTTTCACTCATTTTTTTTTTAATTTTCTCACTGTTAAGTCATTAAATGAAATCATTCTCATTTCAAGCATCTCCTTCCAAGTTCCATGAGGTCTTATGTGAATGCAGATCTATTTAGGGCAGGGCTGTTTTCCTCAAATATGCAGTATGTGCTCCTAGAGAGAGTGGAGTGAACTGAGTTGATACGGACTTAATTAGAACATCATCAAGCTTGTTACTTAAAGAGGTTAGGTCATAAATATGTTTGCCTTAATGAAGAAATAGTCTCTTTTGCAATTGTTCATCTGTTTTTGTAAGACTAAAACAGGGATATGATATGATATGTGCAAAAGTAAATTTGTGTGTGTATATATATATATATATATATATATATATATATATATACACACATATATGTGTGTATATGTATATATATTGCACATGAGTTAATAAAATTGTATTAGCAAGTATAGGTTTATGATCATATGTGGCCTGGGTACTATAGTTTGTCAACTGTTGATTTAATGGGTAGAAAAAAATTCCAACTAATAACTTAAATTACCAATCATGCAAGCACCAAGAGAAAGAAAACACATTCTTAGTTCTCTTCAGCTGGATACGTCTGTCTGGTTTTAATAGTGACAAAGTCTTTTCCAAATCAGGCATTCTGGACAGTGGAGAATAGCCTCGTAAAAGTATAAGTTGTATAACTCATCCACTGATGAATCAAAGGCTGGACAGATGGCTCATTTAGTGAAGTGATTCCTGTGCAAATCTGAAAACCGGAGTTATGTCCCCCAGGACCCATGTGAAAATAGAAAGCTGCAGTGCTGCTAAATATCTGGAATACCAGTAATGGGGAAGTGGGAAGAAGAGGATCCCTGAGTTCACTGACAGGCAAACAGCCTTCTCAGGAAGCCCTGTCTCAAACAAAAACAAAAGCAAAACATAAAGGACTATCGAGAAAGAAACATTAGCAGCTAGCCTCCACATGCGTACACGTATACATGCATCAATGAGCCCTTGGGCACATATATACACAGAGGCAAGCAAAAACAATGAATTCAATATGTATTCTAAGCAGACTCTGGTGACATTGGTATAAGTATACACATCGTAAGGCATTACTTTAGATGGTTAAAGAAAGTTGGTAAGTTTCAGCAATAACTTGTCTGTCTGCAGAAGTCCAGGATGACCTTAAATGGTTACTCCAGTCTACAGTTCATGACATGTGACACCAAGGGAGAGGTGATATTTCAGTTTTTCTCCTAAGATGGGAAGTAAACAGTGTCCCTGATATACCAAAAGGATTTCTTATTCAGAAGAGGGGTACCTTCTGGTTCTGCTCATGCCCATCATGTGAAGAATATAATCTGCTTTACCCATTCTATCAGATTCAGTATTGAATGTTTCCCAAAACACACAAAAAAGTTTAGTCATACCATCTGAATGGCCACATTCTAGTGTCCCAGTCACATTGACTCATTTAAAAAGAGCTTTCAGGTAGAGTAAACTAATAATTCTAAGGCCAGTTTGCATGGGAAGTGACAGGAAAGTCAAATTACTTTTACAAAGGATCACTTCCCTTATCATACATACTTATATGAATTCAAGCCACAATTAAATTATGTTAAAATGAAATAGTCAACACTGAAGGTCACTTATGCCATTTTAAAAACAATATGCTTAAAACTTAGCATTTTATCTTTGCTTCATTATATATAACTATGTATTAATATGTAATAATATATATAAATATGTAATAAATAAAAATGATATAGTTATATTCTAAAATTTGATGGTTTGGAGACCTAATGTCTCTACAGTTCAGATAGGTCTAGATCTTGTTTTCTAGCTGACACTGGCCTTGAATTCATGATCCTTCTGTTCCAGCTTCCTGAGTACTGGAAATAACATTATACTATATTTTAGCAATCTTCCTGACTATTAAAAATCATATTCTTTCAAAATATACTGAACAAATGCAAATAGCCAAAATTTTTGTTATTTGAAATTAGTACCAGGTGCTGTTGAACAGTATTTCATTCACAAGACTGACCCCCCTGGCCTTGTTTCCAATACCACAATCCACAGGACTCAAGAAGTAATCATATCACATGATAGTGATTCTAAAGAACCAATATGACCCTGACCAATAAGTGGGAGAGGGTGGAGTGGCAAGCAGAGGGAGGGGGGAGGCAACAGGGGTTTGTTCTTGTTGTTTTTTTTTGTGGGGGTTGGTTGTTTTGTTTTTTGTTGTTGTTTTTTGGAGGGGAAACTGGAAAAGGAGAAATCATATGACATGTAAATAAAGAAAATATCTAATAAAAAAAGAAGAAATATTTATTTTAAAAAAAGGAACCAATATGAAGCCATTACTCTAATAACAAAGCCAATGAAATTGACTGAAATTTATGAAATTGAAGGTCTCAGGATATGTCTTAAAATCCATTTAATACTTAATGACCTGGGGATTCTTGAGGTCCGTAGATTGGTAGATATCTATGTGTAAAATTGGCTGGCATCTATACCTGACACTTGTCATCCTGATAAACAAGATGTACGTAGGGATTGACAACAGCTCCCCTTTATAGGATTTTCTACTTAAAATAGCTTTATAGATTGAAGTGCATTTGAATCCATCAATTTTCTAATCGAGCTCTAAATATGTCAAGATTGAATTCTTCAAAGTCAATCCTTCTGTCCCTTCTTTATGAGTTTTCTATTCTTCCTTCAAGAGTTATTATATCTTTCCCTCAGGATTGTAAAATGTAAAGGGGAAAATACAGTGATCCATTGAGAGTTTTCTGACACCTTTCTGTCTGTAGCTGTTTATGACTTTTATTTCTCTTTAGGAAATAGTAGTAAATTGCCATGTCAAAGGCATTTTAGAAATCCTACCATAGACACTGACTTGAAGTCCGACTTGTATTACACAATACTGATCCCCTTTTGAAGCCCTTCCATAATTCCCCATGTAGAAACTTGGTAGATGGTGAAGTCCTAATCCATTGTCATTTGCAATGTTTATTGCCTTTCTTGGTTATGGATGGATTAATGGCTTTCATATCTAATGACCCTTGAGTTTCGTTATGTGATATTCAAAAATCAGATTTTACACACACACACACACACACACACATGCACCTCATTATTCCTTATGTTGTGTGTGCTCCATAAAAATACATGTAAGTTGGATACCACATTTCAAATTAGGACAACTTTACAATCTGAACAGGATTGTGTGTGTGTGCATGAATTGTGTCATGTGTGCTTCTGTTTGGGTGTGTGCATGCTGTAGCGCATGCATTCACATCAGCTGACAACTTCCAGGGTGTTTTGTTTTGTTATGTTTTGTCTCCTTCTCCTTTTGACTTTGTCTCCAATTCATCACTATGTCCATCAGGTTCACTGGCCCTCAAACTTTAAGGGTCATCCACCTCCCTTCTCCCCACAGGAATACTAAGGTTATAGATGTGTGCCTAATGAATCTGGATTTACATTGGTTTTGAAGATTCAAACTTGTGTCCCAATGCTTTTGCTGCAAGCTCTTTACTAAATGAACCGTGTCTGAACCCTTAAAGGAATCTTTTGCATTGTTCATTTTGATTTATCTGTGCTGTATATTTTAGCAGAAAATGATGTTTTTCTCTAAGTTTATCAAGTATGTCTTCATTTCCCCACTTTGACTCTTTGGTTTTCAAGCTACATTTACTATTATGTTATTTTTGTTATTTATTTTTATTATTATGCTATTTTCCTCAAGATTTTCTATCCATTTGCCAACTTTACATTTATAGATAGGAGAGTAGAAATTCCTGTTTGTGTCAGAGAGCACAGAATTTAGACTTTTGAAAGACTATGCAGTGCTCAGCTGAAGTATGCTAGCTAATTGACCAGTGTAAGATAAAAGGCAAATATCAGATCTCAGCTCCTGAGAGGCAGAAGCCAGGCCAAACAAACAAAGGCAAAGTAATACATTGGGACTGCAGCAGTGTGTCTATCCTCGGTTACAATGTTGGTTTTGCAAGTTTTGGTAGATGTATAAATATTTTTCTTTTATAATTCTTAACACAAGTAAGTAAATATACTTTCTTTTTCTTTTTTTTAATTTTTATCTTTTATTAGATATTCACTTTATTTACATTTCAGATGTTATCCTCTGTTTATTTTTCTTTTATTTTACTGTTTTAATTTCCTAGAGCTCATGCTTTACCATAAACTGGGAGGATTATAGTGACAGAGAAATAATCTTCAGAAATCTTGCAGGATGGGTCTAGAATCATGGTAATATCAGAGTTATTTCAAATTCTATTAGAGCAGTGTTTTTCTATCTGTGGGTCATGATCCCCACAGGGTTCACATATCAGAAATTCTACATATCAGATATTTACATCATAATTTCTAACTAAATTACAGTTATGAAGTGGCAACAAAATAATTTGATGGTTGTGGGTCACCACAGCAGGAGGAATTGTATTAAGGGGTTTTAGTATTAGGAAGTTTGAGAACCACTGTGTTAGCGGCTCTCAAGGACCTGGTCGCTGCCTCTCTCCTGGCTTCTCCTCACTACTGCTCACACTTAAATGAAGTCTTCTCATGTCTCTCCATGACTCTCACATATGACATTGTATTTATGGCACACTGTAAATCCAGGAAGATCCCAAGATACTTAGTGTAGCACTAGGGTGATGGCTCAGTCTTTAAAGTGTTATCTAAGAAAGCATGAGGACCCCTTGTCACGTTAAAAATTCCGAGCATGGTGACTCGTTGCTATAATCTCAACACTGGAAAGCTTAAGACAGCTGCATCCCTAGAAGTCACTGGCTACATACCCAGGCTAGCCTAATTGTTTAGGACCAGAGGAAACTAGAGACCCTGTCTCAAAATACAAGGAAGTCATATCACGAAGAACAACACCGGAGGTTGCCTTCTGGCTTCTATATATGCAAGCACACACCCCTAACAAGAACACAACATGTACACACATTTATAGACTTCATGAGATCACTATTATGAGATCACTATTAAGGTAGCCCACAGTTACCTTATATTCTTCTCATTTTCTTTCTTTATGTTTTCTCTTGAACATGTTGTTTTGATAGACTAAAATGATAGATTTGAAGCTGATGGACATTCTTACCACCTTTATAAGTGACTAGTAGAGAAAGGCTAATTTTTCAAGATTTATTTACTGCCTCTCCAATAATTCACATAATGATAATTTGAATCATGACCTTTAGGGGCTCCTTCTTAGGACATTAAAACATTTACTACTCCAGCTTTACTATTATTAATAACAAATTTAGACTAGTTATCAATTTATTATATCTTAACCTCCTCTATATCTTAAATAACGTTGTTCATATATATCACAATCCATCTGTGAGTTACCATAGATTGAGTAGCTTACATTATAAACCACTGTCAAATTTTATGATAGTCACATGTAGTGATTGTTTATGGAACGCTCATATTGGCAGAGTCAAGTTGGCACTGGGTGTCCTATTGTTTCCTAGAGACATGCTGATTAAAAAGTTAACTCAGAGCAAAATATAAGCATCCATGATGTAAGCTCAGAGCCAATAATCTAGCAATAACTGATGAAAACAGTTCCTTGGTTCCTTGGGGATGAGGAGATGGTGCAGTAAATGAAGAATTTGTTGGGAAGCATGAAGACCTGAGTTAATTCTGAAGAAGATAGTTTATAAAAGCCAGGTAGAGTGGTACCATGCAATGCTGGAGAGTGCAGAAGCAGGAGGCCTCTCGAAACAAAAAGTTCAGGGTCTTAGGGAGAACCCCTTGGATGGAGTCTCAAGAGCAGGACCTGACAGTGACTTCTGCCTATGCCTCCAGAACTGTGTGGCAAAGAGATAAGAGCATCCCTGGGAATGACTGGATGCCAGCCTAGCCTAAATTCAGTGAGATAGCTTGTCGTAAGGGAGCATAGAGGGATGGGGCAAGACCATGCACATATACAAACACAAATATGCACACATACAAATACACATGAGAAAGAGAGAGAAACAGAGAGAGATAGAAACAGAAAGGCATAGACAAAGACAGACAGAATGTCTTTATTTCAGGCAATCTTTTCCCCTACAATATTATGGAAAGTCAAACATGTATTTAGAACTCATAAAACTTAAGGTACAGAATATACATGGCATCTTTAGAAGAAAACTATTAGAGGTTTTATTCTCTGATAAAGTGAGGAAAACATACTTCCAAGTGGAGCGAAGTGGGGACTCAGTTTCTAGTCAGTGGGTACAACACCAGAGCCATCTCCCAGAAGCTGACGTTTAGAACAGGGGACCACAAGGGGACTGAGATGTAGCCATAAGTGATCAAGGTAGAAGGAGAGTTAAGTACAAGCCAGAGGCCCTAAGCTTCCCTTTTCCAGATTGTGTGCAACCAAGTGTTTGTCTTTATCACTTGAAAAAAAGCATAGCCATGGAGTGTTCAGCAGGCAGTGACAGTTCCAGATCTGACCAATGGAAAGTAGGCTGTGCCAAGACTGGCAAAATTAGTTAGAAGAAGCAATGCTGACCTTGGAAGTCAAGTCAGGAAGAAACGAATTACAGCTGACAGGAATGGATGGAGAAAAACGAAAACCATTCGGATGTTAAATCCATCATCAACACTCTCAGGTCATGCTCGGGGTTATACAGCACCTGATCAGGTCCAAGGCAACACTCTAGCACTTGCCCTTCTCAAGACTGGCAATGGGGTTGGCTGGTAAGATAGGAATGAGCAGATGTCAAACTGAGATTAGCAACTTAGTCAGGTTTAATAGAAGTATTAATTTTACTAGTCCATGCAAGATTAGATTTTACAGAAATGGAACATTAACTTGGAATATGATCTCACTTCCTTCTCAGTTCTTCCTAGAGTAAACAATGATTATAGCACGTCTAATGATTGATGGAATTTTTCTTTGAAGTATCACAGTTACAGGAATATCAGTTCTCATATAAATGATATGTGTGATGGTTAATAATCCTTGTCAACTTGACAGGGTCCAGAAACACATCAGAAGCAAACCTCTGGATTTCTAGATTATAAGGGGCTTTCTAGATTGTAAGTATTGAAGTGGGAAGATGCAACATACTTCATGGCAGAATTCTAACCTGAGTCCTAAGCATTAATCATCTAATGGGCATACCCTGTATACTCCATCACAGTGCCATTATAATATCTCCATATGTATCAGGATGTCATCCATGAGCATGTACCATTCTGCCTGTATTCACATCAAGTGTGGACCTTCACCTTCAATGTTATCCTGATACACTAACCAGAGTGGGTCTGGGAACTAGTGGAAAGCTCAGCCTTCTCTTCACCAGAGGCGGGTGGCCAGCTGTGCCTCACAATTAAGAGAAACATCTGTTTTTCTTCCATTTCTGTGCCGAGATCACTCCCATGGAGTTGAGTGGGATTCCTTGGGGATAAGGATTTATCCCTGGTGTCAATCCTGAATCTGCCACATTTCACTTTCTCATTTCTCCCAGAGCTAAGGATATAGGACTTGGGACTGAAGAGCTCTTATTCTAATCCACAAGTCACTCTAACGTCAAAGTATCAGAAAAGTTATAAAATGACCTGAGCTTTGCCACAGCCAGTTTCCAAACCAGTCCTTAACACTATAGTTGTACCTACAAGGATTAGGGGGAGGGAGGACTCAGATAGCAGTGCACTTGACCTCCATGACCTAACACTGAGCACATCCCAGGTTCAGTTCTTAGCCCTGCACTAAGCTTGGGGGCACAGAGGCAGAAACCCAGTGCTAGAGTGATGGAAACACAGGGGATAAAGTAACCATGGTCATTTGTGGCTAACAGAAAGTTGGAGATAAGCCTGGGATACATGTATCTAATTTCTATAACCAAAGTAGAACAACTTCTGGACACTGCAGAAGTAGCAACCTATGGATATTATCTTAATGGATACTTCACCTTTTTAAGAGGAATGGCCCATAGCTTAACATGCTATGCTATTTTTCTAATAAGATTTTGAGGAGTTGGTCTGGAATACAGTCAAAGAAATGAAACCCACTCTAGGAAAGCCCGAACTATCAGAAGACAAGTTCCTCGTTATTTAAAATCAAACCAAAATGTTTGAAGAAGGTTTAGAAACCTATTATTACAGGCCCCAGAGCAGGAAATGTGGACAACAGTAAGTTCAGACTTACTAAAAAGCCCACATGGGGAGAACCACTTGACTGTGTGTGTTTTTGAGGCCCATAAACAACATCTTTCTGCCTGCCCAGAGAAGGATACAGTTTGGATAATTGAAACATTTGAGAAGGTGAAAACTTACTTGGCTTTTGTTGGCCCTTGAGCTTTATCATAATCACCTCCTGTCTGGAGTACTGTTTAAGGTCATCTAGAGGAGGAATGGGCATTGTTGTCTATGAATTGTCCTTTTAGGAAGGGGACACTTTAAAACAAAGATGATGGGGTACAACTCTATTTAAGACAACTTATGTCACCTATAAAAATGGATGTCAAGGCAATAAACCTATGATCAAATAGTGACCCACAAACTCACCGTTATTTTCCTAATAGAAAGTAGTCATCACCAGTAATTTCCTTTTTTAATAGGTTATTTTGTTTATTTACATTTCAAATGTTATCCCCCTTCCTGGTTTCCCCTCCGAAAACCCTCCATTCTGCCCCACTCCTCCTGCCTCCACAAGGGTGCTCCCACACCCACCCACCCACTCCTGCCCCACTGTCCTATCATTCCCCTATGGTGGGGCATCAAGCCTACACAGGACACAGGTCTTCCCCTCCCATTGATGCCAGACAAGGCCATCCTCTGCTACAAATGCAGCTGGAGCCATGGTTCCCTCCGTGTATAGTTGGTAGTTTAGTGCTGTTTCCTGTAGCTAAATATGAACGGATTTTCTGGAAGAGAAGTAGGAACCTAAAGAAATAAGGAAAACAGACAGCGAGAGAGGATTTAAAAAAAAATGGGACCGAGCCATGGTGTGCTTTCAGTCCTTCATAAATTATTCAACTATCTCTGTTAGCAGGCAGGCAGAAATCCCTCCCCCAGTCCGTCAGCATCTCGAGGCCCAATCAGCATCTTCATCTTCGGTCTCTGGAGGCAGGAGTTCCCGCGTAGCAGGGACTTGGAGAGAGGCGTGGCTCTTAGCTAGAACTTGGAGAGAAGTGTGGCTATTTGCAGGAGCTTGGAGAGAGGCGTGGCTATTTGTGGCAAGGCAAGGTCTGAGAACCAGCTCCTGGCTGGAGGACGGTCACAGTGTAGTCCCTGGGGAGCTCTGGGGGATGTGGTTGCTTGATATTGTTGTTCTTTCTCTGGGATGGCAAAACTCTTTAGCTCCTTCAGTCCTTCTCCTAACTCCTCCGTTGGCGTTCCCGTGCTCAGTTCAATGGTTGATTGCAAGCATCCACATCTGTATCGGTAAGGCTCTGAGAGAGCCTCTCAGAAGGCAGCTATATCAGGCTCCTGTCAGCAAGCACTTCTTGGTATAGGCAAGTGTCAGGGTTTGGTGGCTGCATATGGGGTGGACCCCAGGTAGGGCCGTCTCAGGATGGCCTTTCCCTCAGTCTCTGCTTCCCTCTCTGCTCTACTCTCTGGCCCTGTATTTCCTTTAGACAGGAGCAATTCTGGATTAAAATTTTGTGAACTATGGGTTTCCCCATCCCTCAACGGAGGGCCGTGCCTAAGCTCTGGTTATGGTCTCTACAGGCTCTCTGTAATTTCTTTTCTTAATTGAGAATGTTATAGGCCCCCTGTCCAGATTTCTGTGTACCTATGTATGCATGTGTGTGTGTGTGTATACACACACATATATATACACATGTGTATACGTGTATACGTATATATATGAGTGCAGGTGCACCCTCATGGCACATGTGAGAAAGTAATGACTCTACTGCTCTATGGCTCTATCATATGTCCTTGAAACTGCACCTCTCATTAAACTGCATCTAGGCTGGTGGTCAACAAGCCCCAGGGTCTGCCTTCATCCCTCACCGCACTGAATTTGTAGGTATACATGCTCATGCCAACTTGTTAGGCAAGTACTGTGATCTGACTTGAGTCCTCAAGTTTCCAGAACAAGCACTTCACCCACTGAGCCTTTTTGTCCCAGCCCCACTGCCTTTTAATTGAAGAGGTCTCCTTCAAAATAGTCTTCATTCTAAGTAAGTACAAAAGGGGTTTTAACTACAGAATCTTCAGCTCAAACTGAGTTGAACCATAAAAGTAATTAAAGATGAATAGATAGGAGAAGTTTCAGATGTGTCAGCATTTAAGCTTCACTCTGTTCTGTTGATTCTCTCCTCAGCAGGCTTATCTTTCCCCATAGTACTGAGCATTGTTAGGAATAAGTATAAGGTCCTATATGTCTTCCTGTATTTTCTGAATATTACTTTCTTATATCCTCATGTTCACAAACAGAGAATGTTAGATCAAATAGCTCAAGAGGTAACTCAGTACTTAAGTGTATTTCTTGCTGTTCCTGGGGCAACTCAGTTCCAATATTCCACATTGGAGTTACTACCTGTAACTCCAGCTGTGGGGGTTCAGACACCACCTTATGTCTCCAGGGACATCTGCCCTCAGGTAGCATAAGTTCATATATACATAGCACACATATACGTAAGTGACCTAAAATTACATCTTTAAAAAAAAAAAGTCACATGTCCCTGTCAAAGATAAGACTGTGAGCTGCTTGGCAGAATGTACTTTTGGACATCCTGAATGTGTGCTTCTTTCCTAGAACTCAGATAAACTCCTTTGAGAATTCTTTCAGTGGCCAACAGAAGTTGTGTTAGTAGCCACATGCCATCTACAGCAGATACTCATGAAAATTATTTGTCCAAGAAGAAGATAGTCTATTTTCAGAGTTTCAAGATATAATTTGTTGTTGTTTGAGATGGGAAAGGCCTTGAACTCAATGTGTATCTGAAGATAACCTTGAATTTCTGATCTTGCATTAACTTCCCAGAGCTGAAATCACAGGCATAGCCCATTCACTACACCTGGTTTTGTCAATGCTGGGTAATGAACTGTGGTGGCCCTGCTGTGTTCTTGGAAGAACTCAAAACCGAAACCAGAGACTTAGCTCGCTGGGGG
>NW_022196891.1:19622795-19629386 GCF_008632895.1 Mastomys coucha | reverse complement strand
ATTACAGGTTTCCAAATCCTCGGTTCGTGGAACCCACGCAAGTAGGAGCTGCGGGACGGCATCCTACAATGAACCCTAGGGAAGCAGTCTATCTATAGTCCAGTCCTGAGTAACCAATTTTTATATTAAGTAGAGTGAGGCAATCTCTCTTCCTTTGATTCCACATTTCCAGTATTCAACACTTTGGGCCTATCCATCCCTTCCCCACGTCCTATCTTGAGATAGTGTCAAGGAGGCTGCAAAGTTTTCTGTTTTGTCCATGGACAAGACACATGTTGGTAAATTGAAAGAATAGCCATCACTCACTCATTGTCTATAAAATAGTCTTCTGCGGTTCCCCTGGCAACTCCCTGTTTCCTTTGTAACCTTTTAATTCTAACAGCTTTCCTCCCATCCAGATAATCTTCTAAGAAATGTAGCACTTCTTTCAGGTTTATAAGGTTGCACATTTAAGGTTTTTAAATAAAATTGGGCACGAACTCCTTTGAAAATCTATGCAAAAGTTGTATTTTTCTGAAATGGATTCTTTTTTCCCTTTAATGGTTTTCTCAGTTCTAAAATTGGAATAAATGTTTCAACTTTTGTACTTCTAAATCATAGCCAACTGAATAAAATGTGGTTTTGATTTCTAAGTTGAAGTCTAGCCATATTAAAGGGTATTTCTCTTTGGTTGGTTGGTTTTTTTTTTTTTTTTTTTACTCTGTTTCCTCACTTTGAAATAATTCTTATCACCATATCTAAAGTGTTGTGGGAACCCGCCTCTCAGAGACATAAGCAAAGTATCCACATTACTCATAAGGTTTCAAAAACAAGCCAAAGAATGATGCTACCAAAGTTTATACTGGGGAACCAGGGAATTTGTTGAACTTTTTGTTACAGCATGGGTGACCCAGCATGAATGATGGCTTACCTATCGTCACATCGATGGAGTCGAATCTTTGTTAACCATTCCGAGGCTATAGACTTATAACTCTTCCCCAACACTGCCACCAGGTATATGCGATTAAAGCAGACTATCATACAAATAGCTGGGCATGCACTTGGAATCTCATGCATGGGTCCTATGACCCACTTCATCTATGCACAGGCTTGATTATTATTGACTCTTGCAAACAAACACAGCTGGTCTGATGAGGATGGTGGCTGTTTTGTGTTTGTGGCTTTATAATAAGTGTATTTCAGTTTTCCTCTTACCCAGCTAGTTCCCAAATTATTGAGACTGAAATAATGTATTTATTTAACAAGCTTTAAGGGCACAATGTCTGAGCAGTTAATACGCTATTTTAGTCTTTTATGCTAATCTGACTACCTCTCAGCTAAACTCCCCTAGATACTTGCATTTTATGGCTTTCTCTGTCCCAGGTTGTTTTCTAAAGGTGTCTGTTGGACTCTTGCTGCCTGAATCTCCAACTTCCTCTCTCCTGCCACTCCCTTGGCTGGCAGGAAGTCCACCCCTATTCTCCTCCCTGCTTAGTCATTGGCTGTTAAACTCTACTGACATATTTGAGAAGAATTAGAGAGCTGGTGTCTATACAAGATTGAGACAGGAGATTCTCTGAATGATTGCAACCAGATAAACGAGAGACAGAAATCAGCATTGGAATCTTCACACGGTGCATAATAACATTATCTACAGTTTTGCTTAGTGGACAGCACTCTACTACACAGGGAAATGGGAACCTTCAGTTTTCCTTTTCCACTCATCAGCTCAAAGTTACTAACAGCTCTGTTTCCTACCTGGCTGTGGAGCCTAGTAAATTTTCTATAGCTGTGTTTGATAATCACTTTGCTCCTGTGGGTTAGGGGCTTTGGTTTTCCCTCGCTGCCTGGTGGGAATTATTCACTGACTTAACTCAAACAAAGGCCTTCAAGATTGATGTGACATAGGGCTGTCACTGAAAAGGTCAGGGGAAGAATCATCTCTGTATGCCTGGCAAAAAGAGACCATATTTTCTCCAAAATGTGGATGTATAGATTTACATCTGTGTAGAATGGAATGCTATTTACATTTGTACTTAAATAAACAAACCATGATGTGACATTTATGGTCTAAATATACAAGTTTTAAAAATTCACTTTTGTATTTATTTAGTGTCTGTATGTTCATATATGTTCATGTGTTAGTGTATTCAGGTGTGTGTGTGTGTGTGTGTGTGTGTGTGTATACAAAGGATGACCTCAATTTATCAATCTTTTATTTCAAAATATTTTTATTAGTTTTCCATTATGTATATGAACGGGTGTGTCTGTGTGGACCTGCATATGTGAATGGAGTGCCTACAGAAACCAAGAGAAGGTGTCTCGCTCTATGTAAGGGAAGTGAGTGACAGTTGTGAGTAGCTTGACAGGGATTCTGGAAACTGAGATTTGATCCCCTAAGGAAAGCAGCACCAGCTCTTAACCACTGAGCAATACCTTCCTTCCTTGTTATTTAAGAAAGGGTCTTAGGTCTTTCACTGGTCTAAAGCTTGAGAAGTAGACTAGGCTAGACTGGCTAGCCATCACACCTTAGGGGTATATCTTTTACTATCTAGTTCTGGGATTGCAAACATGTAGTACTGTGCCAACCATTACTCACTTAGGTCCTGGAGCTGGAAAGCTGGTTCCCATGCTTGAGTGGTTTGTCATATGTCAAATATACAGAACACACTGTTTATATAGTCTAGCTGCCCTGAGAAGTATACAAAGGGATTGGCTATTCCTACAGAGGAGCATGGGAGTATCAATGACAAAATCATATGACGGTTAACTTTTTCTCTATCATTTTAAAAGGATCGTTTAAAACAAAATATCCAAGCATTGTTTGGACTCTGAGCTCCCTCAAAGGATCATTGATGTTAAGGGAAAAGCTCATATTTAGTTTATATGAAAACATAGTAGGTCAACCTGTTGAGCCAAGGGATTTGTCCAAATCATTGTATAACACTGAGAAACTAATCTGCTCCCTTATATCCCATGTAAGATGGCATGATTATAATTCCTATATGGGCTTTTTCTCTAAGCATGAACCATGTATGTGATGTCATCAGAGTTTCAGGAACAGAAATCTCAATAGAGAAGTAGACTTGTACTGACATTACAGTAGTCAAATAGAAAGATGTATCATCTGCTTTATCCTTAGTGTGTTCTGGATACTAAGTAGCTTCTGTTTTATGTAAGATATTTTATCTTTCTTTTTTGAAGTCTACATGGAAACACTGTGGCAAGAGGTGTATATAATTTTTTTTTGTTCTAATGTTATGAAAGTACATATAAATTAAGGTTGGAACAACTGGCTCAAATGATACAGTTCAAAACCAGTGAAGAGTAAAAATGTCTAGAATTAGACCGAACGTGATTAAAAATAGCTAGTGGCAAGGTAGATGGTCATATTTATGATAGGTTGAACTGTGTTTTCCTTGCACTAAGTCAATGATAAGCAAGTTACAATCCATAGAATCATAGAGGTTTGGACTAGATTAAGGAACCGATAAATCTTCCTAGGCAGGAGAAATGGAATAGTCAAAGATGAATGATGAGAAAGAACTGGTGTAGTGACTGAAGAGGGAGGCATGAAGGGGCAAATAAAGGAAGAGACAGGTAAAAATTAACGGCCACTGAGGAATCCTAATACATGTAGAAGCTTCCTAAAGTATATTCATATATGAAGACAGCCTAAAAGGAATTGCCAAATAATAGAAGAGACAGAGCCCCAGCTGGCCATCTCCGTCACAAGATGAAACATCCAATACCAGGAATTGGTTACATCTAATTGAGTCAATGGCCAGAGGGGACACATTGACTCCCCAAAGAATCCATGCTGTTGCCAAGATTACTGGCCACACTCCACAAAAGGGCAACAAGACACTATTTGTGAGGGCAATATGGAGGAGTTGAGCTGATGCTAATAGAGCCTTCACTCCTGTTAGCATTCATGGTACTGGAAGTTACATTTTGCACATCAGCATGAGGAGAAAGATAAAAACACCTACCCAGCTACAGCCCTTAAATCTACAATGGTGTTCTGCCTGCAAGACATGCTAGTAAAATGGTGACAAGAAGCCTGTAGGAATGACCAATCAGTATCTGATTTGACTTAAGATCCACACACACACACACACACACACACACACACACTCACACTCACACATGCGTAAATGCACACACACACAAATGCACATATACTTATAAACACACAGACAGGAAACCTATATCTGTCTTGACACTATTTATTTTGGTGACCAAGAAGCTGAAACTTATACAATTTTTCTTTTATTTCTCTACTTTTTATACTATAGGTCCTTTGCATATACATATATATGTATATGTGTGTATGTATATATATACAGTATTTCTGATTTTATTTTTTTGGCTTCCTGAGTCTATGAATCAGCTTGTCTCAGCATCTATATCTGTGTCTACCCTTGGGTTCTTTTCTTCTGTTTG
Organism: Mastomys coucha; assembly: GCF_008632895.1. NCBI lineage: Eukaryota > Metazoa > Chordata > Mammalia > Rodentia > Muridae > Mastomys > Mastomys coucha. The sequence goes on along the minus strand of NW_022196891.1, from coordinate 19,624,961 downwards.
TTTTGTCCTATTCTGATGTGTTTGTTTTATCTTATCCCATTATATTTTATTTTTATCCCTTAGAAGTCTGTTTGTTTTCAGAAGAGTGACAGAAAGGTGTGGGGAGGGGAGGAGAAACTGAGAGGACTAGAGGGAGGGATAACTAATCAAGATAAATTGTATGAAAAAAATGTTTTTTCCATAAATGAAAAAAATGTGCTTTCTTATTTGCATGCACATGGGATAGAGGAAGGTGGACCTTTCTCTCTCTCTCTCTCTCTCTCTCTCTCTCTCTCTCTCTCTCTCTCTCTCTCTGTGTGTGTGTGTGTGTGTGTGTGTTTGCTGCTTTGAGAAAGAACTGATGTTTCCAAATGCAATGTGCTTGTTGGTGCATAATAATCAATTGAACAATTTATTTAATAAATCACTGCTCTTAAATTAAAAATATTTTTATTACATAGATTCATGTCTAGTGTACTTGTGGATATACATGCCAAAGTGCAAGTATGGAAGTCGGAGGACAGTTTCTTCTCTCCTTCCACCATGTATCCGGGCGATCCAACTCCAGGCACCAGGCTTGTTAGCAAATGACTTTATCCCTTTCACCATTTGGTCAGCCATTACCACTTGAAAGCACATTTTTAAATATCCCAGTACTCTTGAAATTTTAACCCACTGGTGATTTTACTGTGTCTAGTTTCAGGAATGGATCCACAGACTACCCTGGGTCATATTGAGATGAGTACCTCTACCCTGTAGACTCACAGCTTCCAAAATAGGTCAAGCACACCTCCCATCTGCAATCCTTTGGAAACCCTTCATAAAAACCTGGTTGATCTGGTCATGCTTGTCTTTGAACAGAAGGATCAACTTCATTTAGTGCATATCTTACAACATCATGTCAGCCCTGTTTTGAAACTACCATTTAATACTACTACCTGGACACAACATTCTTCTAAAATCTTATCTTAATAATCTTTAAAACATTACCTGTACTTTAATGCACAGGGTGTTTTTTTAAGTGTAATGTAGCTTTTATTTGCATGATTTAATCACCATCTGTCAATGAGCCTGGATATCAGTGATTGGGCAACAGTAACAATCATCTTTTTATGCTTTAGTTTATAATTGATTTTATATCATTTAAAGACGTTGCCCTTACGTTAAATGGCTTTGAGTATTACCTGCTTCCTCTTTTAAAAAGAAAGAGACAGGAAGAGACAGGGATACAAAGAGAGAGACACAGACAGACAGACAGACAGACACACAAGGCAGGGAGAGATGAAGGGCATTGAAGGGAAGGGTCAGCCATTATGAGCACTGATTTCCTTTTTGCAGAAGATTTGAGGTAAGTTCCAGGATCCATGTCGGACAGCTGACAATTCCCTGTAACTCCAGATTATTGGGACTAACATCCTCTTCTGGGCTTTGCTGGTACTGTACTCATGGGAATGTATGACACATATGACAAGATACATAAGAATGACCATAAAACAAATCTTTATTTTTTTAAAGACAAAAATTATATATAGTGTCCCTTGGACGAAGCTAAATCCGTACTCCTGAAGGATCATTTTTGTTCTTTGATAAATTGCAAGGGTTTTGTTTTTGGCTCCTGTCGTTTCGGCTCTTCCTTTTTTGTTTCTCTTGTTTTTAACCTATGCTTCTATTCTGCTCACTCCTGCCACATCAAGGAGGATTCTTTGACTTCCACATGTTAGAAACTTTCAAGATCTCCCTTCTGTGAATCCACTTTTCTTCAAGAGACAGGCTTCTTTGACAGGCTTTCTTCTGCTTGCCACTGAACTCTCCGGGCCTGCTTCTCTGCTGTCTTTCCTGGCTTGACAAATTCACATCCTCCTTTTAATTGTCCCAGTCTCTGGTTTTTATGACATATCCTCAAGGGGGTCCCCAAGTGCATGAAAGGTAACTCTCTAAGTCTCTCATGACCCAGAAGAACTTTATTCCACTTTGTCCCTTACTGAGGATTGACACAATATTCTATTCTAGGTTGAAAAATCTTTCCTTCTCAGAATTCTGAAGCCAGTTTTTCCTTTGTCCCCTATGTTCATTGTCTCTAAGAGAAAAAGCCAGCACTACTGCATTTCTAATGCTTTCATGATGATTTTGATTATCTTGACAGTCTGCAATTTACTACTGATCCTAGGAGCAAAAAAAAAAAAAAAA
>NW_022196891.1:19564440-19622780 GCF_008632895.1 Mastomys coucha | reverse complement strand
AAAAACCAAGTGGCTGGAAAGATGAGATGTTCCAGGGGTCAGAAACACGTGCTCCTCTTCCAGAACACCAGAGCTCAGTTCTCAGCACTGCCTACTAACAACTGCCTGACACTCCAGCTTCAGGTGATGCCACATGCTCTTCTGAGCTCTTTGTGCACTCACATACATGTACATACCCATACAGACACACATATACATATACACAATTTAAAAAATGTTAACTCTTTTAAATAATTAAATAATACGTAAAGTTGATGTATCTAAATTTCCAACTTTCTTGCTGTGTACCTTGTTTTACTTTCAATATTGTTTCTCCTTGCTTATGATGAATTTATCTAAACTGTATCTTAAATAATTTTCTCCCAAATTCAATTCTCAGTTTGTCTTTCTCAAACTTCTGTGAGCTGAGGATTTGTTTATTAGCTCTTTTTTTTTCTTTTTTTTTTTTTTTCTGCATGATATCCTGGTTCTTTGCTCTGTCACAGCTTTCTTCTCTTATGTCTGCCATTGGCTTTCTCTTTCTGATATTTTACCATGTACTTCTGTAATTTTCTTCTTCATAAGATTCTGGTGTTCTTCATACAAGAAGCTTATATATTTGCCTTTGTGCAGTTTGTGTATATGTACAAGTACATGTATACATATGGAAGCACGAGGCCAACTTCGGTTACAGTGTGGTATACTGCTTTTTAGTTAGTTAGTTTCTTAGTTCGTTAGATTTTGAAATCTGGTCTAATACTGGTCTAACATTGGTCAGCAAGCCCCCGGGTTCTTTCTTTGCCTATCTCTCCAGAATTAGGATTACAATATCTAACACCAAGTCTGGCTTTTTTATGTGAAGTCTGAATATACAAATTCAAGTCTTCAGACTTGGAAAGCAAGCACTTTACCAAATGAATGATTCCTTTGTCCACTTGAGTGAATTAGTTTTTTTTCCTATTTCATTCTCAGTCTCATTTATTTTATGAAGATTTCTTTGTATTCCCCCAAATTCTATAGATTCCTTTTGGGGAAATCAAATGTAGGTGTGGAGCAAGGGAATGGTTAACTTGTTCATTGCTCAAAGATGAGCACTGAAAAGGAATAGTGATGGCTAAAATGTGAGAATGCAGAGGGCTCTCTCATCTGGACCTTTGCGTTCTATAGTCGTTACATGAATATTGACTGCAAGGTATGTCATTTGGTTGGACAGAGTTATCTACTCACAGTTATATTCAACTAGGTTCATAAATGAAAGCTGAATGCTCACTATGCCCAAGATAATAGCAGGGTTTGGCAATATAATCTTTGAAACTTTGCCAACAGATGTTAATGCTCTTGACTCTACCAAAAGCTGAAGCAATATACTTAACATTCGTTGATTCATTAGTTCTGGACTAGGGGTAGCTCATTTGGTAAAGCATTCATCTTAGAAATATAAATACCCAGGTTCAATCTACATAACCCAAATAAAAACAAACAGAATAACAAACAAACAACCCACTGCGGTCATTGTGCTCTTAATGGTATAATGTTGGAAATATGAGCACAGTGAGATCCCTGACACTCACTGGCCAGCCAATCTAGCTGAACTGATGAGGTCCAATTTGATCCCTGACTTCCACCTAAACAACAACAATAATACACACTCACATGCGCGCGTGCACACACACACACACACAAACACACACACACACATGTGTGTTTATTTTGCTTTTCTGTTGTAGTAATGTGAACTATAACCCAAAGGAAATTGGACAGGAAAGGCTTGTTTCATCATGTCAAGCCAAGGCAGAAACAGGAAGTTTAAACAATAGAGAAATATTATTTCCTGTCTTGCTCCCAGGCCTAGGTTAGCTCTCTTTATTATATAACTCAGGCCAACCTGCCAAGGGATGGTGTGGCCCTGAGTGGACTGGACCCTTCTGCCTTGATAAGTAATCAAGAAACCCTTCTCACACATACGCATAGGCCAACTCAATAAAGGCAATTCTTTAATTGGCTTTTCCTTTCATGTATAGATGGCAATAAAATAACCGGCATTACAAGGCAAGGTAATATTAGGATTTGTAAAATTATTTCCACTTGGGATCTTGGAATATTTCTAATTATAGTTATGTTTAAAGTTCTGACATATCTCAATTGCAAAAACATACAAGGTACATAATGCTGAAAGTGTAATAAAAACATTTATTGCTAAATAAACTGACAGCTATATTATAATAATTATAAAGTTGACCATTTCTATTTTTCTGATATTTGTAGCCAAGATGAAGGTTACAAATCAAACCAGAGATGGTAGTTTTCTTTTCATTGTAAGCTCTATAAAAATAGCAATAAATCTACTTGAAATGTAGAAATGACCTTTACGGGTGTATTTTATGGAAGTTTTTTTCTTCACATGAGGTATTTTGTAGACTACTGTTCTGTTTTTAAAAGTTGCATCTCATTGAGTGTGAAAATACACATATATTACGTACTGAAATGGTGCTATATTACATTTGTTTCTGTGGGGAACAGAGCTCAAAGGAGGCTCAAGAAACCTAAATGAAAAATGCCGTAAAGGCTCACTAAATCCATGCATATCTCGATTTGCTTCCTAGATCTGAGTCTTTGGGGAGTTATAAGATGTTTTGCTCTCTCAAAACTTCATGTTGCTGAAGGAAATTTTATTCAAACTATAAATTTCTGCATCTGCATGTTAGAGTCCCCAATTATCTGTGTATTCTTTTCTCCAGAGTAATAACATACGGTTGGTAAGCATGCAAGAACCCAATGTCAAAAGCTAAAAGTTGGAGGTGCACAAAATATCAGGCATATCCTTTACTATTCATTATATCTTCATACTCAAATAACAATGATTTGGGACTTTATGCACACTCAAGACTGAGCACCTCAACCACACACCACAGACATATCATTAAGGTTTGAACTTTTCATGAGAATATCAGCCATTCTCTGAATGTATGCCATAGTAAGCGTACAAGAAGCTGCATACAGAAGTAAACACCTCTCAATACCCCCACGATTGTATTTTCTTATACAATTGCATACTAGAAATGAGAATTGATTTTCTTTGCTTACTCTCAAAGGTGTTTTCTGAAAAGGCAACTAAAATGTCAAACTTTATGTTCTCACTGCCTTTTGTCACCACCATTCTCATTGACTAGGAGGGAGCAATCTGTGTCTACAGCAATTTGTGTCTGACTCTTCCCCATGCTTTTCTCCCCTGAAAACAGGTTACTAAAAGACCATAGAAAGGCCGAATTGGGATTCAAATAGGAACCACAACACAGGAGTCCCATGATTCTCTGCCCCTCTGTGACCTCTCCTATCCCAGTGGGGAAGGTGAGTCTCATTGAGAAACCTGCTCAGCCCATTTTCAGTGTCAAGTGTTCCTAGAATGGTGAACAAAGTGCCCCCAAGGAGTCATAAAACACCTTGGTACAAGTTGCCACTGTCAGGAGTGTGGGTCAGTTTGTAGAGTGCTTGAGTTCCATACAAAATCTTTTAGGTTCATTCCCAGCTCTGTGTAAAAATGATTTGGTGGCCATACCTGTAAGTATAGTACTAGAGGGGTGGAAGATCAGAAGGTCAAGGTCATCTTTAGATACATGAGTTCAAGACCAGCCTGGAGTACCTGAGAACTTGTCAAAAATAAGAATTGCACTAAAGGATATTTGTATTAATTTAGTGTATAGTTACTGAGTTTTAGCTGTTATAAACTTTCTTCTACATCTTTTCATTGGACTTGTGGGTTAGTTCAAATACATAAGTACAATTGACATTGTTGTTTGTTTTTGTTTTTGTTTTTGTTTTGTCTTGCTAAATCTTTTATCAGAAAAAGAAAAGTTGCTTCTAGAGGAAGAAATTTCCCATCACCAAAAGAAAGCATCCCATCTGTTTTACATAGCTGAGTCAGAAAGTCTGCAAATAGGAAGAAGCCATAGATGTTTGTCTACTGACATTTGATATATTCTGGGTCATAGAAAGCATAATGATGAGAGGATATTTGAAGCAATTCAAAAAAACACATTGTACATGATTCTGAAAAGATACTATGGCAAAGTATAAAAACCCCAAACTATAAAAATTCCAGAGGCTTATAAGCAACAGAAACATATTATCTCTCCACTATAGGGGAACCATCATCAGTGAGGCTTCCTTGGCTATGGACCATCAATTCCCAGATCCCCTTTTTATCTGTGGTTGTCACAATGAGGATACTAGGTTTGAGGATTAAATTTCTAATTTATTACAGTGTAACTTCATCTTAATATATATGTCCAAATAAGGATATATTATGAGGCTCAGAAGGTATAAATCTTGGGGAGACACTGATAACCCACAAACTGATGGATAGGGCTGTGTAGTTATAGAAGTAGAAAAAGCTAGAGTGATAAAATAGTAGCTCAAAAAAGAAAAGTTCTTGCCTTGGTAACATAGGTATCTGAGTTGGATCACCAGAGTATATAAAATGAGTTCAGAATGCCTGTAATCACAAAGCTGGCGAAGTGGACGGGAAGCTGCCCGAAGCTCACTGACCACCCACAGGTTCTAGGACAATGAATTTTATTTTATAAAAATAACCATTAAGATTCTGTCACACGCTAACTTGTGTCTACTGAATACCTGTTTATTTGTTTGAAAACAGATCAGTAACTTTTTGTTCACTTAGATTAACCATTTAGTAAGTCAACACAGAAATTCTGTGTTTAGGTCTACACGTATCTTAAATGATGATCAAACAAAACTTAAACACAGAATCATCTGATAAATCCATTTAGATTTACATCGCATACATACGTATATTAAGAAGGCTCTATTGTATTTGGTTTCCATGAAACCCTTCAAATAGCCCTTAGTTTTAGCTCTCCCTACTCATATTCTCTCAGTTGCCCACTTCCCTCTAGTTACCCAACTGATCCTCCAGTTTCAGTCTCCCCAATACTCTCATCCACCCATAAATATTAATTCTAATTCCCTTTCCTAGGGAGACCCCTCCCACCTCTCTAGTCTCTTACAGTATCACTGACTTCTGTGGTTATACAGATTGTAGGCTGTTTATTGTAGAGTTAACAGCGAATACCCACACATAAGTGAACACATACTTGATTCATCTTTTTGTATCTGTGGTACCTTTTTCAGAATGACTTTTTTTCCTAGCTTTATCCATGTATCTGTTGTGGATTGCCCTCTTGCTGTTTGATGCTAATTCTGCTTCCCCAAGAGGGGCTGCCTCAGACAAGGAGTGAATCACATACCCTGCTGACTTCATGTGAACTTTATCCCCATTTTAACCTGTAAAATAAAGGCTAGAGCTGATGATTGGCAGTGGAAGGGAAAGGTGAAACTGAAAGTTTTAGAGAGAGGGGGAGAGAGAGAGGAAGAGGGGAGACAAGGAGTGAGAGAAGGGAGAGGAACACAGAAGAGAAGGTGGAAAGAAAATGGAGCAGAAACCACAAGTTGGAAGGGATTTCAGAGATGGATAATATAGAAGTGTAGTGGTAGATCTGCCCAATTTAGGCATGCAGCTTATATTCATATTAATTGAGTTGTGTTTTCCTTGCAAAGGCTTATTTGTGTTGGAGATTTATTGCAACAAATTGGCACCCAATGTGGAGCTTGAACCCATGACCCTGAGATTAAGAGTCTCATGTTCTACCAAATGAGCTAGGCAGGCTACAAATTTTATGATTTCTTCATGTTACAACTATATAATATTATATTGTGTAAATATAACACATTCTCTTTACCTTTCCATTCATTGGTTGGCATACAGTTTGTTTCCAGTTTCTGAAAATGAACAAGGTTGATCTAGTGTCTCTGTAGCAGGATGAAGCATCCTTTGGGTATGAGTCTAAGAGTGGTATGGATCTTTACATAGATGTCTTCCCAGTTTCCTGGGGAACCACCATACTGATCTCCATAGTGTCTGTACAACTGTAAAGTCCCATTGGCAATGGATGAGTGTTCGCCTTCCCCTAATCTTCAACAGCATGAGCTGTCATTTGTTTTATTGATGTTAGCCTTTCTGACTTATATAAGATGAAATCTCAATGTGCTTTTGATTTGCATTTCCCTGAGCTCTGAGGATATTAAATATTTCTTTACATGTTTCTCAGTCACTTATGTTTCCTCTGTTGAAAACTCTTTGTTTAGGTGTGTATCCCATTTTTAATTGATTTATATGTTTTCATGATGTCAATCTTTTTCTTTCTTTCTTTATAGGTTTTAGATATAGCTGTGCAATTGTTAAAAGTCTTTCATGACTCTGTACCTTGCAGCTTTGTCTGAATGAGGGCATTCTTTCATGTACAGATGTTTTCAGTTTTCTGAAAGGCTATTTATGAATTAGTTTTCTTATTGCCTGGGCTATCAGTGTTCTCTTCCAGAAGTCTTTTTCTATGCCATGAGTACATAATTATTTCCTACTTTGTCTTCAAACTGAATCAGTATATCTAGGAGTATGCAGAGCTCTCTGATCCATTTTGACTTTTGTTTTGTGCAGCATGATAGACAGATATGGATCTGTTTGCATTCTTCTACATGCAGATATCTAGTTGGCATCATTTGCTTAAAATGTTTTCTTTTTCCCATTGTGTATTTCAGGCTTCTCTATCAAAAATGAGGTGTCCATGGTTATATTCATTTATGTCTTGGTCTTTGATTTGATTCCTTGCACATCAACCTGTTTGTTTTTTTGCTAATACAATGTAGTTTTTACCACTCTATCTCTGTATACAGATTGAAACTAGGGATGATGATACCTCTGGATATTCTTTCATTCTATAGGATTGTTTCAGTTATTCTGTTTTTTGTTTGTTTGTTTGTTTGTTTCCATACAAAGTTGAGTATTATTACTTCAAGATCTGTAAAGAATTGTGTTGGAATTTTGATGGGCATTGCACTGAATCTGATTTTAATAGAATGACCATTTTTCTTATGTTAACCCTACTAATCCATGAGCATGGAAGATCTTTCCATCTTCTGATATCTTCTTCAATTTCTTTCTTCAAAGACTTGAAGTTTTTGTCATATAAGTCTTTCACTTGCTTACTTAGGGTTAACCTAAAATATTTCATCTTATTTATGGCTATTGTGAAGGGTATTATTTCCATGATTCTCTTCTCAGCCCATTTAATATTTACAGATAGATAGGGTACTGATATTTTTCTTTTGAGTTAGATCTTGTATCTAGCCACTTCACTAAAGGTATTTATCAAGCTGTAGGAGTTCTCTGATTGAATTTTTAAAATATTCTGCAATGCAGAAGTCATCACACTCATCTAAAAGTAGGATATTATTATGCTTTTTCACTGGTATGTCACAATGAGGCACTGTGAAAACACAATAGAATATTGTGATGTCATAATAGGACACTATACTACAATAGGGCATTATCATGACACAACAGAGCTTTGTGATATTGCAACAAAGCACTATGGTGAAAAAATAAGGCAATGTCTTGTCACAATACAACACTGTTATATCACAACCTAACTATGATGACATAACAGGGCAATTTTGAGTCACAATGTCATGATGTGATATCTTAATAGGATACTATGATGATATACTAGTGATTATGACTCTGTGACTTCACAACAGGCCATTGTGATAACATGATAGGGTATTGTTATGTTAAAATACTATACTGTGATATCATATAATGTGCTGTGGTGACATATTAGGGCACTATATGTCACAACAAAATGGTGATATAACAGTAGGACGTTGTGATGGCAAAAAAGGGCACTATGATAAAACAGTGGGGCAATGTAATGTCACAATTAAACACTGTGATGTAACAATGCTGTATTATAATGATACAAGACAGTAGTGTTATGTCACAATACTGTACTATCATATCATAACAGGACACTCATGTCAAACTACTACACTGTGTTATCACAATGGGGCACTATGGTGATACAACAGTACAACACTGTGAAATCACAATGGGGTACGGCTATGACACAATAGAGTACTGTGATGACCCAATAGATTACTGTTGTATCACAGTACAACACTTTGTGTTGGACTGTGAAAGGCAGTCTGTGTTCTGGTTGAGCAAGGCTTACTCCTGAGACCCAGTAGAAAATTCTACGAGGGACTGAAGAGTGAGCTATGCCCCTAGACATTAGGTGCCTGGCATGACAAGCCTTCAACCTCCATTATCCTGTGGCTAGACGATGCCCCAAGCTCCCAATATTCTGGCTGGACTCCACCCCCACAGTCACCTGACTACAGCCAGGAGGCCCAGTGCCCCTCAGTTACCTGGCAACAGCAAGATAGCCCAGCCCACTATAAAAGGGGCTGCTTGCCCCCTCCTCTCTCTCTTAAGCTCTTGTTCTCTTGTCTCTTGTTCTCTCTCTCCCATTCCTTTCCTCTCTCTCCAGGTGGCCATAGCCAATCTCTACTTTTCTACTCTCTCTCTCTGTCTCTCTCTGTCTGTCTCTGTCTGTCTCTGTCTGTCTCTGTCTTTCTGTCTCTGTCTCTCTGTCTCTGTCTCTGTCTCTGTCTCTGTCTCTGTCTCTGTCTCTCTCTCTCTCTCTCTCTCTCTCTCTCTTTTTCTCTCTTTCTGTTGTTTTCTACAATAAAGCCCTAAAATCATGGCCTGCCTCCATTTATCTACACTTACAGTGCTGGAAAAATGGCTTAGGCCTTTTCCTAAAGAGCTGCGCCTAGTCTCCAACAGGAAAGCTGTCCAGAGTTTCCAGCCCCCAGACTAGACCAAGGACTCTCACCAGTACAAAAATGACCCAGCACCTTCCCCCGCCTCCCTTTTTCCTTTCGGACCTGGACCACTGCCACCCCCGGGGTGGGGGACTGCTCTCCAAGGTGTCCAATGATTCCTGTGATGCCCAAGAGCTAGAACCTGTTGTGCTTGGCTTCTGTGATGTCCAGGGACCCTAGACTGCTCCCGGCCACCCCTCCAGACTGAGGTTACATGGCTTCCCATGGCCAGATGCCCACCCTGCATGCGAGGCAGTTTCCCGGTGTCTATCCAACCAGGGTCTCTGAGCTCTGGCAGGATGTGGGTCTCTCCTATCTCTTTATTTTCCCTACCACCCAGCACCATACAACTTTGGTTTCACAATTGAACACTGGGATGCCACAAGACATCCTGCTCACACAATAGGATTCTCTTCCATCAAAATATAACACTGTAATGTTAGTTTTTTCTTATATAATATTAAGGACAAGTAGTATTATATTGATGTCTGTGATACATTGCGACTTGAGTTTTATGTAGAGTGATAGATATAGATCTATTTGGATTCTTCTATATGCAGGCATCCAATTTGAACAGCAGTTTGAGTATGCTGTATTGATTCCAGTGTGTATTTCTGGCTTCTTTGTAATCACTTAGGTGTCCATAGGTGTGTGGACATATGTCTGGGACTTTAACTGATTGATTCAATTGATTGACATGTCTGCTTTTATGACAAGGCCTGCATAAGTCTATACTAGATGACGTCCTAATATTGCGAGTGAAAGTGGATACAAGCCTCCATCCCTAACTTGGAAGCTATCTTTGACTGATACCAACACACACACACACACACACACACACACACACACACATCTTAGTTTTCTCCAAATAAATCTCAATGTAAACCACACTTAAGGATGGGCCCAGTGCCCAGTAGTATATGGCCAAAACAAAACAAACTCAATGGTATTTTTAGATTATGGTTTCTGACTTTGTCTTTATGGGATTTTTGTGTACAGAACATTGGCTTTGTTCTAGTTTGTTGTTTTTTAATCTTATCTCCCCTCTCACTTTGCTTTCTAATGAGTGAAGAAGAAAATGTGTGCATTTGGGTGGTTGGGTAGGGAGGTGCGGAGGACCTGGAACAAGTTTGGGGAAGGTAACCATAATCAAAATATATTGAAAAAATATTTTCAATAAAAATAAACTAAATAAAAAATAATATGCAGGTGTAAATAAAACATTCTTTCAAAGAGTATGGATCCTATCGACAGCAACACTTCAATCACTTTATAACCACTGGTGAATCTAGCTCTAGAGGTTCTTGATACCCAGAGGCATTAGCATTTGTGGGCACATACTCCCATGCAAAGCCACATGCATGAGTATGATGAAGATTAAAATGAATCTAAATCAGTGAGTTTAGGAAATTTAACTGCTACACAGCAGCAACACTTTACTCATCCATCCGTATGTGTGTGTGTGTGTGTGTGTCGATTCTGAGTTGTTTTTAGTGATAAGTGCATAAAACATATTTGATATGAAAATTTGTAATTTTTAAAAAGATTTATTTTTAATTTCCCACGATTTAAATTATTCTCTTTTTAATATTATGAGAATAAAATATTTTAATCATATCATTTTCAATTTCTAATCCTATAATATTCTCCACTTCCCCAAAATTTTCTTTTCTTTCTCTCTTAACAAAATCCCACTACACACACACACACACACACACACACACACACACAGAGAGAGAGAGAGAGAGAGAGAGAGAGAGAAACACTCACACTCCACACCCAAAGAAACAGTGACAGCATGCACAAGACCTGTACAAGTTTAAGCCAATCAAAATCTCAGCATGGGGGTATTGGACATGACTCTGGGCACAAGTTCTACCCTATGGGAGAAGCTATTTGCTTTTGATATTGGGATCTAGACTGACTCAAGACTTTTTCAGAAGTCCCTACGAAAGTACACACTTGTTCTGTGACCTACTCAGGAACAGACATGGTAAGGTCCAGTATGTGGTTGGAGCCTGGGCTTGTAAGGAGTTAAGGTTTTGGTTCCTTGGTCAAGCTTTCTTCCCTGAAAAGCTGTTGTTATCAGTCCTTAGCAGCTGTGTCTGAAGTACTCCATGTTCTCTCTGCCAGTATTGTCTGACTTAGTTCTCTAGTGACCTTGGCTGGTTTTCCCTTGCAAACAGTACACAACATACTGGACTTAATAAATGTATGCCAGACCTCTTGATACAATCTCTTGTGTTTGTCTCCTTTATTGTCTATACTGGGGCATTCCACTTAACACTTCAACAATAAGGACCTTATACCTGCAGTTTAAGGTCAAATTCCTACCTGCATGGAGAGGGAAATTCAGTCAATGGAGTGAACAGAGCATATTAAAGACTCTGAATGGTGGGTCCTTGTTGAAGAGTAGTTGATAAACACTGAAAGGATAAGATTTGATGTAAAGCTCTACAGCTTGCATTCCAAAGCCTTATTTTAACTGTATAGCAGTTCAAAGTGTAGTTTATGGGAAGAGAGGAACTGCATTACCTCCCTGGCATGGATTTAAAAATATAGATCTGTATAAAAGATTTATTTTATTTTTAATTATGTATATCATAGATACCCATAATACACATATATTTTTGTACACATAACTACAGGTGCTCACATAAACCAGAGTTCTTGAATAGACCCTACAGCTACTATTATATGTGGTTGTGAGGCACTGTGTGCCAGTGTTAGGACTCCATACCAGTTCATGTTGGACATGCTGAGCCATCTGTCCAACCCCTTAAACATGGTTCTTTAGTTACACTGGGTACTTTTTACTTCTATAGCTTTTGTTTTTAACTTTAGAAAGTACTGCTCTTTGGTTGTATATAACCAAGCACAGTACACCTGACTGATAAAACAAATACATGCTTTAATGTGTAATTCAGGATCTCTAGTTTCTCAGTCATGAATGTTATATTCCAGAATTTACCTTTCTTTTTCTTGCTAACATGGAGCTAGTACTTTTGGGGGTTGTAGTAACTCACCTCTTCCTTTCCCACCTATTTCTTTATGTTGGAAGAATCCATGCAGTAATAAGTTCTATACATTCTAACTCATGCTTTCTATTTTATTAGTAATAAAATTTTCTTTATACTCTTTTGACTATATATGTATACCAATGTCCATAGATATACCAATGTTTTCTTTTTTCATGGTATTTGACTAAGGGTGTTGAAAGTAGAGAATTACACATTTATTGACATTTTCCTTAAACTTTAAATAAAATTTTCTAGTGTCTCCTGTTCTCCAGAAATACAATGGGAAGGATCAGTTACACCATTTGTCTTTTGATAGGAAAGTAAGTGAAGTTAGAAAAATGAACATCTTATGCTTTACTAGTCTACTTAATTTTTTTACAGCTGTGATAAACCACTGACCAAAAAACAAGTTATGGGGGTAATGTTTATTTAATTGTGTAGCTTACAATCCATCATAGAGGCAGGGTAGGGCTGGACGTCAAGGCAGGCACCTATGGCAGGAACTAAAGGGGAGAAGTGTAAGAAAATTGCCTAGCACCCCCACTCCCATGTCCCACAAGGCTTTTATACCTTGCCTTCTTTGTCACCCCAGGAACACCTGACAAGAGTGGTACCATCAACAGTTACTTGAGCCTCTACATCAATCACTATTTAAGAGTATGTGTCCCCTTCCAGCTTGCCTATAGGCAAATTTGATGGTAGTGTTTTCCCAGTTAAATTCACTCTTTCCAGATGAGTCTAGTTTGTGTCAAGTTGACAAATAACTGTTCATTATATTGACCTTTTAAGATGGAATGCTACAAAGTGATGAGCCAAGTGTTCTGACAGAAGCTCTCCTTGTTTGTGGTGATCTTGCTTAAAATACCTTTTCACATAGGTATAGTGGGGAGGATATCCCAGTATGCTTGTAAGAGTTGATTTTCAGTTTCCTCCCTGTTAGGCCTTTCTTCCCTTGTTAGTCCCTCCCTCTTTCTCTCCCCTTTTCCCTCCATCCCCCACCCTCCCTTCTTTCTGTTTCTTTTTCCTTCTTCCCTTCCTTCCTCCTCCCTATCTCTTATCCCCCTTGCCTCTCTCTCATTCACAACTTGTTTAGAGTAACAGCTCATGTTTGAGATGACAGTGTTGGGGCTGGGAACAAGAGTCAAGTGGGTAAAGGACTTGCTGAACACTTATGAGGATCTGAGTTCAGCTGCCCAGCACCCACCTAAAAGCTTGGCATTGCAGTCAGGCTGCAATCCCAGCACTGCTTGCTGGTGGGAGGGAAGATGAAAAAGGCAGATGCCAGCAACTGACTGCTCAGAAAGTCTCACCAAAATGAGCATCAAGTTCAGGCTCAATTTCAGATTCAGTGAGGAGATGCTGTCTCTAAAAAAAAAATAAAAGGTGGAATGACAGAGGGAGATGCCTGACATGGACATCTGGCTTCCACTAATGTGCAGGGAAGAAGAGAAGAATTGGGATTGGGGAGAGGGAGAAAGGAGAGAGAGTAGAGATGGGCAAAGGAAGAGTAGAGAGATGAAAGAGAAGAGGGGAGAGAACAGATTCATTTGAGGTTTCAGGTTCATTGAGCAGGATAGGTTGTGACTGATTCAGTGTGATGTTTATTTGTTAACACGTGTTCTTCTGGGTTCTATTGCTTTATCCTTTTAAATAGTTAACTAGGCTATTAGTAGCCACCAGTACAATTTTTCTAATTTAGCATATATACCATTTTTATTAACTCTATTTTTTCAAACGTTGGAAAGTAGAACTTGAGCTCAGTCAGTGCCAATAGGACCTATAAGTAGCAAGGTTAATTATTATACAAGGGCAGGGTGTGTGTGATGGATTAAACATGAAGGCCTAGCCAACTAGCCTTAAAGGGTATCAGGCTTTCTGTTTCCAGACTCCTTCTATGGTCACCAATATCTACAGGCAAAGAAGTGAGCTCATTAGAAAGAACTTAGTCATGTGAACTCTGTGGCAGCTGAACTCTGCTTTCTTATCAGACTATCTTTATAGTAATATGATGCAGGAGGATTGGAG
Organism: Mastomys coucha; assembly: GCF_008632895.1. Taxonomy (NCBI): domain Eukaryota; kingdom Metazoa; phylum Chordata; class Mammalia; order Rodentia; family Muridae; genus Mastomys; species Mastomys coucha. Next base: position 19,609,017 of record NW_022196891.1, on the reverse strand, counting down.
GAACACACTGCCCTGTGTGTCTCAAAATAGCACAATATCCTCAGTTCTGTCTGAAAGATAAACTCTCACCAAAAAAAATCTCAGTAGAAAGGGTTGCATGAGTTGAAAGAGACCAATTGTTCTCAAGATCCCTAATGTTGTGACTCTTTAATGCAGTTCTTCATGTAGTGGTGAGGAACATAAATTTCTATTGCTATGTCAGGTGTAATTTTGCTACTGTTATGAATCATAATGTAAATATATATTGCTCAGAATATCTGACATGTGATATCTGTAAAGAGATAATTTGATACCCCCAAGGGGGTATGACCCACAGGTTAAGAACCACTGATCTGGTCTCTTCTTTATTGGTTTGTGTTTGCTTGGCTGTGTTTGGTTTGTTTGTTTTTTTCCATTGGTGGTTCTGGCAGTTGGCTCAAAGTATCTGGAAAGGCAAGCCCTGGTTCTACTTCTGAGTCTCACATTCAGCCCTTAAAAAAATCCTTTTATTTGTAGTGTTCTCTTGTCTGAGCTGACTATCAGCATGATCATTTGATTTACATATTCAGAACCTTACCATTGTAATTGGTCATTACTTCTTTTTGATACTTAGCAAAGCTCCTGCCCTAAGTGCTATAATTCTCTCTGTAAAGTTGCCTTCCACCTTGTTTTGAGGGGAAGCAGGGTATCTTGTGGGCCTAGAGCTCTGGAAATAGGGTTGTGTTCCTGGGAGCCTCAGTGATCCTCCTGTCTCTGTCTCTATTTCTCCAGTCCTGGTATTCTAAGAGAATGCTACTACACCTGAATTGTTTTTTTTTTTTTAACATCAGTTTTTATTTGGTGATAGGTTATTTCTCCACCAGGGAAATGAGCCAATTCAAGCCAGATTAGAATATATTAAAGGCAGGGTTATTGGGTCGGAGGTAGGGGTGGCAAGGCTACTGACATTAAGGACTAAGGTCAGGGAAGTTGCCCTGGGAAGCGAGGGAATAGATGAGGGAAAGAGAAGGAGAGGAAGGGCAAACATTAAGAGAGAAAAGAGGAAAAACAGAAAGAGACTAAGTGTCTGGATTGTATAGGGAAGAACCCCTGGGGCGAGGCAGACCAGCCACTGGGCCAGGTAGGGACTGAGGGATGCTGGGAGAACCTGGAGGCCAGGTCTGCTTTGATATGTAAAGTATGCACTTCAGTCCCTTGTCCAATACTAAACATCCTCAAATTTGAAAGGATCCACTGAGATAACCACCCAAGCCCTTTAATATTTTATTTCTTGACTATCCTCTTGACAGTCTTTTGTTCAGAAAGTAAAAAGATTCTGACATCTTGACCTAGAAGTCTACATTTTTATGTGTTTTATAAATGTGTCAACTTGTTTCAATATGTAAAGTGTTCGAATGTAAAACTGAACCATTGTGGCAAGGACCTTTGGTGAGCTACTTTATATTCTTGTCACACATCTTTATTTGAGGTTATAAAACAGTTTCCTGTGATTTTTATTTGTTGAAAATTGCTTATGATCATCAATAAAATGTTCCCATAGTAATGGCTGTTGAAACCGTAGAGCAGTCAGTTTGGTGGATGTTAAGGTAACTCAGCATAAGAGGCAGAAGTTGCCATTTTATTTGAACAAAGTGGCACACGGGAATTCTCTTCTTTCTGTTTTAAATTTTCTCCTATGCAAATCGAACTAGACTTGATGATTTGGGACTTTATTGTTTAGATGTGATATTTTGGGATCTCATTAGTCTAAGAATTTTTGAATTGCTAACTTTTAGTTCACAATCAGAACAGACTATGATATGATAGACATGCAGAGATGGTTATAATTTGAACTTAAAGGTCAACATATAATTTTGAGTGTATTAATTACATTTCTATCACTATGATTACATATAATGATCAAGGAGAAAGGGGTCTATCCTGACTTACAGTGCCAGGAGGGTAAAAGCATCCCTCATAGCAGAGAAGACATGGTTGCAGCAATGGGAAGCCAGGTAATCAAATTTTAATTTCCATGCAAGGAACCAAGAGTGAAGAAGAACAGGAAGTAAGATGAGGCTGTAAACTCTTATAGCCCAGACATAGTGGTGTACTTTCTTCAGAAAGACTTTATCTTCTAAGAGTTCCATAGTCTTCCCAAATAGTACCACAAACTAGGTTCAAATATTTAAATACCAGAGGCCATGGGGAACATTTCTCACTCAAAGTACCATGCTTAGTCCTATAAGAGGTGGATGTGAGTACCATCTGTATTTTACTGTTTTTTTTTTTTTTTGTTATAACTCTTTTAAAATAGATTTCTTTAGCACATTTGGTTATATAAAACTCAAAGCTTATGAAAATATAGAACTTTATGCAAAAGTTACAAAACTGGACCCTGCAAGCTGATTCTAGTCAAATGTTTATGGTATTCTATTGATAATAAAATAAATGTTTTGATGCAAGATGAAGATTGAGTCTCATCATGCACAGTCACATTTGTGCCTGTTGAATTCTTCCATGACCACTTGTTCTTCCCATGTGCAAACTTGGAGAAAAAAACTTGTTATTCTCCCCAAACTAGGGCCTTACACACAACACTTGCTGTGTCAGGGGACATTTTCTCAACTTCAGAACTGAATCATTTTATTTTTACCATGTCTCCTACGCCACCTCCTTTATGTATCCTTCCTATTCATAGCTCAATATTCCTTTGCCTATGAAGGTTCTCTCCTAATTGTTCTTCATTATTCTGCTGCTTCTTACAAAGCCCTGTAATGACTCCTATTATCATTTCACTCTTCATACAAATCCATATGAAGTTTGATTTTCCATGCGTGTCTGTGTGTGTGTGTGTGTGTGTGTGTGTGTGTATCAGAGGTGATTGACATCATGTATCTTCCTCAGTAGTTCTTTACCATACTTTGGACAGAGTCTCTCTTACTACACCTGGTGTTCAGCAGTTGGTTTGAAGAGCTGCTCAGAGAATCCCAGGATATACATGCCTCTGAACTCTTCCTTCCACTGCTGAGGTTACAAACTTGCAATGCTAAGCCAAACTTTACACATGAAGTGTGGACACACACTCACATCTTTATGCTCGTACAGCAAACACTTTACTGACGGATCATCAATACCCCAGCACTAATAACACTTTCTTTGCTTTGCATTATGGGAAACATGAGAGTCCACCTTCCAGGTTCATGATCTTATTGTGAAAGAATATATAAACAGACTCAGAGAATTTATTTGATTCAGAGAGAGAAGAGTGTCCTTAGTGTCAAAGTCAAGGCTTGTGGGGACGAGATAGAAAAGAGGGGGTTATAGAGTTACACACTTCTTTTTTGTATGTTTGAAACAGAGTCTCATGTAGCCCAGGTGACCTGTATTCCCTGTATAGTCAAGGGTGACCTTAAATTTCTGTTATCTGAGTCTCTACTTCCTGGGTGATGCCATAATAGGCATGCAGCAGGACACCTGGAGGAAGTGACAGTTTATTAGAGTACAGGTAAGTAAATAGAACTTGGAACCACAAGCTACAAACAGAAGAGACACAGAAAAGAAACACAGAAAGAGTAGGGTATGTATTGTATTTGTTTTTTGTCATTTTTATCAAAGAGGATGACATGAGATCTGAAAGTGAAAGCAATAGCCCACCATTTTGGAATATTCTTGATATAATATATATATGCCTTGTGTCTTACTTCATGGTAGAACCGTAACGGAAACAAGAAATTTTATGTACACAACTGAAACTGTCACCAAATCAATATATAATATATACAGAAATACCCTTGAAGAGGCAAATACAAAGTTTTTATATACACATTGCACAGAGACAGAATGTGATTGTATGAGGTATATTCTAAAATAACATTATAAATGAAAATCAGGTTGGGTTCTCTCTAAATGTATTAATCACAATGTCTCTGACATTTCCTTATGAAATTGCTAAGCATGTTCACCTAGCAAAATCTTTCCTCATTATAGTACTGCCTTACCTTGGAGATGTGACAAAATACCTGACCTAAGCCATTAAAATAAGGAAAGTCTTATTTTGGCTCAAAGTTCAAGACTATAGTTTATCCCAGAAGGGAACTCATGTGGCAAGAACAGAAGCATCTGCTCTCACTGCATCAGTAGTCAGAAAGGAGAGTCAGATGAATGCTGGTACACAGGTTACTATCCCATTTTTATGGAACTCAGGACCCCAGGCAGTTGAATGATACACCCATGTGTATGGGATGCCGCTAACTTCATTTATCCTAACCTGTGATGGTCCTGCTGACTACATTGAGACAGCAGCTCGGCTCGGCTCACCAGGGGTCTGGAGCCAGCTAGGGATTAAGCCAGAACCGGGAGCCCAGTATTCATTATGGACTAAAACTTTGATCCGCCCTCCTGCCTGGAGTCCTCGCTTTGATATGCTCGATTCCTGTTCTCACCTATGTGCTAAAGACATGACTGTTTCGCCTCAAGTACAAATTTCCCGTTTCTCTAAGTAAAGATTACACCATGATAAGCATCCTTTCTTGGTGTGGTGTCTCTTTCTTTTAACCCGCTTATTTCCACAGAAACTCGACTTCCCCAGTTCGTGAATCACCCACGGTATGAAGTGAAACTGCGGGCCGGTTTCCTTCACTAACCAAGGCGATTCCCTACAGGTAGGCTCAGAGTTTTCTCTCCTGGGTGATTTGATATTTTATCAAGTTGACAATAAAAATTAACCTTCACATTAATAAAAATCTATATACTAAGGACCTGGATTCAGTGATTCAGAATGCTCACTACTCTCCTAACTGACCTAAGATGTTTCCCAGAACCCACATTAGGAAGCTCGTAATAACTTTTAACTATAGCCCCAGGGAACTTAATACCCTTTTCTGGCCTTTGGACACCTACAAGTATGTGCCCACAAAAACACACCCAAGTATACACAATAAAACAAATACGGAAAAGATACATTGATGGTATTTTTATCTCGTTCATAAGAAAAACGAAGTGGGATTTTGCCATAAATCCTGACTATATTCAAGGACGCTAGCACCCCACGGATCTGATGAAGAGCACCCGACATTCTGAGTCATGAACAAGAAGAAAGAACAGAGCACATACCAGGATCACCCAGAGCGAAAGGCCCCTATGTAACATATTAACCAATGCCCTTCACTAGTGTGATGATGATGGCCTCCTTTGCAATAGCTCTCCTTTAGTAACTAAAAGTTACTCTGTGTATGGTCTGTGCATGTACATATATGCATGTTTGTGTGTGTTTATGTGTGTGTGTGTGTTTGTAGGTACATGTTATCTGTAGACTAGAGCTTGATACTGGGTCTCTTGCTCTATGAAGGTCCGCCTTATAAATTGACGCGGAGTATCTCATCTGAACCTGCAGCTTACCAATGCAACTAGTCTAGGTACCCATTTTGCTCTCAGAATTCCACAACTATTGTTTACATGATGGCATTTTGGGGGTCATTTTCTCTCACTGGACATTTATATGGGAGGTGGGGATCTGAACTCAGATCTTCAATCTTGTACGTCAAGTGCTTCACCCACTAAGCCATTTTTCCTGCCCTTAGAACAAAGTCCTTAATGAATATACTATTATACTTTCTTATATTGTATTTATTCTGGTTATTAGTGGTACAAATGGGGCTACTTCAATTAAAAGTAAAACCTCAAATGGATTTCAGTAACATTTATAGTTTCTTTATTGAAATAATTACATACAATATAGATTTATACAGACTTTATTTCTTTGAGTGAAGGTTCATCTGTCATTCATGTGCTTTAGTAGTATTTTATTTTGACCAAATTTCAATACATGCCTCCTACTTTACTTGGATGTCTGTTGTTTCAAGAGAGCCACTTGCAGCTATAATGTATAGCTACCAGGTATCTGTGTCTTTTCTGAGCCAATATATTCTATGTATTTGTCCATCAACAATTTTCAGTATCTTGTGTTTAATGGTATGTATAGTTCTGGTGGAGAAGAAAGGGAGGGAAAGTAGTTTGACTCATACAAAATATAGTTTTTCTTCTATCTTAATATGTATGTATATATATATATATATATATATATATATATATTTGTATGTTTATATGTATATGTAAAATGCAAGGGATTAAGGGATGTTCCTGGATGACAATAGCAGGGAATGTGGTGAGAAGAAGTGAGATAGTATCAGAGACTCAGTTCCCAGCACCCAATCAGGCAATGGTTAGCATTGCTTCTAGGCTCCACTCCACAGTTACCTGGCAACAGCCAGGTATGCCTGACTTACTATAAAGGAGGCTGTTTGCCCCTTCTTACTCTCTTACCCTCTTATTCTCTCTCTTACCTGCTTATCCTCTCTGTTCTATCTCTCTCCATTCCCCTCCCCCATCTCTCTCCACATATTCCTGTCTGGCCTCTACTCTACTCCCTCCCTCTGTCTCTCTCTCTCCCTCTCTCTCTCTCTGTCTCTGTCTCTGTCTCTCTGTCTCTCTGTCTCTCTGTCTCTCTCTCTCTCTCTCTCTCTCCCTACATCACCCGGAGCAACAAGAGCTCACCCCATGGATGAGCAGAGTTGTTAGGAGACAGAAAACTGCTCAGGCATTGCTCTCTGTCCTGCCCCACAACCCCATGGATATTCTTCTTTTCCAAGCCACACACTTGCTCTGTGGCCACTGCTCATCCTTGCAGCCCTTACACTGTATTTTTCTGATTTGTCAGTATGCTCATCTTTGTCATGCTTTTGTGGTTCCATTCTAAGATACACAGCCATTGTTCTACAACTCCATTCTAAGGTAAAACGCATGACGCTTAGAGCCATCTTAACTAGGGACAGTCCTGTGGCTGCCATCTTTGCTGTGAGCAGATAAGGTTTTGCTATGCTTTTGCTTCAGTGCCACCTTAAATAAGGCCAGTCACATGGCTGGCTATAGTTTCAGTGCCATCTTTGTTATGAGCAGTCCCCAGTTCATTCCTTTTAGGAGTACAGCATGTCAAAGTCACTTAGCAATTAAGATAAGGTTTTCCTTCTAGTCTGCCTTGGTACATAATGATTTCTAAACAGTAAAAAAAAAAAAAAGTTAAAAATCACTGCCTTAAATATAGGATATCCTTATTTTTGCTATTGGCATAAAGGTAGAATGTGCTATTTATTTGCTAGATACATCTAGAACAAGTAACGAAACAAAGTTTGTCTAACTCAGACTTGCTCAATCTAGACTGACTCAATCTTGTCAGGAATCTGCTAAATGTAATGTTAAATGTTTAAACATATTCTGACAGAGACACCCTAATCAGGACAGTTTTCTCCCAAGGGTCTTCAAAGAAGATATGGGCACAGTGACAGGATTCTACCTGGATTGTGGTACAATGACCACTGAGAAACACTGCTTCATTGCCTTGCCTGCTGCCAGGACTTGGCTAATACTGTGGAAAGACAGAGGATATGCTAAGAGTTAAATGTCTCATATTGCCAAAGTCAAGGTGGGTTATTTCTCTAAAGTATCTACCCCACAGGAAAAAGCTTTTCCTTTTCTGGACCTGACAGCTACACTGACTCTATCCAAGTTGACATAGAGATGACAGGACCTAGATACTGTTTAAGTAGTGGACAATATAGACCAGCCTCTGTCATTTAAATTATAATTTATAATTTAATTTAATATTTAAAACATTCCACTATATAATTCACTTTTATAATCACAAGTTCAGTTACCTTTGGTTGCCTTGTAACTATAAACTTAAGATGTTTCTCATGCTAAACTATATGATCAACTATCAAATTCATAAGGCCAAAGTTTTGAGTTTCTTTTGTCTTTTAAATGTAAATTTGAAATAGTTTCTCATGAATATATATATATGTGTATATATGTATATATATATACATACATATATATTTACACACACACACAAATATATTCAGTCTACTAGACAAAAAGTAAAAACCCTTCTTGCTCCTTCTGTTCCACAAAAGGATTTGTCTTCCCTAATTTCATCTTAATGACTGTTCATGCTGTTAACAAATTTATCTCTTCTGTTAACTTATAAGCTCCAGGAAACCCACAGAAATCTACTTCTTATGGTCCAAAGAGACTCCATCCACATAAGTACATCTGCCAATCAGTTGCCTAAGTTCCTACTTGACCTAGCACCGAGGGTAGGATTTCTTTACTGTGCCCTGGTATTAGGACTCCCCTCATCCCCAACCACCCAAACCTAAGGGTTTCAAATGTACTTTCAAACTTACACCTGAGAAATTTTTTTTCTCCCAAGCATGCTTAGCTTTATTCTACACTTCTACTATATATGTACATGTTTCAGCATCTTGTCAAGTCCAGGCGTTTACTCAAAATCTCTATCCAGGATAGCTCCAAAGAAGCAACCCTCAGATACTCTAATCTAGTCTCACAGACACAGACACTTCTACTGAACCTGCTCATTCCTGTCCACAGATGGTTCTGCAGACCCTGGACAGCAAGGAGACAGCCAACTCTCCAACATCCCCATACCCATTTTCCTAAGTTTCCTAGAGATAAGTCACCCCAAAGTCAGCACGAAGTAACTAAAGATCACAATGGCCCTAGTCCTGCTTCACCATTGCCTCTTTCCAGTTTTTCCTTTCTTAACGAAACCAAAATGGAAGAATGTTAGCCTGAATCAATATAAAAGAGGCTGCGTGTTCCCTCTCTATGCTGTTACTCTCTTACTCTCCTAGCCTCTTATTCTATCTGTAGCCTCTCTCCCCATTTCCTTCCCCCATCTCTTTCCATGTGTTCCTGTTTGGCCTCTCCTCTACCCCCCCCCATTACCCCTCCCCCACCGCGGTCTCTCTCTATGTATCTTTCTCCTTCTGCTCTGTCTCTCTTTGTCTTTCTTTTTGTTTCTCTGTCTCTGTCTCTGTCTCTGTCTCTGCCTCTCTCTCTCTGTGTATGTGTGTGTGTGTGTGTGTGTTTGTGTTTGCCTTTCCTCCCTCAACTATCTTCCATATTCCCGAAATAAATGGTATTTCATACTATATCTGTCATATGGTTGATACCTAACTAAGTGGGAAGGGATGCCTTAGCATGGGCCCATAGAAGTACTCTCCCACTTCCACCTCAACCATATCCTGGTTCTTTCTTTTTTATAAACTACAACAGTGAGTCCCAACCACAGGTTCAGCTTAAGTCCAGCAATGCTGTCTTTGGTCTCCACAGGTATGTATACATATGCACATACATACGCAAGTAAAATTAAAATAAATCTTATAAAAGAGCAGTATTAAAGCAGTAGAAATTTAGAAAGGGCCTTTTCATGGTGGCTGAATCAGAGGAAAACTAAGGAGGTTGACAATGGCAAATTTTTAAGTTGAATGGAGTTAAGACAGATAAAAGTTATTGAACAGGAGTGTAGTTAAGAACCAAAATTATGCATGACATTTTTCTTTACTAGACATTTTTATATTTTTGAAATTGTCTTAAATAAATATGTACTTCTTAGGAAACGAGAAAAGAAGTTTGAAAACCACAGGTAGCCTTTTTGCTTAAAAAACCTTAGAACTAATTTCACACACAATTTAACTTTGAAATAAAATGATCCTTAATTCTACAGAAAAAAAATAATTTAAATAATGCAGGGTTCTTAAAGAGGTCCTTTCCTATTTTGTTAACCACAAGGACTTATTAGCATACATTATCCTATAATTTCTAGTCTAGAAAGAACATGGAAAGGTCACCCCCTTAATTTCCTTATCATCGCCTGAGATGGCATGAAATTATACAAGAATGATTAGAGTCCATCCTATCTTAGATTTTTTGAGAAGCTGCATGTCTCCCTTTGCTGTTGCCTTTTACCACTTAATAATGCATGGTTGAAGGAGTATTTTAAAATCTGTATTTAATAATAGTCTGAACAAAAGCTAAGAAAGAATGGCTGATTTTTAAAACTAGAGAGTGTTCTTAGCACCAGGATGCAATTTCTTGATGCCTTTTATCTTTCTTCACAATCAAGTGAAATTTCTACAAAGACTAAAAGGCTCCACTTTCCTTAAGAACAATCTTTCCACAGTGACTGAAATTCACTCTTACCCAGGGGCTCTTTCTCCCCAGGAGATTAGCATTCTAATGGGACAAGGATAAAAAAGGGCAGCGGAGGGAAACTTCTTCCTGCTCACAGAATGGAGTTTGTTAAATACCAGGCTCTTTCAGTTGTGACTTTTGGCTCTCAAACTATTCATTCTGTGTGAATGTATTTAATACCACTTATTGTAATTACTCTTCTGTTGCTGTAAGAAAATACCCGACAAAAACAACTTAAGGAATTGGCTCTTCATTTGTCCATTTAGTCCATCATGGTGGGGAATTTGTGGTACTAGGAACGTGAGGCAGCTAGTCAAATTACTACATCCACTGTCAGGAAGCAGGAAAAAAATAATGTTGGTACTCAGCTATCTCTCTTTTTTTATGTAGTTTTGGACACTTAGTCCATGGTACAGGTACTGCCCACTTTTAGAGAGGAGCTTCCCACCCCAAGCCCACCTAGGGACTCCTTCATAGACATGCTGAAGGACTAACGTATTGAACAATCCCTCCGAGGTGTACCTGGAGGCTTGACACCTACATGTGCTTGATCCTGTCAAGTTGACATCCAATATCAATACTACACGACTCTGAAATTTAACGTTTAGCAAGAACCAATGCAATCTGTCTTTCTTTATGTGACCTTGGAAAAAAAGGAAGAGGGTAACTTTCAACTGCCTTCCCAGCCAGAACCTGCCTAAGACATCTTAATTTTGGGCTTGGAGTGCTCTTCCCATGTCTTAGGCCCATCCTTTTCGCCATTGTCCTCACAATGTTCTTCTGTATTTAATACTGATAAAGGAATTTCATGTTTTTATACTTGGTTAAATCCCACCTCTTTCCTATGAGGCTTCATGAGTACTCTTACCACACTGAAAGTAAGAGGATTTCTCTGCAGTATGTAATTGCCATTTCTAAACACTAACCCTGAGGCTTGCTTATTTTCGAGAGCTAGAAGTATCAATTATACAATGATAAATTAAGAGACATGAACATAGGAGAGGCTCAGGAGATATTTGATGAACAAGTGATGAGACCCACAAAGACAGAGACAGAGAAAGTGTGAGAAAATATTAGTGTATTTGTAGTGAAATATTGTGTGTGTGTGTGTGTGTGTGTGTGTGTGTGTGTGTGCTAGCAAGGGATGTAAACACACTAAGTCTAGAGCTATACTAGTACCATAGATGTTTATTATTTGTTGTATACATGGAAAAGGAAGAGAGAGAAGAGAAGAAAGAGAAGAAAAAGGAAGGGAGGGAGAAAGAACACTCAATGGGTTTACTATGGCTAAGTCTTCCTGTTTTCCTATTAGGGATCATCCCATAGTATGATATTAGAAAAGCCCATTTGAGAACTAACTCTGATGGAGGCAAAACAATCCATTGACCAAAGTACGAAAATGGCCAGATACCCCTGCTTCTCCTAACCCACTGCTGTTTCTTTAACAATCATAACTAGGCTCTCTCTTCTCTTCTTTCTTCCTGGGTAAAAATTATTACACTTGGATTTGTCCATTTGCTTTTTCTATAACAAATACCTGAAGTTGGACCACTTACTGGTTATGAAATGTAGTTCATAGAGCTCATAGTTACTGAGATAAAAAGAGTGTGTCCCTGTCTCCTGAGTGGCTCTGATTCAGGAACTTAGAACCTATTACCTCACAAAGGACGAAGAAATCACCTGGTGAAATGGGAGGAATAAAGAGATTCAGAACTCAAGCTTCTTCTTTCAGAAAAACTCATTCTTGAGAGAACCTATTTGATGCATCTCTTATAGAAACACCACATTGCAAGTGGCAGAAGACTGGGTAACAGATCTTCCATGCTGGAGAGTACATTCACAATGTGTCAACATGTATTATTACACAATTGTCCAGATCGCTAACACTTCATGCAGAACTACAGCAAGCTTCCGGAATCCTCCACGGGTTAATTCAAGCTTCATTGCTTTCTGAATCCTTACTTCTCCTGAGGTGCTGTTTTTGGGGCCATTATTGCCTGAATGATCTATGATCCTCATAATCTCTGTTGAAGTGCATTAAGAGAATGAATGAACACATGAATGAATGAATGAATGAATGAATGAATGAATGAATGAATGGATAACAGCTCTTATATTTTGTGACTTTGGAATAACTTCTTACTTCTCTCAATTTCACATTAACATTTTGTTTTAATAAAATACCATGACAAAAGCAAACTAAGAAAGAGCTCATTTGCCTCATGGTAACAAAAGAAGTGCATTCCAATATGGTGGAGAACATGTTGTAGCATGAGCTTAAGACTGCCCAGAAATCCTCAAGTGAAGAACAATGAGTGGGGAGTTAGTATACAGTCTCAAAGACTTTCCCTAGTCACACTCTTTCTCTACCAAGGTCCTTGTAAAAATTTCATAACCCTCCCAAGAGCCACCACTATCCGGGGATGTAGTGTTTAGCTCATAAGCTTTTGTGTGACATTTCACACTCAAACCACAACAATTGGCTTCCAATAGTCACAGAATAAGAGAATAAACAGTTGCCTTTACTATTTTGCTTCCATCATTGTCCTATTCCTGGCTGGGATCACTTCGAGGGCAATCCACCTTCCATCCTAGCAGTGATGAATGCCTACACATGAACCCAGCCCTTGTAGCCCAACTGACAGTCAATTCTAAGCTCTAAACTTTCCAAACATTTCCCCTTCGTTTTTGTTCATCAGTGTGGATGAGAGCTGCTTTTTACAAATTACACGAGGCTAAGCATAGTGTTTGAAGTCTCAGTTCTTCATGTATTTTATTTAAATTTATCTACTTATCTTGCATGCGTGTATGTCTGCTATAGAGTACAGATGTAGCCTAGAGGACAGTTGCCTTGTGGGAGTTGATTCTCTCTTTCAGCCATAAGAACATTGAACAATGTCCTAGACATTGAACTCACATTGTGAGGTTTGCACAGTGGGTGCCTTTACCCATTGAGCCACCCGAATGGCCTCTAATTTATTACATTTATGGCTAATGGGATAACATTCCAAGGTTGTTATTATCAGAAAACCAATAGCAAGTTGTGGTGTGTGACATTTATTTATGGGAGCTAATATTTATTCCCTTTAGGAAGTAATACTTGGAAAAAATTTGTTTAGAAAATCTTTTAAATTCAGTAATATGTGGAGTTCTCAATGCTAATCACCAATATTTTACAAAGTTGAAATGCCATTTGTAAATTAACATGCCTTTTGCCACTAAAATTATGAACAGGGACTAGTTAGATTGCTCAGTGGGAAAGGAACTAGCTGCCAAGCCTAAGAACCTGAGTTTAATCCCCAAAATCCATACTGTGGGAAGTGAGAACTGACTTTCACATGTTGTTCTTTCACATTCACATATGTGTTATGGCATGTATGCCCTTTCTATTTTCATCATGCACACTATCCCTCTCCCAGACTCATACAAAAAATAAATATATATTTTTTAAAAAAATGGTAAATAATATTAGTCCAGGGGAACAATGGTTAACTTCAGTTGCATCTATGTCAGCAGCAACAAGAAAAAGAACAGATTGACAGCAAAGAAATGAACATGAGAGCATAGCCAGACCTTAAAATATATGTTTGTATAGCACAGGGTAATAAAGCAAATTCTAACACCAAGTCACAATGGTTGGATTTTTATTTTCTTTTTACTTCATTACATGCTTCTCTTAAAAAAATAATCTCATTTATGTGATTGTGTGTGTGTGTGTGTGCACATGTGTGTATTTACGTGTGATTTGCATGTTGAATCCTAAGCCGACAGAGGCCAGAAGTGATATGGAATTAAACATCTTGTGAACCTTCTGGCAATGGTATAGGAACTGAACTTGAGTTTTCTTACAAGAGCAGTTCAGACTCTTAATCTTTGAGCAATTTTCAACAGCCCATGTAAGAATTTTTCAGGTGCTTTGCCAAAAGTCAAAGAGTCAGGATGTCAGGTGACATCCCTGTTGGGTGACTGCAGGCAACACCAAGATTGGACTTATAACATACCTAAAACTCTCTTACCTATGTGTTCTGTGTGATTGCTTGAGTTTATTTCAGCACGTCCTGAGAAGGAATCTGAACCCCCAATGTAGTTCTGTAAAATAACTATAACAATACCTAAAAGTAAAGAAGAGAGTCTATTCTGCAAAGTTAGTGAATCCTGACTTTTGAGTTGAGCAGCAAGGGCGGGGGGATCTTGTTTCCTCTATAACCCAATGGAGCAGGACCCACTTTCTTCACACATGTTGTTTAGAGGAAGATTTAAGTTGCTCTTCAAACACGGAGCACATTAAAGTAGAAGAGAGCTGTTAGTAATGACCACTGAAGAATTCTCTAAGGTCTGGGTTTCCTGAGAAGTTGACACTCAATCACCGTGCTTCTCATAGGTAACCACAATGGTGGATTATCAGACTTCAGTGTGAAGACCTGAGCTTAGACACTGCCGATCTTGCTTAATTTCATTGGATCACAGAGGTCATAATTTCATGTTAGCATGGCCTTACATTAACATTATCTGATAGATAATTCCTTTGGATTAGATATTTTCCTCTTTGAAATATTAATGTTGGGGCTAGAGAGGCAGCCCCAAAGCCAAGAATGCTTGTTGTACGTCCAGATGATCTGAGTTCAGTTCCCAACATCACATCATGCATCTCACAATCACCTGTAACCTATAACCCTAGTGATGCAATTCTCTCTTCTGAACTCTACAGTTCCACTCACATACACACACAGTCATATATACATACACATCCATATACAGTGCATCGTAGTTAAACCAAACCTTAAAAGACCCTGGTAATTAGAAAAAAAATTACAATGAAGCCATATAGGATATTTGAAGAATCCATATTGAACTATTACTAAATTATGAAAAGGAAACAATCTTTATCATACAGCACAATAAGTTACATGTTTAGAATATGTACCATAAGAGCCACTTGTTTATAGCAACTTGGGGAAACAAGCTTTGATTCGAAGCTGTAATAAAACATTCAAATAAATATCATTCTTATTTGACATTTTTTCTATAAGGGGAAATAAATACATTGATTACTACACTGATAATCACACCTTGCTCTAGCTGCAGAGGGTATGCTGTAACAGGTCCATTGTACTGTGGCTTTTGGGTTATGAATAATGCTCTAATGAGTTGCCTTACTTTTCAAATTGATACTTAAGGCCTTGATTATGCTTCTAAGAATAGTGGATGTCTTCACCATGTCACTCAGGATTTCCCAAACATTTGGTATACCCAAAATCCAGGAACGTGTACTATGGTTACTTTTGTTACAGAGTTTAGTACTTGGCCTGGATATAAATACACATACAGCCACATCTAATGTGACATTCAATTTTATACAAAGGGTAGCAATTTAGTTTTGTACTAAGAAGGCAGCACATGTAAGGGCAGCCAAAACCTTGATTGTAGCACATTGGATGCAGGCAATTTTTCCTAGTCTTGGTGACAAGCAATATTGTCCTGAATATTTCACTGGACTCCTAGATACATTTTTTTTCATGTGGGTGTATAGTGGGTGTGCACACATGCATAAGTGTGTCCACACTAGTGTGTAAATGTGTACACATGGAGGCCAAAGCTTGAGGTCTTCAACTATTTCCCATTGTATGTTTTTAAGACAAGATCTCTCACTGAACCTAGTGCTCACTGGTTTGGATAGATGAGGTAGCCAGGAAGCATCAGGGACCCTCCTGTCTCTGCCTACCTCTGCCCTAGGGTTACCTCATTTATCTTTTTACATGGGTGCAAGGGATCTGAAGTCCAGTCTTCATGCCACTGACTTAACAACTATGCCATCTCCTCACCCACTTTCCTGTGTATCTTAACCTATGAACTTGCCTTATTCTTTCTGACACCTCAAAAAGAGAGAAGGGTGCCTATATGCTGATCAGATCCCATCCTGACCAAAATGGAAGCAATTTTCTTAGATCTTATTTTCAAAACTGCTAATAAGCTCAGCCCCATGATGAAGATGACATCTGACCAACCTTTAGTGAAGAACAGATCACAGTACTTCGAGGTATACACCTGAAACAGGCAAGGCAAAGAAAATCCAGATAGCACTAAGATAGAGATGGTAGAGGAAGTGAAGGGTAGGTGCAAGTAGAAAGGATGTGGTTCTCTGCAGATGATGAAGAGGAAAGGGTGTACTGGGCTCACTGATGCATGCTGAATTGAGACTTAGGTTTGGTAATGTGCCAGTCTTCGTTTAAAGCAGAGTATCTTAACACATATCAAGTATAACATTAGCAAGAACTGAAATTGGGTTCTGAGTACAGAGGACTCTTTCTTCCATCTTGCACCTAGTTGTTAATATTCTAATCTTGCCCCAGGATGTTTATTTTAAAACTTAAGTGGTATGGGGCAGTGGCTGGAATGATGGCTCAGTGATTAAGAGCATGGACTATTTGCTCTTTCAGAGGACTCAAATCTGGATTTACTCCAGTATCCTGCAGCTCACAACTGTCTGTGAGATCTGAATTCCTCTTCTAGCCTCTAGAGGTACCAAATGTGCTTGTTCACAACACAGGCACACACATAACACACACATGTATACACATAATTTTTTTAAAAATTATAGAAATAAATCGAAATATAAAAGTGCTGATAATTCATCATTTTTTAATCAACTACTTACATTGCTCAAGTTTCTAAGTGGAAATAGAAATATATTTTGTAAAAGTCCTCAAAGCTTTACAGGAAAAGCATGTAAAATAATTTAGCAAGCGTGATTATACCTTTATAAAAATGTAAATTGCTGTATAAAAACTAAGATTTATAATACATTAAAATATCCAATGGAAATAGATCAGTGGAAAATACAAGAAAGATTAGCTGTCTGGGTATGGAGGCTCTTTCCTATAATACCAGTACTTGGAAGGTTGAGATAGGAAGATCATTCTGAATGGAGCCCAGGCTGTGTTACATAGTTAGTGCAAGAGTAGCCTAGGCTATACAATGAAATTCTCTTTGATACAACACAACGGTAAGCTACTTAGAATCTCTTGGTGGAGGTGAGCCATTTAGGTGTTGGTTACTATTCTATCAACAGCCATGGTTGCTCATGACTGAGTTATTTTTACTGTAAGAGACCCAGAATTGTGTAGTTGTTTATGAGTGTTACATACAGCCCCAGATTGAAACCAGCCCTTAGCAGTGGAGTTTCTGCATTATATATGGAAAAGAAATAAGGAAAAAAGACTTAGCAAAATCACTACACTTATTCACACAACCCAGGAATATTGTAATATATCATTTTTGGATATTACAAGTCTCTCTCTCTTTCTCTCTCTCTGTCTCTGTCTCTCTCTCTGTCTCTCTCTCTGTCTCTCTGTCTCTCTCTCTCTCTCTCTCTCTCTCTCTCTCTCTCTCTCTCTCTCTCTCTCTCTCTCTCTCTCTCTCTCTCTCTCTCTCTCTCTCTCTCTCTCTCTCTCTCTCCTTACCTTCGCCCATCTGTGTGTGTGTATGTGAGCATGCGTGTATGCATGTTATGGTGCACATAAGAAGGGCCCCTGAGAACTTTGTGGTGTCAGTTCTTTCCTTCCACATGTACTTGGCTTTCAGGGATCGAACTCAGATCATTGGATTTGTGCAGTAAGCATCCTTACTCATTGAGCACACTGAGCAATCTTGCTAACCCTTACACTTCCAATTTTAAAAGAACACTAATGTGAACTCAGGTTGAAAATGCATGGAAAACACCTCAAATCAATCCAACTCATTTTTTCCTTATTTTATAGATTATTTCACACAATTACATACTTCTAGAAGAAGACTAATTTTGGTATGTTTTAAACCAGCAAATAAATAGTAATTTATTTGCCTAATTAAAAATGATCAATTAATGATTTTAAGTTCATAGAAGTTCTAAAATCTTCCATTTTTAGAATAAAAATAAGAAGTAAAAATTCCTACTGCTGAATATTGTTTTGCAAAATTAACATTTCATTCATTATTCATTTATTTTTATTATGTGTCTGCATACAATGTGTATGTATGTGTTTTTTGTTTGTTTGTGTGTGTGTGTGTGTGTGTGTGTGTGTGTGTCTTCTTGCACACCAATTCCAAAGGGGAACATCAGGGGTCTGGCTCTTTTGCTGCCAGCTTAGTCCCTTGATATAGGCTTTCTTGCTGAATCTACAGCTAGGTTGATGGCCAACAGGCCGAACCAGTCATTCTTGCTCCAACCACCACCAGAGGTGGAATTACAGATGTGTTCATGGAAAACCCAGCTTGTTGCGTGTATTCTGGGGAATCGAACCCTTTTATTAAGATTTTCAAGCCAGGCAGTGGTAGTACATGCTTTAATCCCAGAACTTGGGATGCAGAGAGAGGAAGATTTCTGAGTTCGAGGCCAGCCTGGTCTACAGAATGAGTTACAGGGCAGCCAGGACTCTACAGAGAAACCCTGTCTCACAAAGCAAAACAAAACAAAACAAAACAAAACAACAACAAAAAATATTTTCAGAAGGACCCTTGAGAAGTCAATTCTGTCTCTGTGTTTGTGTGAAATTAAACATAGTGGCAATCACATAACCCAGCCTTACTAACAGACAGAATTTGAGTAAGGCGAGAAAAGATGTTATGTGGCAAAAGATAGTTCTATGAAGATATGGTGAAAATGCAGAAAAGTAACTCTTGGGGAACTAGGAAAACACAGGTTTCCATTTTGCCTATGTGTCTGGGAAGTTGTGATAGCTTTCATGGCTTTTTGATATAAATTATTTCACTTAATCTCATCCTCATAACCCTAAGATATGCTCATTTTCCAAAGTTATATTACAGTACCATTTATTTGTATGTGTTTTCTTAGACAGCAGCACAAGATTTGTGGGAAGGGTACAGTGGGACCATTAAATGAGCCCTTAAAGACCCCAGTGGACCGTTCCTCTCCTAAAATAACAAATACCATCTGTCAGACAGAATTTGTGTGAGGGGAGAATAATAACTTTTCATTTACTACATCCACCAGGAGAGCTGATAAATCTCCTCGAGGTCATGGGTATTTTTTGGAGTGGTTTCAATTTAAATTTTATTTGTGGAGATAGCTGTCAGGAGGCATGTAGGAGACAGTCAGTGGCATGCCATCACAGCGCAAGCTATTGACAGCACGCTGCAGTAATAGAAACCGCCTACCAGGCAAGGCAGCCAAAACCACAAAGGTCAGTTTTTTCTGTGGGACAAATGTTAAGGACATATTAGGATAAAACGTAGGAGATGATAAAGTAGAAGCTGTCTCACTCTGAATTCCATCCTGAGTGTTTACTACTTGAAACTTTGACCAAAAAAAGAAAAAAAAGTTGGTGATATTTTGTCTTCAGGGTGTCAGTTTGGACAACAAACATGGTGAACAGCAGTTAGGAGCAAGATAATGATTTCATATCATTATGCGGGTTAAGCACGATGTTCAGACATGGGGTTTGCTTGTCTGTTCTCGAGATGTTCACAGTGTGGTGGGAGTGTCAGGCTCCCAGATTAGTTATTTCTAAGAATCAATGCTATGTGGCTACAGAAGACTACACACTATGGGAGCAGTTCATGTCACACATCCAGATTGTTGGAAGATACTTCTAGTAGAGATAATAACTAGATGGTATCTGAAACATGAAGAGAATTAAGTTGGAGAACTTACGGTGAAAGTTCAGTGTGTCTGGAGGCAAGTAGAAAAGCACAATACCACTCCTTACCCGCACCCTGTTGTCATCATAAACTTGGGAATGATGACTATAGTAATGGCCTTGTGCACTGAGTAGATACTGAGTAAAGACTTCACAAGCCTACGGCTCAAGAAGCAGGCTGGCTGACAAGTGGATCCCAGCGAACTTCCTGTGTCTGCCTGCAAGCACTAAGATTATAGGCATGCATCACACTGCTTGGCCTTTTCATGTTGGTTCCTTCAGATAAAACTAAGGTCCTTAGGCTTCAAGGCAATCATTTATACACTAATCTATATTCCAAACTCAACACTGGTGCTACGCTTGGCATAACTATAGTCAAAACTGACTTCTGGCCATCTAAAAACAAACAAACAAACAAATAAACAAAACAATGCTACAGAGTGTGACACCAAGAGTACATGCTACATAATTAAAACAAGGTAAATGCTCCCATGTAGAAGTAACCATCTGTATTAAATATCTCTAGAGAGATATGTAATTGGACACAAAACTTCTTTTTTTTCTGATGAGAATATTTTTTATTAGATATTTTCTTTATTTGCATTTCAAATGATATCTCCTCTCCCAGTTTTCCTTCGGAGAAAAAAACAAAAACAAAAACAAAAACAAAAACAAAAAGAACCTGTTCATCTGTTCCCTCCCTCTTCTCCCTGCTCACCAACCTACCCTCTCCCTCTTCCTGGCCCTAGCATTCCCCCACACTGGGGCATAAACCTTCACAGAACCAAGAGCCTCTCCTCCCATTGATGACCAACTAGACCATCCTCTGCAATACATATGTTGCTGGAGCCATGAGTCCCATCATCTTTGGTTGGTGGTGTAGTCCCTGGGAGCTCTGAGGGTACTAGTTAGTTCAGATTATTGTTTGTCCTAAGGGGTTGCAAACCCTTCAACTCCTTGGGTCCTTTCTCTAGCTCCTTCATTGGGGACCCTGTGCTCAGTCCAATGGATGGCTGTGAGCCTCTAGTCGGGTACTGTCAGAGCCTCTCAGAAGACAGCTATATCAGGGTCCTGTCAGCCAGCACTTGCTGGTATCCACAATAGTGTCTGTGTTTGGTGATTGAATATGGGAAGGATTCCGAGGTGGAGCAATGTCTGGATTGTCTTTCTTTCAATCTCTGCTCCATAGTTTCCCTCTGCAACTCCTTCCAATGGATAATTTGTTACCCCTTCTAAGAAGGATTGAAGTATCCATATTTTGGTTTTCCTTCTTGAGTTTCTTGTGGTTTGTGGATTGTATTTTGGGTATTCTGAGCTTCTGGGCTAATATCAACTTATTAGACAGTGCATACCATGTGTATTCTTTTGTGATTGGATTACCTCACTCAGGATGATATTCTCCAGATGTTGTGATCATAAAAAGAGAAAGAGCTATAAGAATATATTCTGGTGAGGTGTTGGGGGAGGGGATGCCTCAGCAGACCCATGCTGAGGCATCCCTTCCCTCTGAGGGACCAGATACATGCCAGTATAGTATAGAATAGAGTTATATTAGGGCATGGGAAGGAGAGTTAAGAGGGTAGCAGAGGCAGAGAAAGGCAGAGAGACGGAGAGAAGTAGAGGCTAGCCATGATCACATGGAGAGAGGGGGAGCAAAGTGGTAAGAGGCAAGGTGGAGAAGCAGGAGTAACAGAGAGAGGAGGGGGCAAGCAGCCCTTTTTATAGGGCCAGGCCTACCTGGCTATTGCCTGGTAAACATGGGGAAGAGCATTCCTGGCTGCTGCCAGGTATCTGTGGAGGTGGAGTTTATACAAAATGCTAACACCAGATCCATCAGAGAGTGCATACCATGTGTGTTCTTTTGTGATTAGGTTAGCTCACTCAGAATGATATTCTCCAGGTCCATCAATTTCCCCAAGAAGTTCATAAATTCATTGTTTTTAATAGCTGAGTAGTAATCCATTGTGTAGATGTACCACATTTTCTGTATCCATTTGTCTGTTGAGGGACATCTGGGTTGTTTCCAGTTTCTGGCTATTATAAATAAGGCTGCTATGAACATATAGGAGCATGTGTCCTTATTACATGTTGGGGCATCTTCTGAGTATATGCCTAGGAGTGGTATAGCTGGGTCCTCTGGTAGTACTATGTCAATTTCCTGAGGAAACTCCAAACTGATTTCTAGAGTGGTTGTACCAGCTTGCAATCCCATCAACAATGAAGGAGTGTTCCTCTTTCTTCACAACCTCGCCAGCATCTGCTGTCACCTGAGTTTTTGATCTTAGCCATTCTGACTGGTGTGAGGTGGAATCTCAGGGTTGTTTTGATTTGCATTTCCCTGATGACTAAGGATGTTGAACATTTCTTTAGGTGCTTCTCAGCCATTCATCATTCCTCAGTGTAGAATTCTTTGTTTAGCTCTGTATCCCATTTTTTAAATAGGGTTATTTGGTTCTCTGGAGTCTAACATCTGGAATTTTTTGTTTATATTGGATATTATGGGCCAGTCTTGACCTCTAATAATAGTTACATCTGCTCCAGTATCTATTATACCTTCAAAACTTTTTCCTTCAATAATTAATTTAAGGTTAGGTCTTTTATTAATGATAGATTGTACCCAAAATACTTCAGGAGAACCAAAACAACTCTGTGTTTTCTCATTAGTAGCAGCATTAGAAGACATTGGATACAAAGGGACTAAGATTAGCTGAGCAATTTTCTGATTAGCAGGTACTGTAATGGCACCACTAGGCGAGGATGCCATAATCTTAATTTCCCCCTGATAATCGCTGTCAATAACACCTGAATAAATCTGCAATCCATTCACAATCACACTACTTTTCCCTAGGACAAATCCCCATGTCTCTGAAGGCAAAGGCCCAAAAACTCCAGTGGGCAGAATCTGAACTCCCATCTCTGGCATTAGTACTGTGTGGCAGGTGGAATATACGTCCACTCCTGCACTTCCTGGGGTTGCTCTGAAGAGCTCAGATGTAGATCTTCCTGGCTTGGTGGCAGCCTTGTGACCCCATATGCTGCCTGTTGTTTTAAGGATGGGGCCTGGGGATGGCCTGGGACTTGTTTCCCAACCAGGTATTGTCTTGAAAACCCGTTTTAATTCAACAATCTCTGACCCAATGTTTTCCTCTCTTGCAATGAGCACAGACTCTCAGCGCAGCACCTGATTGCTGCCTACCTGTACTCCCTGATATTTTAGGACACTCATTTTTAAAATGGTTGATACTTCTGAGTGAATAGCATCTTTTATTCTCCTGCCTTTGTGCCAGGATTTCTGGAATAGTAGTGACTTGCAATGCTACTTCCAGAGCTAAACCCTGATTATAGGAAGGTCCAATATCTGCACAAAGGCGAATATATCCAGATAAATCCATTTGACCCTTGTGAGGCAGAATAACTGATCTACACGTTGAATTAGCGTTCTTAAAGGCTTACTGTATGATGAGTGGACCGTCTGTATAGGAAGTTCTGAGAATTCTGCCTGCAACTTGCTGCAATCTGCCTACGAAATTCTGAAAGGTTCATCTGGTCCCTGACAGATACCAGTTAGACTCCCACTACCTTCACCTTTCATGGGTAATTGCACCCAAGCTTTTCTAGTTGCCATTACAATTTGAGCATACTCTCTAGCAGGATACTCAATCTGTCTAGCATTTCCTTCATACTATCCTTCTCCCAGAAGCATGTCTAGGTTCCATTCTGGGTTACCTGACTGAGCGTTTTGCAATGCTGATTTATTGCTAGCCTCCCACCTTTCTGAGTTCCAGACCAAATAGTCACCCGCTGCAGTGTGGCTCGGCACAACATTTTCCAGTCCTGTGGCCTTAGATTAAATTCTATAACATTGTCCAAAAGTGCCTGAGTAAATGGCTCATTAGGACCATACTGAGTCACTGCTTCCTTTAGATCCTTAATAATTTTGATATCTAAAGCTTGATACTATCTGTACAAATCATCATTCTGATTCCGCCATTCTACTACTGGAAACGCTAGCAGTCCCGAAGTGTCCTGCCCATTCTCAAGAGTCTGACAGAATGCTCTCTCTAAAGGTGAATGTCCTGCTTCCAGATAGCTGCCTTTCTTTCTGCTTGATAGCATCTTTAATTCACTTAACTCATCGCTCAATTTCTGTAGCTTAATTTCAAGCTCCAGTTTACTTAAATGCAAACCTCTTTGAGTCTTTTATCAGAGAAGAGGCAGATGCTGCGTATGAACTCTATCTTTCTGCACGAGACCTAGCAAATCTGCTTTTCCAGGAAGTATTTTGACCTTCCTCGGTTACTGTATCTGAGCCTGACGAGGTATTTTGAACTCCCTCAGTTTCTGTATCTGAGTCTGAGTTCTCAGAGCTAATCAGACTACATTCACTTTCTGCTGACTCCTCCTTTTTTTCATTCTCCTCTATAATATCCATGACAAGACCCCACAGGCGAAGAGTGAATCCATTCACTTTATTATTTCTGAGCGCTCTTCCCAAGATTTTTTCCCAAGTCTTTTTATTTATCTTAGTCACTCCCTGGAGCCATGGACAATAAGCTTCTATCCCTTCTGAAAGATTCGTTAATGTTTTTTTTTCTACCCTGACTCCCTTTGTCCTGAGTAGCTTGTCTGTGTTCTGAGTGGCTACCTCGGATACCTTCGACCCCATTCTCACTGTCAAATCCTAGGTGAATCATACACCGAGTCAGTACCAATTCAACCTAACCCTGTACCCTTCGTACATGGACTTCTAAAAATATGGCCAGTGCTCTCATCAATTACCTACCGGGCAGAATGGCATAGGTGCTTTTCCTTTTCTTTCCTTTCTTTAGGCAGAGCTCTGCAAGACAGTGTAGTGTGTCCTCTATTTCCCCGTGTCTGAGCCCTATGTTGGGCGCCATCTAAGTGGAACCAGCCTGCAGCCCTACTCTGGTCTGTGTTCGCTTCAACCGGAGGTTAGATACAGACCTGTAAAATGAAACGGTCGAGAGAACAAAGAGAACGGACGCCAAGTAGGTTTCTATCAAGGCATCTATTTACTTGGGGATATTTTGAAAATGTATAGACAGGCAAGAACTGAAACCGAAAATCTCCAGGCACAAGGTACATGCATAATGTAAACATGGCAGCCGACAAGAGACGCCAAACTCTGGAAATTCAAAAGTTCTCAAGCAGGTAGGCATGTTCACAAGTCACGAGTCCTCAGGCGAGTAGGCGTGTCAGCGGCCAGGTGGAACTTCTAGCTGCTGTCTTCAAAGGCGGACTGTAGGGTAGCGGGCCATTGTTTAGTCCCAGTATGTAGCTGCCCTCCAGGCTCAGGTTGTCAGCTCTGCCAAGGAGCTGAGCTGAGGGGGGTAGGGGGGCGTGAGGAGTGTGTTTGTGTGTGTCTGTGTGTGTGTGTGTGTGTGTGTGTGTGTAGGCAGGGAGGGAGCCAACAGGATATGAGCCATCTATCGAGTATAGGACTGGTAAAGATCTTTCCCCAATCTGTTGGTTGCTGTTTTGTCCTATTGACAGTGTCCTTTGCTATACATAATCTTTGCAACTTTATGAGGTCCCATTTGTCAATTCTTGACCTTAGAGTATAAGCTATTGGTATTCTCTTTGGGAAATTTTCCTCTGTGCCCATGTGCTCGAGGCTCTGCCCCACTGTCTTTTCTATTAGTTTCAGTGTATCTAATTTTATGTGGAGGTCCTTGATCCACTTAGACTTGAGTTTTATACAAGGAGCTAGGAAAGGATCAATTTGCATTCTTCTACATGCTAACTGCCAGTTGAGCCAGCAATATTTTTTGAAAATGCTGTCTTTTTTCCACTGGATGGTTTTAGCTCCTTTGTCAAAGATCAAGTGGCCATAGGTGTGTGGGTTCATTTCTGGGTCTTCAATTCTGTTCCATTGATCCACCTGCCTGTCACTATACCAACACCATACAGTTTTTATCACAATTGCTCTGTAGTACAGCTTAAGGTCAGGGATGGTGATTCCACCTGAGGTTGGAAAGAGCAACTTGCAAATTCATCTGGAATAACAAAAACCTAGGATAGCAAAAACTATTCACAAAACTTCTTAAGCAATTGATATTATCTCAAATTTCTGATGGCCCCAAATCCTTCTTTTAAAAGCTATGTCAGGCTGCTTTCTGACAGATTTTTTAAATTAATTAATTACTTTATTTTTTTTACACTCCATATTTTATTCCCCTCACCCTACCCCCTCTCTACCTTCTGACTGTTCCACATTCCATACCTACTCCCACCCCCTGCCTTCATGTGGATGTCCCCACTCCCCACCCCACTTGACCTCTATACTCCCTGGGGACTCCAGTCTCTTGAGTGTTAGTTGTTCCATCGCTGGAAGAACACAGACCAAGATCTCCTCTACTGTATGTGTGTCGTGGGCCTCCTATCAGCTAGTGTATGTTTGGTGGTCCATTGTTTGAGAGATCTCAGGTGTCCAGATTAATTGAAACTCCTGGTTCTCCTATAGGATCATCCTTCTCCTTAGCTTCTTTCAGCTGTCCCTAATTCAACAACAGGGGTCAGCTGCTTCTGTCCATTGGTTGAGTACAAATACTAGCATCTGATGTTTTCAGCTGCTTGTTGGTTCTTTCTGAGGGCAGTCATGCTAGGTCCCTTTTTGTGAGACCTCCATACCCTCAGTAATAGTGTCAGCCCTTGGGACTTCCCCTTGAGGTGGATCCCACTTTGGGCCTGTCTCTGGACCTTATTTTCCTCAGGCCATAATTCTTTCAGACTGGAACAATTATGGGGCAGAGATGTGACTGTGGGATGACCCCCCCCCCCCATATGATGCCCTGTCTTCCTGATGGAGGTAGGTTCTGTAAGTTCCCTCTCTGTTTTTAAGGAATGAAGAAAGACAGTGAAATCCAGACACTACAAATTGAAAAACAAATAATCTAAAACAAAACAAAATGTACATAACTTTGTAGAATCTGGAAAGATCGTGCAATGCACGTGGTCAGTTGTCATTCTGATCCAAGGAAGAAGTAAAGTAGCAGAAGATAAAGCAGGAGATAAAGTATGCTCCAGTCAGCAAGGGCTTTGGTTGGACTGTCTGTGAACAGGAATATTAAAAATAATTAGCTGAATATACACAGCAAGCAAGGAGCTAAGTAGACATGGTTAATGCCCTCTGAGATGGAGTACAAGGTTTCATGTATGTGAGTAGATATTTACCAGTCAATATTTAATCCCTGTATTAATGTATGAACTTCAACTTCAGAATACAGCACTGTATGCTCTCGCCCATATACCCCTTGGTTCTCCCTTCACTTAAGCCACATGCTCTAACTGTGATGGCTATTGTTGGTTGTCCTCTTGACTATATCTAGAATCAGCTACAGTCCAGAAATGGAGGGCCCACCTGTGATCCTTGAAGTAGGACACCACCAGCCTTTAATGCAGCTCTTGAGGCAGAAGGACACCTTTAACTTGGGCTACCCCTTCTGCTGGAAACCTACCTAAGGACAACAGAAGAAGGAAGGTTCTGTCTGATGTCCGCTTGCCCTCACCTTGCTGACATATCCATTCCTTGACTGGAATTGGACCCTACTTCTTCAGGTTTCTAGCTCATGCAGAAGACCAGCTGAGACAAACCACCTTGTAGGATGGAGCAACTACTAGACGCTTGGACTTTCCAGTCACAGCTGGTCCATTACTGGATTAGTTGGAATGCACCCTGTAAGTCCTTCCAATAAAATCCATATGTATTTTTTCCATAACTTCTGTGACTATAAAGAGCCATGACTCATACAATAACAATTTCAATGTTTGTGTTCAATGGTAGCTGGACAGCCAGTAAAAAATTCTAAGACCTTTAATATTTTCCATAAATGAATATTTCAATATTAGAACATGTCTTCTGTAAGTTTATTTATTTTTGCATTATTTATTATGTGTATGATGTGTTATGTAGTACACTATTTAGAGTCCAGATTATAACTCTTGAGATCTGGCTTTTTCATTTACAATATGGGTCCTAGGGATTGAACTTGTCTTGTCAGGATTGACAGCATATGCCTTTGCTTACTGAACCATCCCACTGGTCCAAAAGATCAATATTATAGATAATATTGAGTAACCCACAGCAAAATGTTGGATGTTGGGTGATTTCTTTTCTTTCTTTCTTTCTTTCTTTCTTTCTTTCTTTCTTTCTTTCTTTCTTTTTTCTTTCTTCTCTCCTTTATTTTTTACTTTTAATTTTATTTATTTATTTATTTTTTGAGCCAGAGTCTTACTATGGTAGCTTTGGCTGGCCTGAAACAGATGATGTATGAAGACTAGTGTCTTAGTCAGGGTTTCTATTCCTGCACAAACATCATGACCAAGAAGCAAGTTGAGGAGGAAAGGGTTTATTCAGCTTACACTTCCACAATGCTGATTATCACCAGAGGAAGTCAGGACTGGAACTCAAGCAGGTCAGAGAGCAGGAGCTAATGCAGAAGCCATAGAGAGATGTTCCTTACTGGCTTGCTTCTCCTGGCTTGCTCAGCCTGCTCTCTTATAGAA
This sequence comes from Mastomys coucha, assembly GCF_008632895.1. Classification (NCBI taxonomy): domain Eukaryota; kingdom Metazoa; phylum Chordata; class Mammalia; order Rodentia; family Muridae; genus Mastomys; species Mastomys coucha. Next base: position 19,580,845 of record NW_022196891.1, on the reverse strand, counting down.
TGAAAGACTTCCAGCCCAGGGATGGCACCACCCACAAGGGGCCCTACCCACTTGATCACTAATTGAGAAAATGCCCCACAGCTGGGTCTCATGGAGGCACTTCCTCAACTGAAGCTCCCTTCTCTGTGATAACTCCAGCCTGTGTCAAGTTGACACACAAAACCAGCCAGTACAGTACAAGGAGGATATCCTCAAACTCAGAACTCACAGCCATCCAACTGCCTCTTCCTCCCTAGTGCATTGATTAAATGATGCACTACTATGTTTCAGCTTTGGTCTCAAAAAAGCTGTATGATAAAAATGGCTTCCCAGTGGAAATCATTTGGAGGTGTCCTTCACTGAGATACTTCGAGACAGAGCTTAGTAAGTTGGTGGGTGGACTGAATTCTGACCAGAGTGAAAAAAAATTTTTTTATTAGATATTTTTTTAATTTACATTTCAAATGATATCTCCTCTCCTGGTATGCCCTCCAAGCAAACAAAAACAAAAACAAAAAGAACCTGTTCCCTCTCCCCTTTTCCTGCTCACCAATCCACCCACACCCTCTTCCTGGCCCTGGAATTCCCCTACACTGTGTCATAGAGCCTTCACAGGATCAAGGGCCTCTCCTACCACTGATGACTAACTAGGCCATCCTCTGCTACATAGACAGCTGGAGCCATGAGTCCCACCATGTGCACTCTTTGGTTGGTGGTTTAGTCCCTGGGAGCTCTGAGGGTACTAGTTAGTTCATATTGTTCTTCCTCCTAAGGGGCTGCAAACTCCTTCAGTTCCTTGGGGAGTGAAGATTTTAAAAGTCAGCATTGAGCTCAGAAGATGATGGAAGAATTGGTGCAGGAAAGTAAAATCTAAACAGAGTGCTTTTACTATGAATGTACAGATGAAGAAAATTCAATTAAATGCCAGGTAGCACGGCAATCCATTGGTTCAGTGAGTCAGAAATCATCCTTAAAACTAGTGATTCATTCTTTGGACTTACTAGGATGGGACCCTAGCATACAGTAGATTTTGATTAAACTCTAAATGCCACCTCTGACTCTTCCTGAAAGCCCAAGGAGTATTGTGAAGCTTTAAGTCATTTAGCACTGGTACCATGGTAAGGTCCCTTTTGATAAATTAAAAAGGATGTAGATTTATGAGCTGAGCATGCTTGATAAAGGGCTTGTCTAGGAGTCATGAGGCCCTAAGTTCAAAACTCAACAATCTAATCCATAACTTCTTTGACCACATAATACTTTTTAAAAATACATACACACTCTATATTTATTATCACATCATATTTCATCCTATCATATGTATGTATTTTTAGGAGTAACATATAATCCTGACACTCCATTAAAAGAAAATCTTCAAAATATACAGGAAAAAAAATTGCAGAGAAAAAGGAATGGAGTTGCAGGGAAGAGAGGAGAAGGGAAGGATAGAGGGAGGAAGGATAGAAGAAGGGAAAGTAACAGGCTAAAGAAAAAGAAAAGGCAACGAAAGGAGGTGGGGTTATCAGATCATGGAGCAGCTATCTTTTCTACGTATGTCTGGGAAATGTTGAGGACTTTAGGGAGAGTGAATGAGGAGGGCCTTAACTATTATTTTCTCACTGCACCTAGGTGGCTAGTTAAATGTCAGATAAATTAAGGGATTGGTGGAACTGAGGTGGCATATTTGCTGTATCTTGAGTATGCACTGCTCTCCTTGGACTGTTTGCTTTAGCCAATTAGCTTGTGTAACATCCTCTATCTTCCTCGGAATTACCCCCTTATGTAGCTGAAGAAACTGAATTCACAGTACAGTTTTCCCAAAGTCAGATAATCTGGGAATTTTCAAAGTTTGGTAACTTGAGCTTGGGTGACTTTAGGGTTTATTAAATATCCAATATTGCCACAGGTCAGCTGATCTGGGCCTCCCTCAACCCGCAGGAGAAGCACGGTCCTAGTCAGGTTGACAAGGCATAGGCGAAGAAATGATGGCAGAGACGACACATGAAGTACAGGGTCTGAATGTATTTCTTAAAAATGGCATCAGACTTTTACAGTCATTGCAAAAGAGAGATGGTAAATCTGGCAGTTCAATAGTTGAGGTTCATCCGAGGCTATTTAAAACATACTGGGTCTAAAGCAGCAGCTATCTCCTGTAGACTGGTGCTGTATCTCCCTGGCCCAAGCGCTCTGGACCTGGGGGACTGTGGATTGCATGAGTCTGAGTCCTAGCCCATCTAAGTTCTAGTTCTAGTCCTTCTGCAAGTCCAAGTGCTAGTCCTGCATGCGAGTCCAAGTCCTTGTCCAAGTCCTAGTTGTTATACAAAGTGACAAGCAGGCTTAAGTAGCATACACCAAGCAGGGCAGATGACAAGAGTCATGTAGGCAGGTGGGGGTTACAGCAGGGGACACAAGTGACCTCCACACCAAGGTCAGCAGGGTCTGGTAGCTAGGTTTGAAGCAGGAGGAAGAGGAGTGGAGCCCTCCCTGTTGAGGCATTTTGATATTTCTATGCTATTTCTATGGTCCTGCTGGAGGTAATGACTAGGAGGTTTTAATCTAACACTTCTGACTAATGTCTTTGGGTGGAAGCCCTTCATTACTGTCCAGTATGTAAAACATTTCTAGCTATTGTAAACTATTATTGTCCTAAGGAATGTGCTTGACCCTTGTTAGCTCTAGCAAGGCAGTTTCCAAGAGAGAAATTACAAGTTATGGGAAGCTTGGTAATAAACCAGGATAGGTTAGAAACATTGTGTTGTCCAGGAAACAATGCCCAATCTTAGCCATTTACGAATCATTTCTTGGGGTACCTTTATGCCTAATTTTGAGGATGTGTTGACGATTGGAAAGACTGATCTGGAACACGTCTGAGTTAGGGGATACCAGCGACTGTCTGAATATCCAGGAGGCACAGAACTCCTTTTGGATTCTTATTGCCTCTTATCCTTAATCAGGCTTTTACTCCCGATATTTTGGATGTGACTGGAATAGATGAGTGTGCGTGGCACAATATGGGTATGCTTTAATTTATTTTGTTTACTTCTGTTATCCCAGTAAAATAGATAGCACTGGGGCTGGAAGATAGCTTGTGTTAGGTAATAATTTTCAAAGTTACATTATTTCAACTTTGATAATTTTTGTGTGTATGTGTGTGGGTGTGTGTGTGTGTATGTGTGCATGTTTTTGTGGCATATACATGTATGCGTGTGCATGTGTATTTGCAGGGATCGTGAATGACTGTCAGTCACTCTTCCACCTCAGCTGAGGTAGGCGTTCTTAGTAAAACTCAGAGGTCTCTGATGGCCTTGTCTCACTAGCCAGCTTGCTCAAGAAGATAGATAGTGTGTTAAAGTGCATGCCACACAAGCCTGTGGACCTACGTTCATACTTCCAGCACTCATGGAAATGAAGAGTGAGAATGGAAGACCTACCACTAATTTCAACCTTGAAAAGTGGAAACAAGGGGATCCCTTGAGCAAGCTGGCTAGTGAGACAAGGCTATCAGAGACCTCTGAGTTTTACTAAGAACGCCAAACTCAGCTGAGGTGGAAGAGTGACTGACAGTCATTCACGATCCCTGCAAATGCACATGCACACACATACATGTATATGCCACAAAAACATGCACACATACACACACACCCACACATACACACAAAACTTATTATCAAAGTTGAAATAATGTAACTTTGAAAATTATTGCCTATCAGCTTTGTTGTACAAAGTCTCACTATTGAATTGTTTCCCCTTGAAATACTGAGAAGCAATAGTAAGCACAAGTTTTTCCCAGGCTTTAATGTCCTGATGAAGTTAACTGTCCTCAGCTCTAATTTAGACTATCAATGTTTGTCTCATTATCCTTTATTGTTTCATTACACCAAAATTTTGAATCCTTATATTTGTAACAACTCTGGACTCCTTTCTTTGGATGCAGTAGAAAGAGTCATCTGTAATTGCTTAAATGTTTTGTTGGCAGCTTTGCTGTAGAATTAAAATATTAATATTGTATTGAAACCCTGGCATTCCAGAACTTGAGAAATTGTGGCAGAAAGATCATGAGTTCAGGGCTAGCTTGTGATATACATCAAATCTGCATAATAAAATAGAAACAGGTAGATAGATAGATAGATAGATAGATAGATAGATAGATAGATAGATAGATAGGTAGGTAGGTAGGTAGGTAGGTAGGTAGATAGATAGATAGATAGATAGATAGATAGATAGATAGATAGATAGAAAGGATAAACAGGAGTAGGAACAAACTCACCCTGGGATGGAGCATTGTGTACCCAGGATTTGACAACTGAAGATCATTGTATAGTTGAAATATATTATAAGTGTATATCAATAGATGGATTGATAAGTAACTAATCAGGATAGATTGAAAGATGATAAACACAACATTGAAACCTGCTAAACTAGTTTTCTTAGTAGCACAAGTACATTTTAAAATTTACATTTAGAATGTAACATTGACAATTATATCATCCTGAACTTTTCCCTTTAAGTTTTTCTAATAGAGGGAAATCTCTTTAGTTATCACTGAAACAGTAAGGTGCTATTCAAATCACAAAGCTGGCCTCAAAGCTTATGTCCTGAATATGTAGGGCTTAGAATATCCATTAAAACTAACATTATACACTCCTGTGTAGCAATGCAAACTATTTTCCAGCAATGGACAGAAGCCCTGATGCCTGCTTGGTTTCCTGTGACAAGATGTATCTCATGTGTGCCCCTGTATCTTTTGCAAATTATCTGATTGTATTAGAGGTGGTTTAGAGTGCTCTCAGAACTCAGGCAGTTAAGGGAAAACACCAAGTTAGTATAATTTGAAAGGCTGCCTAGCTGAGGGTCAGATGTATTCAGCTAGAACAAATTAAAGTTTTGTGGAATACTTTCTAGGTTATGTTAGAGAAAAATTGCTAAATAGAGTCATGTGTTAAGCAGATGTCTCACTGAAAGTTGATAACTTCTTTTTCCATTGTAGATTGTCAATTTACCTACATATAAATCATAAGTATCTCAAGACACAAAAACTGTGTTATAATGTAGCTGGTTTCTCAGAACAATAGTTCTTTTAGTTCTCTATTGCTGTAATAAAACACAAATGACCAAAAGCAACTTGAGCAGGAAAGGGCTTATTTCAGCTTCTAATTCCTGGTAATGTGCCATCACTGAGGGAAGTCAGGGCAGGAACTTAGAGGCAGGAACCCATGTGGTAACCATGGAAGAATCGGACCTACTGGCTTGCTCCCTGTGGCTGTCTCAGTCAGCTTTTTTATAGACCTTAGGACCACCTTCTGAGGTGAGGCACCACCCACAGAGAGTTGAGCTTTCTCCCTCATCAGTTATCAATCAAGAAAATGAATCACAGGCCAATTTAGTGGCGAGTTCTCACTTGAGTGTCTCTCTTTCAGTATGCCTCTAGCTTGTGTCAAGGTGACATAAAACTATTTACTTCTTAGAAACTTGTCATACAAGAACGTTTCTGTTAAAGCATACCCTTCCTCTTTTTGTTAATACCCAATATGTTATAATAATATTACAAAACAGAACAGAAATACCTTTAAAAGTCCCATAATCTTTAAGAGCGTACTCTTTGTAAAAACAACTAAATTCTCAAATTTAAGAAATTAAATTAAATTCTCTTTAAGTGCTCAAAGTCCCTCCAAAATAGCCAAAACATCTCTACTCATTCTCTCTCTATATTCAAACTCTCTAAAATTTCAAATTCTCTCCAAAACACACTCCAAGGTATCCTTAATATTTTTGATCTCTAAAATATTCATAATTTCTCTGAAATTTCAAAGTGTCTTTAAGACATCAGTCTTTCAAGTATGGACTTCTGTAAAATCAAAAATAAATCAGATGCTTTCTTAATCTAGGGCGCAGCAATAATCTGAACAAAGCAAACCCAGAGTGCAACAGTGAAAAACAATCAAGCGTTTGAATTCTGGGACCCACTGACAATCCTTTGGGATCCCAAGCGCCTAGAGAGCTGCCCTTCTCTACCTCTGCCTGGCACTCATGGCATAGTTAGCTTTTTCATAGTCTCAAAATGGCTCCTCTTCACACATAATGCTGCCTTTAGCGGCCATTCCACGGTACTAGCATCTCTAAACCTCTGGGCTCTCCACGACTAGGGTTTCATCAATTGCTTCTCCCAAGCTCTCTTCAAGCACTATTAACATTTTACATGGCTTCTCATCTCGGCATTTCTCTATGACCTCTTACATTTGCTCTGAGTTTGTGTCGTGCCAGGAAGCATTCATCAAACCCCGCCCCGCTCCTCCCCCCCCCAATACCAAGTAGCCATTTCTAATGTAATGACATTAGGGTCTCTTCATTCCATGGGCTTGGGCTCTCTTCCAACCCAAACCTTACACAGCAGGATGGCAAGAGAGGGGAGCCACAAACCCTCACCAGGACAAGGTTTTATAGAGAATGGGAGTAAGTGAAGGGGTGTCCATCCTGACAAGTGTCTAATAGAATGACTATTACAAGAAGATAGGTGGGTGTTTTGAAGCAAGACCGTCAGCAGTCACAAACGTCTGAAAGTACATCTGAAACAATCTTCCTAACTACTGTCTTAAGAACTTCCTAACTCTGGGGTATGGACCAAGGACAAGTCGTGCAGTCCTTCCTGGTACTTGAGTGTAGGTTTGTAGGTTGGGTTGAGCTGTAAGTCAAGTTGTTAGCATCAGGGCATCCAAAGCCTGTGGCGATGCATGGGCGGGTTTCAGAGACCTGTTGCCAGGGCAACAGCCACCATATTCCCAGCATCCATTGGGCTCACCTCCCACTTTTACCTGCAGCTACTACGTCGGAACACACACACACACTCACACACACACACACACACACACACACACACACACATATATATATATATATATATATATATATATATATATATATATATATATATATATGGGGAACATTCCTCCATCTCTCTCTTCCCCCCTCCTCTTTCCACGCTACTCTCCCCCTCTCTCCCTCTCAATTAAACCTCTTACTCGTGGAACTGTTGGGCCTAGTAGGTGGTATACCTGCCGTTCTAACACATCACAAGTTCTCAGAATTTTTTGTTTTTTGTTTTTTTAAGATGGAGGCCAGTCAAAAGATGGAGTAGGATTGGCCTCTCAAGTTTATCTCAGGTCCTTTCAACCACTCCCATAAATTGCTGAATATGTCTCCAGACACTTAGTGTGGTCCTTTGCATAGGCCACACATATATGAATATACATTGCATTAGTCTATCTCAATCTGTTTCCTTCAATGAACATAATACCCTCCATCTGTGTGGTCACAAATTCTAAGCCATTTCTCCAGCCCCTTTGTTTATTGTAAACTGAGCTCTACTCACACAGTTGAATTGCTTGAGTTTTTAAGGTACATTCCTATTTTAATGTCTCACCATCTTTGTGGTTTATAAATACTGTTTACTGAACTATGGTCACCACTTTATAGATAATTTCTTTTCATTCAGCCCATTTGTCTGTTTCTAATTTTGATTTTGGTGCCTGAAATATTGGCTTCTTATCCCTCAATAAACAAAGAAACCAAAGCAGTATCATAGAAAATTTCCTTTGTATTTTCTTTTAGGACCTTTAAAATTTTCAGTTCTTGTGCACAGTCTTCAATTTGCCAAATCCAGCCTTTCATAAGTGCATCCAGATGTTCTAACACTTAGTCACTGAAGAGACCATTCTATAGCATGGTACTCTAGGCACCTGTCTTGGAAAACTGAACATATGTATGTGCATATTGCTCTCTGTTCTGCTTCACCAAATTATCTTCATTTCTACCACTGTAGTTTTTATGGTTTTGTATATTTTAAAATGCATTCTTTTTTTTTTTTTTTTTTTTTTGGTCACAGCTCACACAGAGTCCTCTGAAAGAGCAGAAAATTAAATTTAATTCTTATTGGCTTCCTCTATGCAATGTAATGTCTCTAGCATACAAAGATAGTGCATTTTCTTCTTGTCTAGATATCTTCAATACCAATTCCCACTTCTCATCCTTTTGACAATTTTAATTAGAACTTTCTGTATGGTGTGACTCTTACCCTCCATGTTTTCTCCTTTTGCATAGATTCTCCTGAGCCTGATGAAGAAGGATTTATCTGGTCAATTTCACTCCTTATAGATTCCTGCTTATCAACTCCCATTTAGTCACTCAGCAATGTGAATTAATTCTCTGTAATAATGATCTAGTCCCAACAAATGAACAGATACACGATATCACTCTGATTAGTGGACTGCCGAGATGACTCAGCAGGTAAAGGTATTTGCTGCCAAGCTGATAACCTGAGTATGACTCTAAACTTCCACTGGCAAAGGAGAGAAGCAACTCCTAACTTACTCTCTGACCTCCACACAGGCACCAAGGCAAGTGAATTTCTACTCACATACACATGCACATAAAAGTACAAACAAATATAATTAATAGTTTACAAACAACCTCTACACACAAGCAAAAAAAAATGCTTTATACTGGAAATGACTTGGTGTATGAATGTTCAAATACATATACTCAATTGCAACAACAAACACAAAATGCAACATAAAAGTTGGATATTTTTTATTATTTCATCAGGTGTAAGTGGGTACAAGCAGAACTACATTTTGTCATCTTTTTCTTCTGTCATCTTGCATGCCTTCTGCACTGATATAGAGGAAGATGTAGACTAAATCTCTGGTCTAAGGAGAGTTTCCTTATTTTATTCTTGACCCATACTTCTCCCTTAGATAGACTAATTGATCAATTTTTAAACTCTATTTCTCAGCTCCTTTTTGCAGTCATTCCTGCCCCATCCACATTCATATGCATTTTGGGCTTCCCTTTTTTCTATCTCACCATAAGCCTTTGATCCTGTGGTCTGTTTATTTCTGTCTCTGGGGACTCAAAGGGAAGAAAAGAAATCATCAAAAATAAACTTTATTAAATCTCTTGACATCTTGTGTTTCCGCTCTCTTTCTCCATAAATATCTCAAGTCCTACCATTATTTTTCTGCTCTAACACCTCAGAAGCCTGCAGAGGCAAATATTATCCATGGTTAGTTTCTCATAAAACTCCATGGATGCCTTTCACTTCTCTAACTTAGATATTTTATTTTCTCTCTGAAAACTCCTTCTCTGGGGTGTTATGAACTCATGGAATCAGGTTGCAGTCCTCAGAAGCACCTTAATCTTTCTCTTTCACTGTTTCTCCTCACTCCACCTATTCCAGATGTTGGTTACCCATTCTCATGTCTGTGTGTGACTTCACTAGTCACATGCTTTCATGTCTGTTCCCACTGATATTTCCCTAGAATAGTTCTATAATGGTATGGCTAACTACTTATTTTGCATAACATGCTCAAAATATGAATTTTCAAATTACCATATCTTATTCTTCCACCCAGAATGTATCTACTTCTGAATGGTTGTATTCGTATTACAAGGAACCCTTAATTGAGGAAGTAGAAACCTCATTAACGTATCTTGTCTCTTCATTTTATTTCCATTCCCTAAAGCTAACTAGTATCCTCAATTAGTTTTAAATTATGCCACCTGAATGTCTTTCAATTGCATTTTATGGGTTGGTAGTAAAAGCAATTGCCCTATAAACCCGATGGCCCAACTTTGATGCCTGGAACCCATGGTTGAGGGAGAAAACTTCGAAAATTCATCTCTGACCACGACATGTGCACCGTGGAAAGCATGTGCATATGTATATACATACAAAGTAATAATACAATAAAGTTGTGAAAGTACATTTTGCTCTCATCCCCCTACATTTTTGCACACCCCCTTACACATGTACACACATGTATACAGACACACACACATAGCCTGAATACAAAATAAATACTATTACTCAGAATTATCCTGTTGAGGTTAAACCAAGAAATAAAGGCACAGTTTCCACAACTGAAGCCAAATCACTATACTTATTGAACACAATAAACTTATTTATTTTAGACATGGTCAAAGTGGTTAAAATGAGAATACATTCATATTAAGAGAAGGAAATTTTAACTAATTTAAATTTTATTCTAATATTTATGTATTTATCCCATTCAATTTGTAAACTCATTAAAAAATGTACAATTTTACAACTTCTTTTCAAGTTACTAAAATCCTTAAAATCTGATTACACTCCTGTTAGCCTCCCCTCTCTCAACGAGGCGTCTTTCCAGGGCATTCTTCTTCTCTTGGTTAGAGCTGGAGCTAGCCAGAGCATACTGCTCAATAAGTGATATTTGAACAAATGTTTGTTTCCCACTGTTTTCTTTTTTCCTCCTGAAAAATGTTCTTTTCAAAATGTCTAATTCTGCCTGAATCATGTCTTGCCTATTGCTCCAACTGCCTTTTATTTATGAGCAGGCTTCATAGTTAATCCACGCTTGCCATTTAATATTTATTTGTTGATATACACCAAAATGTTTCCTTGAGATAAAGTGCAACCTTTCCACATTATGTTCTAATAAATGTCTCCACACAAACGTCATTGTTTATGGGCCATAAATTAGAAGGCTGTGCTTTGTTTAGCTCGGTTTGGGTTTATTTGGGGTTACTTGCTCTGATGATAAACTACACTGTCTAATAACTTGTTTTTAGGGCTGGGGGATGGTTCCGTGAGTAAGAGTACTAGCTGTGACTCTCAGGGGTGTGAGGGACTGAGTTTGCACCCTTAGGACCCATGAGAAAAGCTAGACATGACCTCATATCTGTTATCCTACCACTCCTATGGAGAAATGGGAGGCGGGGATCGATGATTCCAGGACCTATGTAGGCAAAGAAGGAAAAACCTGCCTCTGGATGAGATGGAACTTGGGACTCAAGTCCACAGTATTGTCCTCTGATCCACCAATCCACACACACTACTACATACACCACCTGCTCATGCATACACATGTCACATTATACATGCATGACATTCTACACACACACACAGCATATCACACATACCACACTATTAAACATCAAACATGCTCACCCCATACCACATCTTATACACATACCAGCACAGACAGGACTTGATTGTATCACATACAAGTCCATTCCTAAAAATATTTTCATACCATGCTAGTGACTCTGCATTCCTTGAGTATAATTATAAAGACTAATTTGCATAACACTGAGTTGTGTAAAGGAGATCTTGACATAGTTAAATTTTTAATGGCCAGTATTGGCAAGCCAGTTCTTTATTTAGAGAGCTCAAATATATTTGATTTCAATTAATTATCTCTTTATTCAAATAATTGCTTAAGACCTATAAGCAGTAAAATCAAGTCATAGTTATCCCAAGACCTGAGCCATGTCTCTTGCCTCGGGCTCTTCCTGTAAAGGAATATCAAGAAGCATGTTTCATAATTCTATTGGCATAGAGGTGACTATAGTCAGTCAGAACTAGCGTGCTGCTTTTCTGATTGGCTTATTATTATTGTTGGTGCGTTTATTAGAATAGTATATGTGTATATGGTTTGTGTGCATGTGCAGATGAATATCCCCTCCTGTGTGTACATACAGAGTCCAGAAAGAATATCAAGCGTTCTGCCCTATCTCTTCTGCCAGCATCCCTTTGGCGCAGGGTCTCTGGTTGAAACTGGAGCTAGAAGACCCACCCTAAAGGTGAGCAGGACCATTCTCTGGACTTGGGTCTCCCTGCTTCCTGACTGCAGATGCAGTGTGATCAAATGTATCATTATGCATGATGCCATTCCTTCCTCAACATGATAGATTGTATTCTCAACCATAAACCAAAATAGACCTTCTGTTCTTTAGCTTGCATTTTAAAGGTATATTTATTTTTTTATTATTGCAATAAGAGAAGTAACTAATATAGCCCCAAATGTAACCTACACAATACAAATTATAAAATATATTCATCTTTTCCTATATCATGTACTTTCTGCTGGATAATTTAGCACTGCACAGGAAAAAATAATTAGCAATTCACCATTTTATCAATAATATAAAAGTCACAACTTTTAAACAGTGTAACAAAGTTTGATTTAATTTCTGACTGGAGTTATAAATGCACCTATAAGGATATGTTCATGGTAAGTCTATGAAAGTGCAAGAACGTAGTCTACAATTTAGCACCAAAAATCAGTTTTCAGCAACTTTGCATTGCTATGAGTACAGATCCACTGTTTAAACTCCATAGTGGGAATCACCAACTTACTCACAACTGCTTTGAGATGAAAGTTTGATGAATTGGAACAGGAGCCTGTTAAGCCCACAGGGTTGGTACCAGTGGGTTGATATCAATTACCATATTTTACCAATTTTTTTTCTGTGATAGGAAAGAAAAGGTGACTGCATGGAAATCTTAGGTCTACTGGGAGAGATTGCTCCTTAAAGTTAAATGACCTCATTGTCCTTTTCCTGGGAAGAATATGAATTTACTGTACATCTAAGCATTACTAGAAGTCTCCTGACTATAATCTTGTATATGATAGCAGAAGCAATGTGGAAAGAGGATGGGCCTTACATATATAATGTGTCAGCTTTCTTGGTAGTCCTTTGAAGACAGAAATTTAGGCAGGCATCTTCCATCATCTATCCCCAATATTATTCCATTCTACACCTGCCTTCTGGACAGATCAGATCTGTTGCACACAGGAAGTTACACATCAGTGACAACCTTCCGAAGTCCTTCAACCTTAAATTATTGTGGAGGAGAATTTGTAAGACTTCTTCTCTCCCTGAGGAGTCACACACGGTTAATGGTGGCTGTGAAAGGATTCACTTTCATCAATAGCCAGTGTTAAGTGGCCCTTGCTCAAGCAAATAACCAAGCCATGCTCATGCAAGCAACACTGATCAAATGTCACAGACCAGAATCAAAAATTAAGACAAAAATGAACAGGGCACATGTTAGAAAGAAGGATTTACAGGAAAGGAGGAGATAAGAGAGTAACAGGTAAGAATATGCTCAATATGCACAAACTCATGATGGTGTGGCATGTGTGCTTGTGTGTGTATGTGTGTGTGTGTATGTGTAGGAGGACATGTATGTATTATGAAATTGTGAAAAAATATGTTAAAAATTAAAACAGCAGTAAAGTGTTTACCCCCACTCCTTATCCCTGTGAACAAGAACAAAATGTTCAAAGAAACTTGTGGGTTCATTTTGAGTTATTGATTGTATATGCAATGGCTTCTGCAGCTCATTTGATGAGCCACGGCTAGCCAGGATGCAACTGTTTTTGACTTGGTGCACAGATACTGAGAGAAGGAACCTTGTAATTAACATTTAGTCAAAGTTAAAGTGATCTATATTAAGAAAAGATCCTAGTTCTCAGTGGTGGCTTCCAATGCCCTTTGTTTATTTGCAGCCACAGGGGCATATTTTCTTTTCATACTTTTCCTTTAATCATTGATAAAATGCCATGGCCTTTATGTCTTTGGTTTATTTCTCTGTCTCCCTCTCCTTCTTTCCTAGACATCTGCAGTTATCCTACTTACTCATCCGTATCATAATGAGTATTTAACCTAATTGCTTGAAACTTGTTTTATTCTTTGCTCTTTTCTCACATGCCTGGCTCCAAGGCCAGAGGATGCTGTCTGTTTTCTGCCTCTAAGACTACCTGCCATCTTCCACTCCTTGCCCTAGGCAGTGCCATGAATACCTGAAGCCTTGTTCATGGCTGGCTATTTCCATATGTGCTAAGGCATAACTGTTGTTCTTACACATCAGTCCATCTCTGCAACCCCAGAACATTTGCTCTGATTCACTCAGGATATGATCTGTCCTGTGTCATGAGACAGCCCTATTGCTACAAACACTAGATTCCAGAAAAAGCCCAAAGGGCCATTGTATAAAGTGAGCTATCACTTAATGTATATGGTTTTTTTTTTTTCAGTAAGCCCTGTGTATATATCTCTGTTTTCTTCCCTGGATTTTAATTTGTTATTGGATCATTTTTTCAGACTTTACCTCTTGGAACACACATGTTTCTCCTCCACAGTCAGTGCATGGGATTCAGGTTTTTCCAGTAAAGTCATAGGAATAATAATAACAAAGCACAGACCAACCCAGAATAGTAAGGAAACTTTAAATTTAAAATCTGAACTTTGCACAATCTTTAAAAGCCTGATTTTAGAAGTTTGTGGTTTTCATTGAACAAAAGCCAGATAATAATGTGTAATCCCTTTATTCTGATCATTTCCGACATTCCAGGAGAAATGTAAGTAGATATTCTGTATAAAGACCATATGCAAATTTTCCCCTGTGTGTGTATGAGTGTGTGCATGTGTTTATGTAGGTATAGGCTTGAATGTATGTGCTATGCATGTTCGCATGTATGTAGACTCACATGTGTGGATGTCTGAAAATATGTGTGCATATACATGTGCAGAAACAAAGTTAATATCGAGATCTATCATCCATTCCTATTTTATCTTACTCATTGAGGCAAGGTGTCTCAATCAAACTCAGAGCTCTAAGATGTGATTCTTGTTAGGAAGCTTGTTCTAAGTCCTCCAGTTTCTAAGTCTCCTAGATGGAAGTCCAAGCAGAACACTGGACCCACCTGGCACTCAATGTGACTTCTGAAATTCTGAATGTCAGTATAGCATGAGTTTTTATCTACTATACTTTATGCTCCTGGTAGGTTGAACTTCTAGCCACCTGGCCAGCTGCTCTTTGTATTTGTGAATGAAAGACACACACACAAACACACATATACACATGCACAGACATACATGCCAGTTAATTTAGCTTTTCTGTCCAAATTAAAAAACAAAACAAAACAAAACAAAATAACAACAACAAAAAACCAAACCTTTTCTCTCAAAATAAATTGAGCATAACCATAACAGTCATGTAAATTATACAGTATTATATACAATTACCATTCAGTCCATCATGTTTGTCAATTAGATAAAGTCTTTCCCATCATATCCTAACTAAAGAGCTTGTAATTCTATACCAGAATTATGTTTTGATTTTAGCTTGTATCACCATTTGAAAATTATCCTTTCAGCTCTATATTATATCTCTTATTGCTAAACAACTTCAGTTTGTTTATGAGACTATAACTAGTCTTCAACCCCACCAGAAATCTGAGAATGAATTAAATATTACCCAAGTATATAAGAAGCACAATACATAGCTTCTGAAACTTAAATGGTAGAGATAACTGACTACTGTTTCTTATCACATTGGGAGATCTGTCTTCAGCCTTCTGTCCCAGAACCATCTGACAGACCTTGAAATGGAGCAGGAACTATGAAGGGCTAATTTTTCTGTCTTGGCAGAACTAAGCTGTCAACGCTCCTGCATTGTGTTTCTTTTCCTGGACAATACTTTTTGTCTGTAGGGGAATAGGGCAATTTCTGCCCAGTGGCTACCTTGCCACAATAAGCAACTTTACCTGGAGGTAAAAATGCTCAATTCTTCTTTGAAGGAGAATGGAGAAGCTGTCAGGAGCAGACATATCTCATTGCCAAATGAGTCTAAATCATGAAAGAACATTAAATGTCACATTCTGTGGATTTCTGATGTTTTGGAAGACTATTGATATGATGTATTTCTGAACGGTTAAACCCTAACTACGATTAGCCATTTTTATTTGAGTAAATTGGAAATACTTTAATAATTAAGTCAGAATCTACCATAACCAAGAGTTTGCTATCTGGCCCTTAAGTTGTATTCCTTAATTATCTTAAGCAGTTTGTAATAGTAGCTATTAGAAGGACAGGTTAAAGTGTTGCATTCTTAAATTAGTTGCATAGACACAATGTCTATCTAAGAGTAACAATATTAATTTCAAATTTCATATCAATATACAGATTTATATCATTGAAAATCTTAATTCTATATCAGTAAACAAATCCTGTATCAATGTAAGAGATTATAACTTCAGTTTGTGTCAATTATAAGGAATTCTATCAATGTAACTTTATGACTACACAATGCTTTGTTCAAGAATAAAATTAGTAATCTATTCTATTTATTTCCTTCCTGTTCAAAATTATGACTATTTCCAAATTATCCCTTAAAATGGCAACCTATCTACAATTTTGACAATAACCAGAATCAGACATTCAAACTCAAAGAAGTGGGTTGACAACTCGCCATGGCTTCTTTCTGCAGAATTAGGGCAATTAGAAATTCTTTTTTCTTTTTTTGCATTTTTTATTAGATGTTTTCTTTATTTACAAGATCTCCTTTTCTAGGTTCCCCTCCAAAAGAAAAAAAATAAAATAAAATAAAACTAAAACAATCCCCGGTTCCGTCCCCTATCCCCCTGCTCACCACCCACCCTCTCCCACTTCTTGGCCCTGGCATTCCCCTATACTGGGCCATAGAACCTTTACAGGACCAAGGGCCTCTACTCCCATTGAGAACTGACTAGGCCATTCTCTGCTACATATGCAGCTGGAGCCATGAGTCCCACCATGTGTACTCTTTGGTTGGAGTTTTAGTCCC
>NW_022196891.1:19562761-19563671 GCF_008632895.1 Mastomys coucha | reverse complement strand
GGCTCCAGACCCCTGGTGAGCCGAGCCGAGCTGCTGTCTCAATGTAGTCAGCAGGACCATCACACATCCATTTCTGCAAGAATTTCATAAATTCATTGTTTTTAATAGCTGAGTAGGTTATGTAGATGTACCATATTTTCTGTATCCATTTCTCTGTTAAGGGACATCTGGGTTGTTTCCAGTTTCTGGCTATTATAAATAAGGCTGCTATGAACATAGTGGAGCATGTGTCCTTATTACACATTGGAGCATCTTCTGGGTATATGCCCAGGAGTGGTGTACTGGGTTCTCAGATAGTTCTATGTCCAATTTCCAGAGGAACCACCAAAATGATTTCCAGAATGGTTGTCAAGCTTGCAATCCCACCAGCAATGAAGGAGTGAGTGCTCCTCTTTCTCCACAACCTCTCCCGCATCTGCTGTCACCTAAGATTTTTATCCTAGGTATTCTGACTGGTGTGAGGTGGAATCTCAGGGTTGTTTTGATTTGCATTTCCCTGATGACTAAGGATGTTGAACATTTGTTTAAGTGCTTCTCAGCCATTCGGTATTCCTCAGTTGAGAACTCTTTGTTTAGTTCTGTACCCCATTTTTTAATCGGGTTATTTGGTTCTCTGGAGTCTAACTTCTTGAGTTCTTTGTATATATTGGATATTAGCTCTCTCTCAGATATAGGATAGGTAAAGATCTTTTCCCAATTTGTTGGTTGCTGTTTTGTCCTATTGACAGTGTCTTTTGCCTTACAGAAGCTTTGTTAACTTTATCAGGTCCCATTTGTGAATTCTTGATCTAAGAGCATAAGCTATTGGTGTTCTGCTCAGGAAATTTTCCCCTGTGCCTATTTGCTCGAGGCTCTTACCCACTTTCTTTTCTATTAGTATGAGTGTTTCTTTGGGTTTTTTTTTTTTTTT
>NW_022196891.1:19552097-19561725 GCF_008632895.1 Mastomys coucha | reverse complement strand
GTATGGGCCTTGAATTCCTGATCTTTCCAAGACTTTTATCATGAAGGGATGTTAGATTTTGTCAAATGGTTTCTCAGCATCTAATGAGATGATCATATGCTTTTTTTCTTTGAGTTTGTTTATATAGTGAATTACATTGATAGATTTCCGAATAATGAACCATCCCTGCATCCCTGGGATGAAGTCTACTTGATCATGATGGATGATCGTTTTGATGTGTTCTTGGATTCAGTTTGCAAGCATTTTATTGAGTATCTTTGCATCAATATTCCTAAGGGAAATTGGTCTGAAGTTTTCTTTCTTTGTTAGGTTTTTGTGTGGTTTAGGTATAAAAGTAATTGTGGCTTCATAGAACAAATTGGGTGGAGTATCCTCTGTTTCTATTTTGTGGAATAGTTTGTGGAGTATTGGTATTAGGTCTTCTTTGAAGGTCTGATAAAACTGCACTAAACCCGTCCAGTCCTGGGCTTTTTTTGGTAGGGTGACTATTAATGACTGTTTCTATTTCATTAGCAGATATGGGACTGTTTAAATCATTGATCTGATTTTGATTTAACTTTGGTACCTGGTATCTGTCTAGATAATTGTCCATTTCATCCAGGTTTTCCAGTTTTGTTGAGTATAGGCTTTTGTAGTAGGTTCTCATGATTTTTTGGACTCCCTCAGTATCTGTTGTTATGTCTCCCTTTTCATTTCTGATCTTGTTAATTAGGATAATTTCTCTGTGTCCTCTAGTTAGTCAGGCTAAGGGTTTATCTGTTTTGTTGATTTTCTCAAAGAACCAGCTCCTCGTTTGTTTGAATCTTTGTATAGTCCCTTTTTGTTTGTTTGTTTGTTTTTTTTTTGTTTTGTTTTTTTGTATTTGGTTGATTTCAGCCCTGAGTTTGATTATTTCCTGCCTTCGACTCCTCTTGGTTGAATTAGCTTCTTTTTGTTCTAGAGCTTTCAGATGTACTGTCAAATGGCTGGTATATGCCCTCTCCAGTTTCTTTTTGTAGGCACTTAAAGCTATTAGTTTTCCTCTTAGAACTGCTTTCATTGTGTCCCATAAGTTTGGGTATGTTGTGGCTTCATTTTCATTAAACTCTAGAAAGACTTTAATTTCTTTATTTATTACTCCCTTGAGCAAGTTATCATTGAGTAGAGTGTTGTTGAGCTTCCACATGTATGTGGGCGTTCTATTGTTTATGTTGTTATTGAGTAACATCCTTCGTCCATGGTTATCTGATAGGATGCAAGGAATTATTTCAATCTTCTTGTATCTGTTGAGGCCTGATTTGTGACGACTTATATGGTCAATTTTATAGAAGGTACCATGAGGTGCTGAGAAGAAAGTATATCCTTTAGTTTTAGGATAAAAAGTTCTATAGATATCTGTTAAATCCATCTGTTTCATAACTTCTGTTAGTCTCATTGTGTCTTTGTACAGTTTCTCTTTCCATGATCTGTCCATTGCAGGGAGTGGGGTGTTGAAATCTCTTACTATTATTGTGTGCGCTGCAATGTGTGCTTTGAGCTTTAGTAAAGTTTCTTGTATGAATGTAGATGCCCTTGCATTTGGAGCATAGAGGTTCAGAATTGAAAGTTCCTCTTGGTGGACCATACCGTTGATGGATATGAAATGTCCCTCCTTATCTTTTTTGATCACTTTAGGGTGAAAGTCAATTTTATTCGATATTAGAATGGCTACTCCAGCTTTTTTCTTGAGACCATTGGGTTGGAGAATTGTTTTCCAGCCTTTTATTCTGAGGTAGTGTCTGTCTTTGTCACTCAGGTGGGTTTCCTGTATGCAACAAAATGTTGGGTCCTGTTTACATACCTAGTTTGATAGTCTATGTCTTTTTATTGGAGAATTGAGTCCATTGATATTAATAGATATTAAGGAAAGGTAATTGCTGCTTCCTGTTATTTTTGTTGTTAGAGTTGGAGTTCTGTTTATGTGGCTATCTTCTTTTAATTTTGTTGGAAAATTACTTTTTTGCTTTTTCTAGGATGTAGTTTCCCTCCTTCTGTTGAAGTTTTCCACTTATTACCCTTTGAAGGGCTGGATTCATGGAAATATATTGTGTAAATTTGGTTTTGTCATGGAATATCTTGGTTTCTCCATCTATGGTAATTGAAAGTTTTGCTGAGTATAGTAGTCTGGGCTGGCATTTGTGCTCTTGTAGGGTCTGTATGACATCTGCCCATGATCTTCTAGCTTTTATATTCTCTGGCAAGAAGTCTGGTGTAATTCTGATAGGCCTGCCTTTATATGTTATTCGACCATTTTCCCTCACTGCTTTTAATATTCTTTCTTTATTTTGTGCATTTTGAGTTTTGACTATCATGTGGTAGGAGGAATTTCTTTTCTGATCCCATCTACTTGGAGTTCTATAGGCTTCTTGTATGTTCATGGGCATCTCTTTCTTTAGGTTAGGGAAGTTTTCTTTTATAATTTTGTTGAAAATATTTACTGGTCCTTTAAGTTGGAGGTCTTCACTCTCTTCTATATCTATTATCCTTAGGTTTGGTCTTCTCATTGTGTCCTGAATTTCCTGGATGTTTTGGGTTAGGAGCTTTTTGCATTTGAGTTTTCTTTGACTGTTGTGTCAGTGTTTTCTATGGTATATTCTGCACCTGAGATTCTCTCTTCGATCTCTTGTATTCTGTTGGTGATGCTTGCATCTATTGTTCTTGACTTCTTTCCTACGTTTTCTATCTCCAGAGTTGTCTCTCTTCATGATTTCTTAACTGTTTCTATTTCCATTTTTAGATCCTGGATGGTTTTGTTTAATTCCTTCACCTGTTTGGTTGTGCTTTTCTGTAATTCTTTAAGGGATTTTTGTGATTCCTCTTTAAGGGCTTGAACCTGTTTACCTGTGTTCTCCTGTATTTCTTTAAGTGACTTATTCATGCTCTTCTTAAATTCTTCTATCACCATCATGAGATATGATATTTAGATCCAAATCTTGCTTTTCTGGTGTTTTGGGATATTCAGAACTTGCTGTGGTGGAAGTACTGGGTTCTGATGAAGCCAAATTGTCTTGGTTTCTGTTGGTAAGTTTCTTGCATTTGTCTTTCACCATCTGTTGATCTCTGGTGTTAGATGTTCTTGCTGTCTCTAGCTGGAGCTTATTCCTTCTGTGGGTCTGTAAGCCTGTGTCAGCACTTCTGGGAGATCAGCTCCCCTCAGGTAAGACCTTTGTGCAGTGGTCTGTGGATTAGTCATCCCTCCTGAGTCCTGGGGTCAGAACAAACCCTGGAGACAGGCTCTCCACTTGCAGGGAAGGGGCAGAGAGAGCTGTGGATCTACAGAACCTCCTTCTAGGTGAAGATGGTGGTAGAAAGGATCCTGCACCAGCTGCCCTGATCATTCTGAGGCCTGTGCCTCCTGGCTGGTCCTGCCTTAGGAGGTCACCAGAGAGAAAATGGATATCTCACCTGAGTCTCTGAGTTGGAGCACTAGGGTCAATCAGGGAAGTGGCCAGTGGCTACTTACCAGAAATTTCATATGGCTGGTTGGCTTTATCTACTGTACTCCTAATTCCATTTGTATTTCTCTCCTTACTCATGGTGATTTCTTTCTTCTCCCATTTACATCCTACCCCTCACAACTCTAAGAGTCTTGTCCTGTCTCCCTTTGTTCAGCTTTGGCTGCTGGCATTTTTATTGATTGATCAAAAACCAATTGGAGACAAGGACCTTTAGTATTTAGACATACAGATTTCTGATCGAATCACAGCATTAGAAACAATCTCCAACATGCCAGTCCTTGGACTTGCATGGCAAGTAATTTAATCTCAGATCCTCCCTCAAGCTATGACATCATTCTTGAAAAGCCCCTTTTGTCCTGGAAAGGGGATACTGTCTGACATAATGAGCTGTAAGTATTCATAGTAAGGTGCAAGTTGAAGATAATCAGAAGATAATGATTTCTCTGATGTTTAAATTTTACTCCCTACTTAAGCATTTATTCTACTTAAGCATTAGGACTTTTATTTCCTCTGTTGTTGGAAACATAGAAATAGCAAATATTCACAAATCCAACAATCACAGAATATAACCGGCAAAAAAGTTGCTATATTAGGAATCACTCCAAGATTAAAAAAAGTTCCAGCATAATATTGATCCACTAATATCATTAATGACGACTCAAGACTCGAGACAGAGAAGTGGGGAAGCAGAAAGCTCCAAGGTGATTGTAAAATAGCATTGACAGCCCATGGTAGTATGATAAAAAGTTGATAGACAGCAGCTTGTCACCATTCAATGTAGTTAAAACAGGGATTATCTAAGACCTCTCTGTCTGCTGGGTGAGCCAATGTTAAAGGATTTCATCTTAAACTGTCATCTTCTCACCCATCTCTTTATGTTTTGATGCCCAGTGGTGCCTTTGTAAAGATGCTTTAAAGAGAATGCAGCATGAGTGTTAAGAGAGAGGTACTCAGAAGTGTAGAGATTCAGCTGAGGGAATAGATGTGGGATCCTCAGAGAAGAGCCATGGGGAGTAGGACATGGCCAGGTGTTGCTGTGGATGCTTCGGTGGGCCACTCTGATTATTTTAAAATTTTTACTGATTCATAAAAACATGAAATGAACGCATATTAGTTCTATGACACATTAACAGTCATGCATTTCATAACATTTAAATCAGATTTTAAAATCTCCTCACCCTTTCTTCTTCTTTCCAACTATTTTGATTGGTTATTTGGGAGTTTCACACAATGCATCATGCTCACATTTGTTTCTCAGCCTTCCCAGGTCCACCCACCCCATCCTTGTGACATCCCCAAAGAAAGAAAAAGAAAAAGAGAATAAAAGAAATAAAGAAGCCAGGTGGTGGTGGTGCATGTCTTTAATCCCAGCACTTGGGAGGCAGAGGTAGGCGGATTTCTGAGTTCGAGGCCAGCCTGGTCTACAGAGTGAGTTCCAGGACAGCCAGGGCTACACAAAGAAACCCTGTCTCGATAAAACCAATAATAATAATAATAATAATAATAATAATAATAATAATAATAATAATAATAAAGAAAAAATAAAGAAAAAATGTCATGTCAAATTTGTGTTGCCCATTCACTCACTGGAGCATGGTCAAAGTTCCAGCAGCCAGCCCCTTAAGGATAGTGAGTCCTTCTTCACCCCCACTTTTGACAGAAGCAATGCACTGTGAAGAGCTACCTTTCAATATGCCTGACACATTTTTTAGAGCTCTTTTCAATGGCTTTTTGCCTAGACTGTTGCTCTTCTGGGTGCTGGAGGATCTATAGAGGGGGTTGGGAGAGAACTCTACAGAGAAGCTCTGTATATTTCCCACTCTCAAATGTGAGTATCCCATCATCAAGACCTTTGCAAAAGAAGCTCCCTCGCCCTTTAGAGTCGGTGGCAGCATGGATCATAAAACTGCCACATGGTTCTGGCTACGGCACAGGCCACGGACGTCCACAGGTCCTCTGCCATCAGCATGGACCTTGGACCCTGGATTTCAGCATGATCTTCAGTGGTAGCACATGCCACACACATCAATAGAGCACTCATCCACTACACTAAGGACAATATAATGGCCCTTGGTGGCAGCACAGGCCTCAGTATCCACATGACTTTTGGTGGAATCATGGTCCATGGATATCAGCATAGCTTCAGTCCTCACGATGCCTTTAAAGTGAAAAAAGTACAAGGCTGAGGAGTAGAAAAATGAGTATGCTTTTCAGGAAAGCTTCATGCATTAGAGGATAAAATTTGAATACACAACACTCGTGTCAGTAGAGCTCATAACTACCTGAAATTCCAGCTTCAGGGAGGATGTCTTGCCCTTTAGGCATCCATGAGCATGTGCAAACTACACATACACACACACACACACACACACACACATGCACATATGTACATACACACACACACATGCACATATGTACATACACACACACACATATACACACACACATGCACATACGTACATACACACACACCTACACACACACACACACACACACACACATACACACACACACACTTTATTCCTTCATATGTGATGCCTCAGCCATTGGGCAACCTTTCTCTGTATCTCTCTACTCCTACTGCCAGCAACCTCTGGTGACCACCATTATTCTCTCAACTTCCCAAACACTTCTCAGACCCATAGCCATGCAGTGACAGGCTTCTTGTCTTCCTGTGCCTTTTCCAAAAATATGACCTCTCATATGAGCTACACTTTTGAATATGGTAGGATTTTACTGTTTTCAATACATTTGTTCCTTGGTTTTCTTTTATTGTTCTGGAGGACAACAAATCCAATTTCATATCAAGTCAGCAGACTCTGTTTACCACATGGTAAGAAGGGCACCTATAGTTTTACTCCAGACCTGGTTTAAGAAAGTGCTTTGATAATGTTTCAGTAAGCCCCTTTTTTTCTTGCAGAGGAATATTTCCAGATTCTTCCTCAAAAACAAAAGCTGCACACCAGTAAATGCTTGAAATTACAGCAAGCTAGACACTTAAAAAGGAAGTCAAGTACCCCTTCAACAGTTTACTAGAAAGAATGTAGATAGTCTGAAATCTTTCCACTGTCCTTCCTGCTCATAAGTAGAAGCTTTTCTACTCAGGAATGAATTGAATTGGAAGTAGCCGAATCTTACTAATGAGAGTGTTCTACATTGTTCTACTCAACTAGGCATGCTAACAGTGCAATGAAAAACTAGGTCAAGTGACAGAGTTCAGCTTACCTTTCCATCCATGCCAGGAAATGTAGACCTTCAGGACCAACCACTACTGGATAGAGAGGCTTCCAGAAAACACCGAAGTTACATCAATCATTAGTTTTAGCTAAGATACATTTCGAACACCAGGAAGTGATCAGTCACATACAATAATATGAAGTAATTTTTTTTTTGAAAAAATAAAGTTTAGTGGAATACTCCTGACACAAACACCAGAGGAACAACAGATGTGTCTGTTTAAGGTGTTAGGCACTTCGTTTCAGCTCCTTGGGGCGCATGCTCTGAAATGTGAAATTTTGTTATCTTTCTCTGAGCAGGGAGCTCTTGTTATGTCAAAAACTGCTTAATGATAAAGGGGAGTAAGGTGAAGTGTTTTTATTTACGACTGTTGCAGCAGTTGCTTAGGACTTTCATAGATTGGTGGGTTTCAGAGCTACTCATGCATGCAACTGGTACTTCGTGTTTTAAGGATTTGGTTTTCTTTTTAAGTGCACATTTCTGTGCACACGTACATGTGTGTCTGCAAAAGCAAATAAAAAAAAAGGCGTCAGAAGCCCTGGAACTGGAGTCACATGCCATTGAAAGCCACTAGGTATAGGTACTCGCGAATGAACTCCGACTTCTAGAAGAGCAACAAGTGCTTTAACAGCTGGCTGTCTCTCCAGCTCTTACAATGTTACATTGTTAAACAAGGTCTGCTGGCTGTCAGGAACCAGTAGAGAAATGGAGAAGTGCTCCTCTCTGTTTCCCAGTCACAGCCCCTGTTTAAAGTGCAGCCCACTTCTGCAAAGTGATACATCCAAAGACAGGTCGCCCTCTGTGTACTTTGTGGGGGCAATGTAATGCCAGTGTAAATCTCAAAACGCAGGCTTTCAGCCCGCTTCTCTCTGGATAGAAGGGGAGAGTGTGGAGAATGGGGGTGGAGAGGCAGAGAATAAAAGATGCCAGAGAGCCTGGCAGCTATTGGTGCTGCCTGCTAGTCCTCTGCGCTAAAGAGTTTCATTTGTTTTCTGGGGTCCCTCATAGCTATTGCTTCCTCTGTTTCTCTGCATTAGATCATTCACCATTGGTATGTAATATGACTCTGTAGGATTTTGTTCACTGAGATTTTATTTTTATTTATGAATCTGTGTATCTGCATAGATGTATGCTGGTACCCACAGACTTGGAAGTAAAGATGGTAGTGAGCCACCTGATAGGGTGCTGGGAGTCTAACTTGGGTCTTCTGGAAGAACAACAAACACTCTTTACTGCTGACAGCCTATTCTCCAGCTCTGGTGCTGTTTTTCTCTATGCAACTCTGTGTGCTTTAACTTTACTAAATTCAAATCATAATTATTTAATCATATTTTATCCTAATCACACTTGCTTTGGTCTGGGAATCTCTGTCATCCATAGTAATCATGTTCTGCTGTCTTCTTTTCCAATTTGGATGGCCCTCATTTCTTTCTTTGATTGCTCTAGTAAGGGATTAAAGGGTTGTGTTAAATAAGTAGTAAAAGACTTGTACTCTCTTTTCTTCTAGTCCCTATAAAGAAATCTTTACTTATTCTTTCCCACCACTTGATAGTGTATTTTAAATGCTCTTTGTTTGTTTTTTGTTTTTTTGTTTGTTTTTTTTGTTTTGTTTTTTTGTTTTGAAATTTAATATATATGTTTGTGTCTATTTACTGGTGTTTCCATGTGAATGCAGGTGCCTGCAGGGACAAGATAAGGATAATCCATCATCAAAGAAGCTTCCTCCTGCAGCAGAAGGGAAGAAACTCAGAGACCCACAGCCAGACATTATGCAGAGAGTGGGCGACCTTGGAATACTCAGCCATAAATGAAGTATCTCTCTCAAGTCTCTCCCCTCATGGCTCATGAAACCCTAAAAAAAGAGGACGAAGAAGGAATATAAGAGCCAGAGGGGTGGAGGACATCCAGGAAACAAGGCCTTCTACACACAAAATGGCACAAGCACCTATAAACTATACAAACTCACAGAAACTGAGACATGATCCTCAGAACCTGCATGGGTCTCTACAAGATGGGCCTCCTAGAGCTGAATGAAGTGGGCACACACCCCTATCCTTAACCCAGAAGCAATCTGCAAGTGATGACCACTTTCAAATGAAAATTTAGTGTCCTCCAAGGGACGGTCCCTGGGAAAACAAACTACTCTTGAGTGTAGGCTGAGTGCCTGGCAGGAGATGACCAAACTTCTGACATCACTGGAAGACAGGGCCTGACAAGACACAATGTGTTAAGACATTACCTCTTATTTTCACTGAAGAAAACCATCGATTTCTCTCTCAGGAAGTATACTTCACTGCCTAAAGAGTGCCTGCCTACTTTTATAAATTTTGAGGAAGTGAAAATACATCAAAACAGAATAACTCTTCTCAGGATGGAAACTGGATTTACAAAGACCAGGATGTGGATGTGTGATTTCTTTTTGTTTTCTATTATTACATGGAATGTTAGATTCACAGGACTATGAAGCACACCTAAAATTTAAAAAAAAAAAAATGCATGATTTTGAAAAATAAGGGGTTGCTGTTACCCATACACCCAAAGATAAAAGCTTCAAACAGTACAGGTTCCACAAAGGTTTACTGTATTAAACAAGCTTCCTGCATTTGGAGTTTTTAAACATTATATTCTTGAAGAGCCAAACTACTAATGAATAAATATTATATACCTGATACAAGGTTACACTGTGTAGAATATAGTGAGGGGTTTGGTTTTGGTATTCTGCATTCTCTATACATGGTTTTACTTGCAGATAATTGACATTCCCTCCAGCCAGTAATATTTTCATTATTGTGCCTTAAGAGTAAATTCAGAATCTGGTGATAATATAACTTCTGGTGTATTATTCTTTCTGTAGTAAGGGAACATGTGATGCTTTGTGCGCTACAGTGCCCACGTGGAAGTTGGTAGACAACTTT
>NW_022196891.1:19548689-19552087 GCF_008632895.1 Mastomys coucha | reverse complement strand
ACCTTCCTTGAGACAGGGTCTCATGAGTTCTTCGCTTTCCTCTGCACTTGAGATTATAACATAATTACATTTTTACATCCGCTTTCCTTCCTCTGACCCTTTACATATTCCCCTAAATATTTTCCTGTTTTTATCAAAAGTCATGGCCTCATGTTTCAGTAATTGTTATTACACACATATGCATATTTGTACATATATATTTGTATATATAATATAGAACACATACACATAACACATATACATGTAAATATATATATATATATATTTCTGTATATATATGCATATATATACATATAAGCTGCTCAGCCCATATGATGTTATTTCTGTGTACATTTTCAGGGTACATTTTCAGAACTAATCACATGTGCTCTGCCCTGGGAAAGACCACCTCTCCTACTCCTAGTTTTCCTCACTTGCCTGTTGTACGCTGTGTAATGTAGAACCCCCGTGGGGTTTTCTTCATAGAGTTTGGCATGTTTATTGGTATCAACCTTGTTCAGCTCACGAGTGGCCAGTCACATTGGTGACAGTTAGTAGATGTATCTTTTGAGCTCACTAGGATATACAATCTCATAGGAAACTTTCTAATCCTCTGGCTCTTAAAATCTTTCCAGCTACTCTTCTACAATGTTCTCTGACCCTTAGGTACAGGACTGTTTTATAGCTATACCCATTGGCACTGGACTTCATAAACTCTACATTTTTATTGTGGTTTTTCTGTAATTATGTCCATTTGCTACAAAAAGAAGTTACTTGGATGAGAGGTCGAAGACTAACTATCTTTGGTTTTATGAACAAATTTTTATAGTTGGTAACTTAGGGATTATACTGGTTTAGTTAATCAGTGGTTTTAGATTCTCCTACAATAAATATGACTTCACTACAAGTGACTAGTTAACTAGGATTCCAGTAGCAGGCATGCTGCACTTCTTTTAAGTTCATCTAGAGAGCAGTTGTTTACCACAGGTAGGTGTGCCCCTATTGGACCCATAGAGTGATCATGCCATGCTGCTTGTTGATGTAGTTAATAGGATCATATAGGCATCATAGCTGTATTAGGTTGTTAGTTGTCTTTCTTCTCTAGAAGCTTGCATAGTCCTGCTTTCTGGTACCATGAAAGCTAGTCCTCAGAAAGAGGGCATAAAATTCTGAAAATTATATTTTACCATGTACAGACTAATTATTCTCATCATTTACTCTAGAATATATATAATAGAACATTTTTTAATTATTAGATATTAAGGAGAATCTATACATGACTTAAACTATACATGAAGATGTATAAAACATCAAAATATATTGAGGCATCTGTAGGAGTCACTGGAGACCATTACCCAACAGACATGCAAGGATCACTATAACTGTTAGGCGATTGTCTTACAAAGAATCAGAAGAAAAGGCAATTATAAGAGAATGACACTTAGATGTAGTTCATATTCATTTGAATAACATTGGGACCCAGCATTAAAATACAACAAGATAGAATTTAGAGAAACATGATTTTATTAAAGTCATTTTTATGAGATACTTTTGTAGACAAATTGTATCAAGTGTCCATCATCCACAAGACAACCAGAATTGTATACATCTAACTCCCAAAAGCTGCAATAAATATCATTTCTTGTTGTACAAAGGTGTCATCTGCCTCTTGTCAGGCAGTTGCTTCACAACTCAACTCATCCTTGACAAGTTGGAATTAGACGTCTCAGTTTCAGTGGGATTGGTGTGAAACGTTATTTTGATAAAAGCATCTGTGATACTGGGAAGAACAGAAGCGAGCAAGATTCATTTTTCAATAGCACAAAGTTTCAATACTGAAAGAGTTTCAAAACAAGTGCACATACAAACTGAGACAAATATTTCTTGCTATTTTCATTGGAGAATAAAGAAAGTAAACTTTTCTGTCAACAGCTTCTGAATATATTTTTAAAAACTAGTATGTTTCTTGGGGGGCTTCATTAGTACCTTTTTATCTCCCTGAGAGTACTTAGTCTTTACCATTGAATCAGGCTATGCAGTAGAGGAAGTCAGTGTCCACTGTGGATAGGATCCTTGCTCTGACATTGTGGTCCTCCAACACCTATCTGCATGCATTTTTTAGTTTTTCCATCTTCCTCCACAATATTATCAGTTCATGGTTCTCATAGATGAAGCCTATAAATGAAACTGACAATTAAGAAAAATATCGAAAGGGAATCAAATTGACAAGGAAACTTGAAAGGATAGAATCACACAAACCCAATTAAGGTTCAAGAGCAGATGCGTTTGAGAAAATCAATTCAGGAGAATACCTAATTGCCAGGAAAGTAGTGTTCACACTCAGTCACTAATTCATTTCAAAGTTCTCATTCAAATGGCTTTCCAGTGTGAATTTTAGAGTTAATGAATGTTTCATGCAAATTAGGAGACTGCAATAGTAATTTATCTTAAAGTAAAAAGAAAATATTATCACAGTCCATTACTTGGGGATAACAAATTACTTTTATAATTACAACTGTTTTTGACAGAGGAGATGGTTTTTCCAAATTCAGGCTTGGGGGATGGGTGAGGCAAAAACCACAGGTCTTACAGAAAAAAATTCCTTATTTTCAGCACTGGGTAGCCTCTGAGGTATTTATGGAGACATAGGTGGAAGAGTCCTGCACGTGCAGAAGTGTTTGTTGTATAGAAGCTTGCTTTATCTTCTTGGAATGTTCCTTCAGGCCAACTCCTATATTCCTTTTGACATAGTAATTTTGCAATAAAAAAATGGTGGTGGGGGAGATGATTCCGATTGCCTTTCATTACAACTTTCGACCATGGGATAACTAAAGGATCCTTACCAAAGATTAGGTGGAAGACCATGTGTTTGGATAGGATTTTGTTTGTGTACGGAAACCAAATATAAGAAATGGCATTTCTTCTTGGAAAAATATAGTAACTATTTAGGAATATATTTTCTATTATTTTTATCCTATTTTGTTATTTATTCTACCTACGGTTTCTCAGTCCCTATCCATGGAATTTGGCTGCTTCTGATGGGTAGAGGGGAAGAAAAGCATTTTGGAGATGTCACATTTTTTGACACCATAATATAACCATTTGTGACCTTTTAAAGGGATACTAAATTAAATACTAGTGAATTATTACTGCTTTGCAAACCTGTTCATATAGATTCTAAATACTTAACATCACTCTTTTAAATCATGAGTTGGTTGTGATTTAAAAACTTGCATTTTAAATTTTAAAATTCCCTTAAGGATGAACTTCTCAACATATGCTGAAGCAGAGTAGAAAGCACCTCAGCAAATAGTGATAGTTTGACTTCTTCCTTTTCCAATTCGTATCCCTTTTGATCTCCTTTTGTTGCCTAATTACTATGGCTAGGACTTCAAGTACAATATTGAATAGGTAGGGAG
>NW_022196891.1:19542679-19547606 GCF_008632895.1 Mastomys coucha | reverse complement strand
CTATTGTTTATGTTGTTATTGAGGAGCAACCTTAATCCATGGTGATCAGATAGGATACAAGGAATGCACCTCCGATAATGTGTAGGCACATGGAGTCCACTATTGATCTATGATGTCTCATTAGAATTATATCCCAATGGCTTGGGAATGAGGACAGCTTGATATAGAACATGTTAGCAAATCAATATGACCATGCATTTAATATACTTCAGGATACTATCAGCCAGGCATGTGACAATAAGAACATGGCAGATGGACAGAATGAGCATAATAATTCGATATTTTCATAGTCATTTGTGATACTCTTTTGGTATATGTGTTCAGGTAGGGACAACAGAAGGGTCATGATTGACTTATCTAGATTGTTTTAGTGCATAATTCTACCTGACTTTCAAAGAATACTTAATTCCAATACTCCTCAAATTATTCCCTAAAATAGAATCAAAAGGAATATTGCCCAGTTTATTCTCCAAGACCACAGCTGTGATGATACCTAAATCACATAAACACCTAACAAAGAAAGAATTTCATATCATTTTCCCTTCTAATATAGATGTAAAATTCTCAATAAGATATTTAGAAACTAAACAAGAAAGGAAACAAAAATAGTTCATCTACCATGATTAAGGAGGTGTCATCCAAAAGATTTAGGGATGGTTCAACACATGTAAATCTATAAATGTAATACTCCATATACATTGAGTGAAAGACAAAAATACCCAAGATCATTTTAATATATCTAGGAAAGGTTTTTGACAAAATCCAACATCTCTCTATAATGAAAGTCTGAAGAAATTATAAATACAATATACATGCCCCCAAAATAATGAAGACAATTTACAAAAAGCCCATAATCAATGTCAGCTTGAATGGAGAGAACCTGGAAGCATTTCCACTATACTCATGAACAGATAATGTTTTCCACTTTCTCCATATTTATTCAATAAAGTGAAGTCTTATCTTGAATCATAAGACAGTTGAAGTTGATCAAGGGAATTAGTGTTATTTTAATGGGAATTTCTCTATTAGAAGCTAGCTTGATCCCACATAATTGAGATTGGACTATTATTTCTTTTTTTTTAGCAAACTTTAAGGCAACAAAAACTCTTTTAATCCTCTAGTCTAATATGACTACCTCATAGCCAAAATTTCCAAGATACTTGCATTTTATGGAGTCCTCTGCTCCAGGTCTCATGGTCTATCTTGGACTCTCTCCCCATGGCAAATTCTCTGCTACTCTCTCTCTGCCTCCTCCTCCAGCACTATTCTCTCCCCTGCTCAGTCATTACATAATCAGCTTCTTTATTGACGAATCATGAGATAATTGGGGAGTAATTTTTAAACAACATTGAGACAGATTTTCAAAATAAGGTATAGCCAGATATGGGAGATAGAATTCAGCATTTCAATAATACATGAATAATCTTTACAGAGAGCACAATAACATTATTCCTACATCTTCCCCTTTTGGTCCAATAAAAGTGTGTTTCTCTTAAATTAATAATATAATAATTCTGTACTGAAATCAGTTTCTAATATAACTTTCATAAACCCAAAAACATTTTCTTAAATCCTAAATAATTTATGCTTAATTATGATACTCTATCAAGTCTTTTACCTAATCAGAGACTTGAGAAGTAATAAATATTACCTGAATATGCAGGAAGTACATGCAACCAGCTTCCAAATTAAAGGAATGATAGAGATAGTTGGATAACTGGAAAGTCCCCTCAAATTTTCTTTGTTGTTGGAGCATCATCTTTTTCCTTCTAGCCAAGAATATTTGAACATTATTTCTGTGAAGCAGGCATTGTGTAAGGCTGGACAATTGATTTCCCTGCATCTAGTTGTCCAGTTTAGAAAGTATTCTTTTTTATTGGATATTTTATTTATTTACATTTTAAATGTTTCTCAATTTCCCCTCTGGAAACCCCCTATTCCATCCCCTCTGCCCCTGCTCCTATGAGGGTGCTCCCCTACCCACCCACCCACTCCTGCCCCCCTGCCCTGGAATTCCCCTACACTGGGGCATTGAGCCTTCACAAGACCAAGGGCCTCTTCTCCCATTGATGCCTGATAAGGCCATCCTCTGCTACATAGATAGTATTTGGTGTATAGTTGAAGCAAGGGCATTTTCTTGTCTAGTGACTAGCTTGTCACAATGAAGCAAACTTCATAAAGAGGTTCTATGATGTTCACAATTGAAATGGAATGGGGTTATAGCCAGGAACAAACCTGTCTCATTGTCAAAAAGGCTTTTTATTATAGAATATCCATCGATGCCATATTCTGTGGATCTAGGAGGTTTTTGAAAACCATCAATTTATAGTACATCTGAATTGTTTCTCACTGTTTACTATCTGTTCAATCTATGAAATGTAATCTTGTAATTAAACACGTATCTAACATAACCCTAGGTTTAATTGTCTGACTTCTGTCTTAATTATTTTAAACAGTTTTTAATAACAGCTTTCAAGGAGTAGAACTTTATATGACATTTTTAAGAATTACATAGGGACCACACCTTAGCATGCTGGAGCAAAAAGTTTTGTTCGTACAAAACTACATATAACTTTAACTTGTATCAATATACCAAGATTTATACAGATGTAAAAATTTTTTGCATGCTAATGCTCCTTGATCTAAAACTAGATTCAATAATCTACCCTTTCCCTTATCAGTCCTATAATCAACTCCCCTAAAATGACAACAAACACCCATCATGTACCGCATGACTGAAAACCATCCACCCCACCTCTTGGAAATGGGGTGTGGTTTTCTTAAAATTGTTTCCTTCTCATTTTAGGTGTCACACTTTTTTCTTTGTAGGCCCAAGAAATTTTAGATATTGGCCAGCCTTAAGAAAGTTAGCTGTAATATTTGCTGTGCAAGTTTTGCAGGCTGAGAAAGTTCAGGGCTTAACTGAAGCCCTGCCTGGAACAGTCTGTGATGCTGGACCAATTGGGGCTGGCAGCCTTCTTTGAAGCTGTCCTGGAAGCAGGCTTTAATGAATCAACTCTAAGGTAGTCTGAAAGTAGGATCAGGTAAGGTACTGGAAGGAACGTGCTTCAGTGTCTCTCATCCCAACGGTGAGTAAGGTCAGGGCTGTACTGACTTCGCTGGGATCTGTAAACATAAGTTTCACGAGTTTTAAACACTTCTGAATTAATGCATATATGGAATGTGCAATGTGAACGGTTCAGTTAGGATGATTTTCTGTCCTTTATATGAACAGGTAGAGGGTATGTGTCTTTCTTTATAAGTTAGCTTGGAGAGTATAAACAAACTGTACTATAAATTTCTTTCTAGGCTTTTTGAAAGGATGGCATGCTACGTTTTGAGGATTTTGAAGCCAATGGTTAATTGGGGTATGCTTTTCTGAAGTTATGGCTGGAGACATGTTCATCTCTTAGTCTCAGAGCTCTTCCCATGTGGAGGGATCAGCAAATCACGTCCTGATTGATCTTTTTGATTTCTTTCTGTCTGTAGTCAGGATCTCCAGAAGTTCTGCCCTGGTCAAATCTGATTTTTATTAGTTTAGATGAAATCCATATATTTTCTTTTCCTGTGAAAACAAGACCATATACTTTCCCCTAATGCAACGAATCAACAAATTTTAATCTATCTCTCAGAGATTTTTTTATCCCTTTCTGTTTAGTAAGCATCTCTGTCTCTGCCTCTGTCTCTGTCTGTCTGCCTGCCTCTCTCTCTGTCTCTCTGTCTCTCTGTCTCTCTGTCTCTCTCTCTCTCTCTCTCTGTCTCTGTCTCTTTCTCTCTCTCTCTCTCTCTCTCTCTCTCTATCTCTATCTCTCTCTCTTTCTCTCTCTTTGAGTTCCATCTCCCTGTGATTTTAAATTTGATCTCTTATCATACTTAGCAGTTTGCAAAAATACTTAGGTTTTTTTGTTGGTTTGTTTTTGTCGATTTGAAAATTTGTTTTATCTATTGAAGATGATCTGGCCTTGATATAGGAGTAACTAATGTTTATATCTAGAACAGTGTTGTTTAGTTTTTCTGTAGATGAGTTTCTCCATGGTTGACCTGAATTAACCAATTTGATTTTGATTTTGTGTCCTCTTGGTACATTTCCCAACAAGGAGTTATTCCTTTTGTCTTTTGTCTATCTATATTCATTAGTCTACTGTCAGCGTTTGCCACATCTTCTGCATATTCCAGAAGTGAAGCAGGGCTTTTTGTTTGTCTGTTTGTTTAGGGTTTTGTTTCATTTTTTGTTTTTATCCTTTTTTTTTTTTTAAATATCTCTAGAAAGCATTGTTTCTTGGAATGCCTTGCCTATAATACCTTTTGAAATGACCTTGCTTGCCACAATTGAAGTTTCCAATATTTTGGCTTTCCTTAAAACCTTTAGAGATTATTGCTTTTTCTGTTAAAATTGTATCCTTATAATTTTTAAATTCTTGCTTTTTATGGGGTAATATTTAAATTCTTTATATTTTTGTGGGTATTCAGCATCTCCTGTAGTTTCTTTTCTGTGAACATCATAAGCTAAACTTGGTTTCTTAATAATCATTGGCTTACTTTCCTCTGTTTCTATCTTAGTATCTTCCTTTTGCTTAACATTTTTTAAATTTTTCTTTTAATTTTTATATCCATACCTTTATTATCTTTCTGCCTTCCTCATTTCTATTTTTAAATTTTACAAATGTTTCTACATTTTCCCTTAAGGTTTGTCTCCAATTTCTACCCTTCTTTTTTCTTGTATCTCTATTAATTTAGAATTTCCTTCAATTTTACTTATCATTTAAAAAATAAATTCTCCTAAGACTTGTCTCCATTTTCATTGTTTTCTTTCTGAATCTCTATTATTTTAGTATTTTTCTTCACCTTTATTTAAATTATTTTCTAATTTCTCTTCTTAGACCTGTATCAATTTCTCGTATTTTTCCTTTTCTTTTTTTTTTTTATT
>NW_022196891.1:19533101-19535299 GCF_008632895.1 Mastomys coucha | reverse complement strand
GGATCCTGCCCGGGTCTCTGGCTTAATGTGCTCTCTGGAGTTAGGCGATCCACTTGCAGGGAAGGGCTCCTTTTCTTGTTCTAACTTGTCTTCTAATGTTTGTCTCCACATTTTTATTATCTTAGTACCTTCCTCATTTTTGTTTATAAACTTTTTAATATTTCCTCTAAGACTTGTTTTTATTTTTCATATATTTCATATTTTTCTATTTCTATTATCTTTATATTTTCCTTATTTTTATTAGATATTTTCTTTATTTACATGTATTGCAATATCTCCTTTCCTAATTTCCCCCCAAAAAACAAAAACAAAAAAAAAACAAAAACAAAACAAAAAACAACAAGAAGAACAAACCCCTGTTTCCCCCCTTCCTCCCCCATTCCCCTGCCTGTCACCATACCCTCTACTGCTTACTGGTCCTGGCATTCCTCTACACTGGAGCATAGAACCATCACAGGGCCAAGGTCCTCTCCTCCTATTGATGACTGACTTGGCCATCTTCTACTATACATGTGCTGCTGGAGTCATTGGTCCCACCATGTGTACTCTTTGGTTGGTGGTTTAGTCCCTGGGAATTCTGAGGGTACTAGTTAGTTCATATTGTTGTTTGTGCTAAGGGGCTGCAAACCCTCCAGCTCCTTGGGTCCTTTATCTAAGCTTCTTCATTGGGGACTCTGTACTCAGTTCAATGGATGGCTGTGAGACTCTACTTCTGTATTAGTCAGGTACTGTCAGAGCCTCTTCAGGAGACAGTTATATCAGGCTGGATTGTCCTTCCTTCAGTCTCTGCTCCATAGTTAGTCTCTACAACTCCTTCCATGGGTATTTTATTCCCCCTTTTAAGAAGGAATGAAGTATCCACATTTTGGTCTTCCTTCTTCTTGAGTTCTTGTGGTTTATTGATTATACTTTGTGTGATTCCGATCTTCTTGGGTAATATCCACTTATCAGAGAGTGCATACCATGTGTGTTCTTTTGTGATTGGGTTACCTCACTCAGGATGATATTCTCCAGATCCATCCATTTCCCTAAGAATTTCATAAATTCATTGTTTTTAATAGCTGAGGTAGTTTTAATACTCCATTGTGTAGATGTACCACAATTTCTGTACCCATTCCTCTGTTGAGGGACATCTGGGTTGTTTCCAGTTTCTGGCTATTATAAATAGGGCTGCTATGAACATGATGGAGTATGTATCCTTATTGCATTGTTGGAGCATCTTCTGGGTATATACCTAGGAATGGTACAGCTGGGTCCTCTGGTAGTACTTTGCCCAATTTCCGGAGGAAACCAAACTGATTTCCAGAGTGATTGTATCAGCTTGCAATCCCACCAGCAATGAAAGAGTGTTCCTCTTTCTCCACAACCTCTCCAGCATCTGTTGTCACCTGAGTTTTTTTATCCTAGCCATTCTGACTGGTATGAGGTGGAATCTCAGGGTTGTTTTGATTTGCATTTCCCTGATGACAAAATGTTATCTTTTCTAATTTTTTCTTAGACTCTTCTCTTTAAAAAGGTACAAAAACATTATCATAGTTAAGATCAGTATAATAAACACATGCATAATAATAATCAAAATTGTAATGTATCAATTTCAATTAAGTCAATTACCTCTTTCTTTTTTATCTACCTTTAAATCATTAAAAGTGGGATTATATATAGTGTGAAAGTTTTGTGTTATTTTTCCCTCTCACCTTTGTGTCTTATTTTCTTTGTATCTGTCAATTTTAAATCATTTATATCTATGTATCAAATGTCATCCCCAGTTTCATTTCCATTTTAACATTAAAACATAACTTTAAGCATTTTTTTACTTGTTCAAAAGTTTCATTCTCTTTGTCTTGCTTTTGCTTTTCCAGGCTCTGTGTTGTCCTATTCTGTCTTTTTGTTTATGGGGAGATGCTTTTCAGCATTCCCCTCCCATGCTCATCTGGGAGCTACCTCTCTGAGTTTTCCTCCCCAGTCTGGGAAGTTGTTGAGCCCACGGTTGTTAGCTTCTGTGGTTAGCATGAGTCTGTCCAGCAGGAGTCCCTTCCACTCTCTCAAAAGGATTTTGCTTCCTGCCAACTAAGAAAATTGTGTCCAGCTTTGGAAAGCTTTCCCGTTGGGTTGCTCTAGTTGAAGAGCCAGGTTTTTTACGTCAGCAGGGGTTTCTTAAAGAACTGCCTTTGTATTGACTCTCTAGTTTTCTTGTTGCT
>NW_022196891.1:19478421-19533091 GCF_008632895.1 Mastomys coucha | reverse complement strand
GTGGTGGTTTCTTTTCTCCAGGTGGCTGCAGGTTTTGCTGCACTTTAAGAGGGTCTATTCAAAGAGTCTAGACTCAAAAACTTCCTCTCTGAGAACCTGGTTGCTCAGTAACTGTTTGTTGTTTTTGTTGTTGTTGTTTTATGAAGTAGCTCCAGCCACTTTTATGACTTTGTTTTTCTCTCAAAAGAACAGAACTAAGAAACTGTGCTGTACAAAGGAAGTATGTAATTTCTTGTCCTGTGTTGGGTGCCAAATGTTAATGTCATTTTTATAAGTGCTGTATTTTGTCTCTTAGCAGCCTGCTGGCTCCCAAATAATTGAGACTGGACTATTATATTTATTTAAAAATCTTTAAGGGCAGAAAACCAAGAAAGTATCACAATGTTTTAATTCTCTAAACTAATCTAGCTACATCCCAGCCAAAATCCTCATGATACTTGCATTTTTTAGTTTCCTCTGCTCCAAGTGTTTACTCATTATCCTTTTTATGTTCTTTCCCCATAGCTAATTCTCTTTCTCCCATCTCTCTTTCCCCCTCCTCCCTCTCTCTCTCTCTCTCTCTCTCTCTCTCTCTCTCTCTCTCTCTCTCTCTCTCTCTCTTCCTGTGTCCTCCTTTGGCCGAGAGGAAGTCTAACACTATTCAATCCACTGCTCAGTCATTACCTGTTCAATTTCTTATTGACTAATCAGGGAATACATAGGGAGCAATGTTTACCCAACAATGAGACTGAAAATTCTCAGAATAAGGATTCCAACAAGAAATTGGGGCACAGAAATCAGCATTTGAATAACATAAGAATAAATTTTACCTATAGTACAATAACATTATACCTACACTAGGGTGTACAAATAAGAAAGAAAGAAGTCAAAGTATTTTTATTTGCACATGATATGATTAAATATATATGTAATATATATTACAACTTTCAGTAGAAATTATCATAGTAAAACCAGTAACCATTTTATGTAAAGTATGACAATGGTATAAGAATGAAATCAGAGAAGTAATACTTTCACAGAAATCTCAAAAATATATAATACCTTGTGATAACTCTAGCCAAGCAAGTGAAAGATGGCATGATAAAATCCTTAAGATACTTAAGAAAGAAACTGAAGACAATATCAGAAGATGGAAAGAGTTTCTATGTCCATAAATTGGAAGGATATTACAATTGACCATCATACCAAAACCACTCTGCAGAATCAAAGCAATACCCATCAAAATTCCAATATGAACTTTCAAGGACAGTTTTCAGCTACACGGAAACACAAACACACACATGCATGTGCGCACACACACACATTCCCTACAACCACAAACAACAACAACTACAAAAACAACAAAAACAGAGGAACTAAAGCAAGCCTTAATGAGGAACAAACTGCTGGCAGGATCACCATACCCAATCTCAAACTGTACTTCAGAGCTATAAAAACAATGTCATCATGGTATTGGCACAAAAACAGACACATTGAACAATGCAATTGAATTAAAAATTGAAATGAGTCCACGTACACATGAACACCTAATTTTTGATCAATAAGCCAGAAATATACACTGGAAAAAGATAGCACATTCAACAAATAGTGTTGGTTAAACTGGATGGCTACATGTAAACAAATGCAAATGAATTTATACTTATCACACTGTACAAAACTCAACTCCAAAAGGATCAAAGACCTCAACATAAGGCCAGATAGAAAGCAGGGGATAGTCTTGCCTTCATTGTCACAGAAAGAGACATTCTGAAACGAATACCAATAGAGCATATCTTAAGTTTGATAGCAATAAATGGGACCTCAAGGCACTGAAACAATTTTGGACAGCAAAGGACACCATTATACAGACAAAGCAGCTGCCTACATATAGGAAATTTTTAATCAACTCCACATTTGATAAATATCTATTACTCAAAATTTATAAACAACATACACACACACACAAACTGGATGCCAAGAAAACAAATAACCCAATTAAAAATGGGTAGATCTAAATAGAGAATTCTCATTAGAGGGACTCAAATTCCTGTGAAACATTGAAAGAAATGTTCAGGATCCTTAATCATCAGAAAAATGCAAATCAAAACCACTTTGAGATTCCATGTCAGAATCAATAAAACATGGATCAATAAAACAAATGACAACTCATGCTGCTGCTCAGGATTTAGAGGAAAGGGAACAGTTTTCCATTGTTAGAGTGCAAAATTTTACAGCCAGTATAGAAATCCATGTGGCAATTCCTCAGAAATGTGGGATTCTATGTTTCTCAAGAACAAGCTATACCATTTATATATATATATATACCTAAAGAACACTTGATCCTTTAACAGAGACACTTGTTCAACCATGTCAATTTATAATTCTATTCATAACTGCCAGAAATCGGAAAGAAACTTGATGCCTTTCAGCAAATGAATGGATAAAGGAATTGTATTATATTTACACACTGGAACATCATTCAGCCATTAAAAAGACAAAATTTTAAAATTTGCAGATAAATGGGTTTAAATAGAAAAAAATAAAACTTAGATAATTCATACCCAGAAAGACAAATATGATATTTATTCACTTATAAGTGTATGCTACCCACTCAGTAATTAATGAGTAAGCTACAATCCATATAACAACCATGGGGGCATAGAGAGGAGAAACAAAGGAGGGAGGGATTTATTTCCCTATGATGGAGAAATAGATAGTGATGGATGTATGGGAGTGGCACTAAAAGAGAAGGGTAAAACAAGACAGGAATGAAGAGAGGCAATGGACCAAATAAAGAGAGGGACAGTTAAACTAAGGGCCATTTGAAAAATATATGCGCATGTGCATGTGTGTGTGTGTGCATATGTGTTTGTGTATGTAATATAAATGAAACTGTCAAGTAACAGGGGAGGAAATCTCTTGTCACCACATGAAGAATACAGTAGTAGAATGGATTACATCTAACTAGGTTCTTGTTCTTGGCTCATAGGGTCGCACCATGGAAACCACCACATAATCCAGGCTATTTCCAAGGCTATTGATGACTCTTCACAAACTGACTGTAAGGCCTCATTACTGAAGAAGACAACTATATAGCTCAATCAACACACAGAAGCCAAGTTGGAGCTACCTAGAACCTTTACCCTTCGAACTAGTTTTCATGGAACTGAAAGGTGTTGTTCATGCTACCAAGTGGGAGAGGTAAATGCCATCCTAGCTACAAACTCTGATCTACAATGGCTAAATTCCTGAGAGATATGTTGGTGCAATAGTGGCACAAAGCTTGTGAGAGGAAAGAACCACTATCTGATTGCCTGATTGGATTTAAGGCCTACTCCATGAGATGGAACCCATGTGCAACACTCCTTGGATGGCCTAGACCCTGAGAACAGATAGACCAGAGACCTAGGGGAAACCAAATACTATGGTTGTGCCAAAGGGATGTAGCAATAACATGACTTCTAAGGACATTATGCTATACTTATAATCAGTGTCTTGCTCAGCAATTATCAGAGAAGCTTCCTTCTGTACTAGACTTGAATAAATACAGAGACCCTCAGTCAGACAATGTGTTGAGACTGAGAGACCTTGGAACACTCCATTTTAATGGGGTGTCTCTATCAAATCCCAACCCTTAGTATTTAGGAAAGACTGCAGAGAAAGAGGAAGAAGAAAGAGTGTAATAGTCAAAGAGAATGGAGGACACCAAGGAAATTAGCCCTTCTAAGTTCAATGGAACCTAGACACAGGTGAACCCAGAGAAACTGAGGCAGCATGCATAAGGCCTACAAAGATCTGCACCAGATGGGGTCATAAAACTGAAAGAAGTAGCCACATGCCTTCATCCATAATGGAAAGTTATCTCCAATTCTTAGCCACTTGTAAGAGAAAAATTCGATTTCTCCAATCTCACTAGGGAAACAAACCACTCCTACGGATAGATTGCAAGCCCAGCAGTGGATGCCCTTCAAAAAAACAATGCCATTAACTGGGGGTTCTTTACTTCATTATGTTAATTCTTTTTTTAACTTTTTAAAAACTTCACAGGTCCTTTGAGTATATACACATATAATATGGCTTCCATATTTATGATTCTATAGGATTTCTTTGTTTTCAAACATGTGTGTCTCTGAGTCTATATGCATTTCTTGTGGTTTTTTTTTTTCCTTTGTCTCTTTTTCTTGTTAGGTGGTTATGTCTTATTTGGATTTGTTTACTTTCCTCTTATTTTATTTTATCATTATTCCTTAATTGTCTATTTGTTTTCTAATGAGAGAGAGAAAAGGTGTGGATCAGATGGGAGGAGAGGGAGTGAAGAACTGGAAGGTGTAGAGGAAGTAAAACCTATAATCAGAATACAACATGTTGACTATTTACATCAGTTATGGAGAAGGTTGTGGGCATCAGGATTGTCTTACCAAGTTTTGTGTGAGAAGCCAGTAGTGCTTTCTCAGTAAGCCAGTTATCCACATCAGAAAATTGCTTGACACATCAAGAGGTGGTACCTGTGAGAACTCGGTATATATGGGCAGGGACCATGGTCACACATGTAGCAATCTGTCTTATTATGTATGCCAAGTAGAACAGAGTTAATCCTTTTGAAACTGATGTTTTTTCTAGTCCCTTCCAATACATCAGTCTAAGATTTTTCTGTCCCTGAGCAACCCATGTCCTTAAATCTCTCCCATAATTCTGCTTTTCAAACCGACAAACATTTTTGAAGCCTCTTAGAAGATGTAGTAATAAAGACTCTTTCCTTGTTGAATTGGATATAACGATTTCATATGAATACACTCATTGCATTTGAAACTAGATGGATTTAATAAATTCTAAAGGTATTGTTTGAAGTAATTTTCCAAAACAAAACAATAACAAAACCTCTAAAATAGCATAAAATTATAAAGTTCTACCACAGAACCAAACTAACTTCCTTTGGTGGCCATGAAGCATGGGCTGAGCTGCCTTCTAGAGACCAGTTACATTGTGGAATCAACT
Source organism: Mastomys coucha (assembly GCF_008632895.1). Taxonomy (NCBI): domain Eukaryota; kingdom Metazoa; phylum Chordata; class Mammalia; order Rodentia; family Muridae; genus Mastomys; species Mastomys coucha. The sequence continues at coordinate 19,528,117 of NW_022196891.1, read as the reverse complement.
AGAAACAAGAAGAATGTGACCTTTGCTCTATTGCGAAGGCTTAAGCAGACACTGTGACACTGAAAATGCGAAAATGGAAGCAACATTTTTGACAACTTGAACAGCTGAAATTGACTGAAAAATAAAAAAAAAAACTTTCTACTGTCAGCCATATTACAATCCAGCAAGTAACAATCCCACATTCTTCCAAATTTAAAGCTGTTAACACAGATGTAATTTTGGCTAAAATTTCCTATGAGTTATTTTGTACATATAATCTATTTAATAATTCACATTTTAAATACCAATTGTTTGGCTTACATACCATTAGTTTTGTTTTCATATTTATACTAAAACAGACATTTTTAATAGGGAGATCAAATTTGTCAGTAATTTTCTAGTTTTGAAATTTATTAAATCAGGAAGTTCAAGGATGGTATATGAAACTATTTTCCTTCCAAGAGATCAGTGATTAATGGACAAGTTATTTAATTCAGGGCAGTTATAAAATTAAAATTGGTGGTTCATAAGTTATTTTCTAAAATATCCTCCATCTCTCTGATTAACTCTTCCATTCAACCTCTCTAACTATGCTTTGAGAAGCAAAATATCACATGGAAGAAAGCTTACTCAGTGGCTGAGAACGGATCCACGGCCACCTACACAGCTGAAAATAAAATAATTTATCTTTAAAAAATTTTTACAAAACTGTTCTAAAACAGAGTGGACCTTAGTGAAATATGTTTTTGCATTTCAATAAAATAACTTCTTTCTAATTCAGTTATTACTCTCAAAAGTGAAGTAAATTTGAAGGACATAATTTTCACTTATAAAACTCTTTCTGTTAAGATGTAATTGCATGCTTAATTAAAAATAAGTTTTCAGGCAATTCTACAATTGATAGATGAGATTCAATATACTACTATAAAGGATCTGCTTTGAGCAGCAGCATGTCTGCTTGTGCTAGGTGATGCTTCTGTTTCTATGTTGTGGGAGGAGCACTGAGGATCTATAAATTGGCTACTATTTCAGATTGTTTGATCTTGTTGTGATAATGATTTGATCCAAGAAAAATGCAATTTCTCTGCCAGAAATTAACCTCAACTACCAGATAATGCACAGGCCTTAGCTGAGAGGTATTCAGACATGGAGTGATGTCTTAGAAAATGACAGAATAAGTTGATAAAATACTTGATCCTCCACTGATGCAACAGTAGGGTATTTTTTGTTTTTGGAAACCCTAAAACTGCCTATTTACAAAACAATGGGAAAAATACATTTTGAGAGGTCCCAGTGAGCCGATGTATTTGTATGAGACTAGTAATAAAAAATATGTAAAAATAAACAAATAAATAAAATTTAAAAAAAAAGAAATTGAAGAAGGACTTCCAAGAAACAAAAGCCCAGGCTTAGATAGTTATGTGGCTGGATTTAAAGAATAAACAATTTTTTCTGAAGTTAATTCAACTGATTGTTTTGTATTGAAGTAAGTCTACCTTTCATATGTGCCGCTGGAAAAACTTCATATCTACATGTACAAAACTGAAACTTGCGCATAAAACACAAAAGTAGAAGTATCTGAGGGAACTCATGGGAGGGGTAGAAAGGAGAAGTGTAGTAGGCATGGAGGGAATATTTTATATGTGCAATATATATTTGTATAAATCTGTCCTTATCTAATGAACATACACACACACATGTATATGAACAAACTGTAACACATAATGAATGGACATGTTGAAAATATTTTTAAAAGGACCTATATATATCCAAATAAAATTAAGAAGTTAAAGACAGAGAAACTTGACAGCATTGAGGAGCTGGAGAAGGGGTGATGGAATCAAGGGTATAGTTCTCCAAAGAAGCTCAGGGTGAGAGATTCAGAACAGGCACAGGGACCTTTAATTACTTTTATTTTATTTTATTACTTTTATTTTTGTAAAGTCATTACATACCCTGTCCTGCCTTTCTGGTTTTATTTTTTAAATCTTTTTTTTTTTTTAAATCTTGTTTAAATGTGTGTGCTTTGTTCATGTCTCTACTATTTCCTTTATTGTAGATCAAACTTTTTGTCATGTTCTTGTATTCTTCTTAAACCATGCATGGTGAAGCATGACTGTGGAGGCTTTGGTTTTTTGGTGCTGTCCTTAGAAAGAGGGAAGGTTTCTATTCCTCCAAAGACAAAAGAGGCAAAGGCAGGAGAGTCTCCCTAAGTTTGCCTTGATTATACAGCAAGAACCTCTCATGAATCAAAAATAAATAAATAAATAAATAAATAAATAAATAAATAAATAAGTGTTCTTTGTTTGCAGAGGCAATTCTGGTCTATTAATATTGCTGTTTAATAATAGAAACCCCAAATAAATTAAACAAAATCTGTCAAGACTGAGGAGACATGTAGTCCTATAATAACTGGGGATACTACATTGTACAGAATAACAACAGAAGTGATGATGACTCAACAGATATCTATAGTGACATGCAGAAGAATATGCTTTCTTTCTGCATTAGGGATAAACTAGGGCTGTGAGTGTCCTATGGAAGAGATAGTTCTACCCACAACCCTGCACATACTTCTTTACCTATGCAGAGAACCTTTTTTAGGATAGGCTACAAGTAAGGCCAGAAAATTATCTCAGGAAATGAGAGGAACTGGAATACTACCAGGTATGTTCTTTGACAACAGCAGACTATAATAGCAAATCAATAACAGAAGCAGCATATTAGGTATTCCCATACACGTTTGAATTCTTAAATGAGTTAGGAAAATGTATGTCTGTAAACAACTTAACCTTTGTCTTTTGCTGCATAGAAACCATTCCTATTTCTAAGGACAGCAGCAATAGTCAAAAGAAGAGGAAAAATAGACATGAGTCACATCTCAGGAGAGATCTGTCCCCAGAACATGGAAAGCTAAACTACAACTCAACAGCAAAGTGGAAAATGGCTTAATTAAAAGATGGCAAAAGGAATTGCCAAACATTCCTCCTGAGAGAATACACACATGTTCACCTAGCCAATGAGAATTGCTCTGTGTCAGCAGGCATTGAAAAGTGGAAATCTAATCCTAATTAAGATAAGCCAACAAATTCAGCAGGATGACTAAAATCAAGTAAATTAAGATGTGAAAAAATAGAACCTTAATAAAACTTTTCAATAAAAATATCAAATGGTTCAACAATTTTGAAAGACAACTTGACAGCCCCTTAAAAGACAGAAGAAAGTTACAGTATAAGAGTATTTATATTATCAGAGTTATGACATGTATAACACATTTTGAAAGAATAGAAAGTAAAGGAGATTACATGTTGGAACATCTTCTGGGTATATGTCCAGGAGTAGTATAGCTGGGTCCAGTATGTTCATAGCAGCCTTATTTATAATATCCAGAAACTGAAAACAACATAGACGTCCCTCAACAAAGAATGGATATAGAAAATGTGGTACATCTACACAATGGAGTACTACTAAGATATTAAAGATAATGAATTTATGAAATTCTTAGGGAAAGGGATGGATCTGGAGACTATTATCCTGAGTGAGGTAACCCAGTCACAAAAGAACACACATGGTATGCACTCTCTGATAAGTGAATATTAGCCCAGAAGATAGGAATACACAAAGGACAATCCACAAACCACAAGAAACTCAAGAAGAAGGAAGACCAAAATGTGGATACTTCATTCCTTCTTAAATGGGGGAACAAAATACCCATGGAAAGAGTTGCAGAGACAAACTAAGAGCAGAGACTGAAGGAAGGACAATCCAGAGACTGCTCCACCTGGGAATCCTTCCCATATTCAAACATCAAATTCAAACACTATTGTGAATGCCAGCAAGTGCTAGCTGACAGAAGCCTGATATAGCTGTCTCCTGAGAGGCTCTGACAGTGCCCGACTAATAAAGGCTCACAGCCATCCATTGGACTGAGTGAAGGGTCCCCAATGAAGGAGCTAGAGAAAGGACCCAAAGATCTGAAGGGTTTGCAGCCCCTTAGGACGAACAATAATATGAACTAACTAGTACCCTCAGAGCTCCCAGAGACTAAACTACCAACCAAAGAGTACACATGGTGGGACTCATGGCTCCAGTAGCATATGTAGCAGAGGAAGGCCAAGTCAGTCATCAATGGGAGGAGAGGACCTTGGCCCTGTGAAGATTCTATGCCCCCATGTAGGGGAATGCCAGGGCCAGGAAGGATAAGAGGGTGGGTTGATGAGCAGGGGGAGGGGGGAGGGAACAGGCATTTTGTTTTGTTTTGTTTTTGTTTTTGTTTTATTTTTGTTTTTATTATTTTATTATTTTTTTCAGAGGGGAAACTGGGAAAGGAGATATCATATGACATGTAAATAAAGAAAATATCTGATAAAAAAAGGAAGAAAGTAAAGTAGAGAAATGGCTGCTTCAAGGGATAGGATACCCTCTTCTGGGGCCTTTGAGTACCTGTTCTGATGTGCGCAAACCCACATACAGACATACACATATATAAATAATGAAAAACAAAATTTGAAATGTTTTTAAAATATAGAAAGTAGTCTTGCTACTCAACCAAAAAAGAGGTCCTGTTAAATACTATTGCTCCAACAAAATGATACTCAGGTAGATAAATAGAAGTTGATTGTTTCCTAATACCTATCTACAGTGTCATGGATGTGAAAGAAAGAATCTAAATGCATGCATTCTGCCTTTGATCTCTGTGTCTCTCTGTCTCTGTCTCTGTCTGTCTGTCTCTCTCTCTTTCTCTCTCTCTCTCTCTCCTGCTCCTGCTCCCATTCCGTAATCTTTTCCCTCTTGCTCTCCCTCTTGCTCTCCCTCTCTCTCTTTCTCTCACTCTCTGTCTCTCTGCCTCTCTGCCTCTTATATACATTCACACATATTTTTGAGATGGGGCATAAGAAGAAATATAGTGTGGATTATAGCTGTTCAATGCCACCCCCTCAGCCTTTTCTGCAATAATTAGACATAAACTTTTAGTGGAGATTTGCAAATTATTTTTTGTGGTTTTCAAAGCAAAAGGAATAAAATTTTATTTCCATTATACGTGACTTGAATTGAATTGTTAAATTTATCTCTCATGCCATATATTATTTTACTTTACATTTGAGGTGGTATACAAAATAAATTAGCATCCAACAATTAGTAAAAATGCGGCTTAATACTTATTTTACTGAAAAGATGTAATATAAGAGCAAAGTTGACATTGAAGGCAGTACAAATGTTTATAATTCATGAGAGAGTTATATCACCTAACCAAGTGGTATTTTAACGAGTCTATAATCGACCTCAACTATAGTTCTGGTTAACAGTTGGGCTTGTTTTATAGAAAATAAGGCTGGAATTGACTGAGGGTAAGAGATACAGATTATCCAGAGATATCCAAATCAAATTAAGGAGTTATTTCCCTATTATTTAATATGCAATTTTAGAAAAAAAACTTTATTAAGTTGAATAAAATAACAGCAACTTATTCAAAATTGACTTCATTTCTATAATCCTAAAACAATGTTTTATGAAAATAATAAAATTCATATTTGTGAAGTTATAATTACCGAGGAAAACAACATCAAGGAGTGAAGCCAGTTATACTTGAAAATGTTATTGATGGCATTTAACAGCTATGAGTTTTTTCAAAACAAAGTCTCATTCTGTTTTCCAGGCTAGCCTAAAACTCACTGTGTACCTTATGCTTACCACAGACTCCCGGCAATGCTCTTACAGCATCCTCACTTACCACAGACTCCAGGAAATGCTCTGACAGCATCCTCAAGACTAAGGCTGCAGATGTGAACTTCCATGAGCAGCTGCACACTGAACTTTTCTACCAACATAGTAATGCTTCATTCTTTTTATAAAGTATTAACAATGAGTAATTTTAAGGGTAAACCATGACTATATAAATACATAAATATATATTTAAGTTCTTAAACTATACCATAAATTTAGCTAATGACAAAATGAAATACAGAGAATACTAAATGTTCATAAATTCTAACATTTTCATTTAAAATAAGTCAGTTCCTTCTCCAACTACAATCTCTATTTTATTCAAATGAAAAATAATATAGTTTGCAAAAATTTAATATAAACACATAATTGTTAATTAAAAATAATTACATTTATATTTACAACATGCTTTACAGCTCCATAGAACATATTTAACCATATCCACAATTAATTCTAAGTTTTTATGAAGGGGGATTTCATATTCAAGTGATTAATGATAATTGAATAAATAGAACTTGAAAAAACTTTCCCAGGCTCTTTGGCTATTAGTTAATTTTGTGCTTGTTGTAGAAGGCAGCATGGATACCTTCAAGTTATTACCTGAGATTAGGTGATAAATTATAGTCTTAAATAAGCAGCTGTTGCTATGCGGGAGTCTAAATTTTACAGTGTCTTGTGCATGTATATGTGTTTATGTGTGTGTATGGCCTTGTGTGTTTGTGTGTGTGTGTGTGTGTGTGTGTGTGTGCACATGTGTGTGAATACATATGTTGCTCATGCAGCTAAAATGCTTAGTGACTTCACAAAGTCCTAATTAAATTTTCAAGCTTTATATTCTGTTTATACTTTAACTTTAGTGTTTACTTTTTTCTAGAACCTGAAGCTAACCCAAAGAAAAATGTATAATAAATCTTAAGATAGATTAATTGTTAAAATTTTTTTTTCTGTCCTTGGTTGTGTTTCGGAAGTTCTCATGTAGCCTGTGCTAGTCTTAGTCTCACTGTGTAGCTGAGGATGACTCTGAACTTCTAATCCACTCATCTCTCCCTCTTCCCACATTCAGGAAATACAGATCCGCAAACCTTTTATCTGCTATATACATTATCAGGGACCATACACTAGGCTTCATGGTTGCTGGGTAGGCACTCTACCAACTGTGCCACATCCCCCAGAGATATGTCTGTTGAACTGGGTTATCAATATAGCAAACGTAGAATAATTACACAAAAAAGAGTAAAACTCCTACCTCCATTATACACATTTAATCCCAAACAAGTTATTCAAAATTATTGATAGTTCTTTACCTCTTCTATCTAAAAATGCAAATCTTTTTTTATTTGTTTATTCATTTACATTTCAAATGTTGTTCCCTTTCTTGTTTTCCTGTCCACAAACCCCCTACCTCATTCCCCCTCCCTTTTTGCCTCTGTGATGGTGTTCTCCCCTCCCCCTATTCCTGTCTCACTGCTCTAGCATCCCCTTACACTTGGGTATCAAGTCTCCGCAGGACCAATGGTCTTACCTCCCCTTGATGACAGGTAAGGCAATCCTTTGTTACATTTGTAGCTGGATCCATGGGTCCCTCCTTATGTATTCTTTGGTTAATCCTTTAGTCCCTGGGAGCTCTGGGTGGTGCGGTTAATTGGTATGGTTTTTCTTCCTATGGGGTTGTTGCCTATACCAAGAAGTGCTTGCTGACAGGAGCCCCTGAGAGGCTCAGCCAGCACCTGACTAATACAGATGCAGAAATGTAAATCTTACATTTTAGGGTTGGTATATGGCCTAAAGAACTATAGTTTGTTAACCACAACTTGATACAAAATGGAATTTCTTTCAGAATGCTATAGATGTAATAGACATAGTTGTTTTAAACAGTAATTTGCAATAGTACTACACCAGGACAGATATGGATACAATAACAAGAGGTAGGTCTTGGGAAGTATGGAAGCTGAGGGTTATATGAAGATCTTGCCATTTTATGTTTGGGGTAGAATGAACCAGGGGCAGCAAAGTTATCTGAGAGCAGCTAACTGTCAGGTATTTAGAGCCTAGACAAGCAGAGATGGAAGACCAGAGGTCATAGACAATTGTGAGCAGGATTGCTAATACAGGTTGTCAGCACTCATAGCAAAAGAACATCTAACCCTGAGCTCTTCTTTAGACATGCTTCTTGTCATGAGCTTTGACACATGGGTATTTTTGTAACCCGAGGATGTCAGAACTCCAAAAGACAACCATGACGATGTTAGTTGGACAAATAGGTCCTCTGAAGATTGATTTTACTCAGCGAAGAAGATGGAAGCAAGGGAAATGAAATCCCAGGAAGGAAAGTAACATATAAAAGGAAAGGATGACCGCCCCCAGAAACTGGTCATGGTGCAGAATATTTAGTAAAAGTATGTGTAGGCTTGTCGAGAAGGCTGAAGGACTCCCTAGGTTGAAGATCTGTTTTGAAACCAAATAATTTCAAGAAGATAGTTTAGGACTCACCCTAACTCAAGCCCCTGTCATGTTCATAAGGTGCTTTTGCAGAGGATGGGGTTTGGTTCCCAGTGCCCTCAATGGATAGCTCATAAGCACCCATAGCTCCAGTTTCAGAAGATCTGACTGCCTCTAAGAGTACTCTGTTCTCTGTATCTCACTTCATTGAGAAGCCCATTCTACTCAACCATTCTTCATGAGATTTGTCAATACTTTGAGGTCTCCAATATGTGAAATGATTAACAAGGACATGAGATGTGCCTAAAAGTTAAAAGTAGGCTAGGAATTCATTTGGATTTAAGCAAGATGACTGAGCAGGGAGAGACAATTGCTAGCAAACTGATAACATGAGTTTGATTCCCAGGATATACACTGTAGGAAGGAGAGAACTGATTCCTACAAGTTGCCCCCTTGACCTCTGCACACATGATTTGCTGCTTATGCGTATATACCTCCCATATACCCCACATACAAAAAACTTATCTCTTGAAAGCAGGATTTTATTTTGCATCTTTCTCCTTTGTCACCTTAAGCTTTGGTTCAGATACCTGAAAATTCGCATACATGGACATGTTCATCATTTTAAAAGAAGAACAGGGGAAATGTTACTATGAACCTGAGAGAAACACATGTGTAGACTATGAAGAAGTCTATAAAGTAGATACCTTAGAGAAAACAAATGAATTTCTAGGAAGACAGAACTCACAGTACAAACTTGAAGAGAAATAGTCTAGCAGTAGTGAGAGATACTGAGAATTACTCAGCAGACAAAGGTATCCACAAAGAAAGTTCAGACTCAAATAGTTTCCTTTGCTTATTAGCAAAGAGAGAGAGAGAGAGAGAGAGAGAGAGAGAGAGAGAGAGAGAAAGTCAGATTACACAGAACACATGTAGATCTGTCTTTTAAAATGGACAAATGTGACAATAAAATGCCATCAGATCACATCACATCCAGCAACAAGTGGAAAAAGTGTAAGTGTATCAAATGGCTTTATCACAGAAATATAAAGCAGGGTTAACATCCAGTAATCAGTGATTCAGATGGGAGTTTTTAAGTGATCACTTCAGCAGCCTGAGAAAAAGAATTTGAAAACTGTGACATTTTCATGATAAGCATAGTCTACAATGTAGAAATAGAAAAAATCTCACAGCTAGTGAGATAAAAAGCCTCCCCAAAAAGAAAAAGCACAGTGACCATCATAATAGTGACAGTAGGACATTACATAGGAAGCATGAGGAATAAGACAACGATACATGCCCTTATCACTTTTGTTTAGCACTAGACTGGAGATTCTAATTGGGACACGAGAGTACCAAAAAGGTTTTTTAAAGAATCAAATCTTTACTATGAAGTAGAAAGTAATCCTCTCAATTCTTAGGATAACACTCTTTTAGAAAAAGAAAATTCTAGCACAGCCCATAACCCATAGTAAATGTGTTAGTAAAATTTGAAGGAAGCAAAATTATCCACAATAAGCTGTATTTTATATACTTGCAGTAATCAATATGAAGTGAAATTTTATTTTCTTGTGTGGAGTAAGGAACCAAATCCAAAGCTTCACTTATGACCAACAATCACTGTTCCCTGAAATGAAAACACATGTACAATAATATCAAAAGGATATTCCTGTGAAATAAATGACATGGTAGAAGCATGGACTTATAAGCCTATCAGCGAGAATTAGTTTAGAACACTCGGGTCTTTTGCTGCTGAACTCATCCCTAGGTGGCCATACTCAGCTATGTTTCCATGAGGGCTGACATGACAGAGTTGAAGGTGCAGAAATAAGTTTATGGTTTTCTGGGGGACTGATACTTTAAAAAAAGTGTCCTAATACTAGCATTCAAGAGAAGGAATGAGGGTCTCATTGCATAACTGAAACTAAGACAGAAAGATACAAAATTTAAAGGTTGGGTCTTATATCCATGCCACATACAAAACTTATAAAGTGTAAGAAGGACATCGATGCAAGGCCCAATTCTCTATAATTCTTAAGAGGAAATACAATAAGTTGTCTCTAGGATTTTACTCCAAAATTGGAAGCTATTAATGACAGAATAGATTAAAGAGAACTTCACAAATATTAGAACATTAGTACATTATCCTCTAATAAGAGAAAGCATGAATGAACAACAAATGACAAACAAAACAGTTTGTAGAGTGGTCCTTGATATTTACACCATGGCTTGTAAACAACAGTTAAACAGAGTGTAAGTAGTCTGTCATCTCAAGACAAACTTAATAAGACCATAAATAACCCTAGCCAATAACTTCCATGCTTCAGCATGAGAGTTCGGTTCAGAACCATAGAGAGAAGCAAACAGATCCATGACCCTGGAAAATAAGTGATAATCATCATTTATTTTTCTGATCCAGTAATTTTTAAAATAACTCATATTGTTGATAAGATAAGACCCACCAACAAAAGATAATCAGGCCTGTTCTTGAAGTTTATGAATAAAATACCTTTAGCACAGGAAGATATTTATACTTGCAATCAGGCTATGGATTAATAATGAGATTATTCTGAGTTATACACGTGGAATGAATGTATCCGATCAGAGCAGGACATTCTAGTGTTAGATGGATGAATTAAGATGTACATGATGGGTTTTAATTGAAGATGGAGATAGAACAAGACACTGAGAGATGTGGGCAACATCTAGGAGTTCAAAAAAGCCAGAAAGGGAATTTGCCTTTGTCTTCAGAAGAAAGTCAGCTTGTCAACAACCTGACAAGCTGACTTTATTTGAAAAACTTTTATCTGTATTCTGATTTCGTATATTTATTTTACTATATATTAGTTATAGAATAAACATATGCGTGCTGGTGTGCCTGCTTGTCTCCATGTGCAATGCCAAGGGAGACCAGCAGAGGGTGGTAGCTCCTCTTTACAGGCTGTTGTGAGCTGCCATGTGGACCTGCGACTGAACCCTGGTCTTCTGTAAGCTCAGCACATGCTCTTATTGAGCCATCTCTATAACCTCAAGTTCATGTATTTCTGAAAGTATGCTTAAAAATTGTAGAATTTTAACAAGAGTCACATAAGTGTGAAGAAGGGAGCCTTAAAGATAAAGCAAAACCTTTTTGAACAGAAACAAATAGTGAGCCAAATAAAAAATTCACCCTGCTGGGGAGGTAGCCCTTGTCTTTATCCCAGCAGTCAGAAGGCAGAGGAAAGGGGACCTGTGTGAGGTGAACATTGGCCTGGTGATCATAGCCAGTTCCGGGACAGCAAGGACAGATAGAGACCCTGTCTCACAAACAAACAAACAAATATCTCTACAACTAAGGAAACAATCCTATCAAAGAATGAGCAGACAGCCACACCTAATTACAGACTGGGAGGAAATCTTGGGTGAAGACTTACACAGTAATACCTCTCCTTTTATGAATCTATTCTTAATTTTAAATGCTTTAACTCATTGTGAAGCAATACTAATAGTTTTACAAATAAAATACTAAGTTGAATTGAGCACATCAGGTTAAGTCATCCGGAACTGACCTACAGCAAGATGACTGTTTTTTTTTTAATTTTTTTTTTTAAGATTTATTTATTTTATGTGTATGAGTACACTAGCTGTACAGATGGCTTGCTCCGGTCCTGCCTCCGGCATAGTATGCTGTAGCTGTCTTCAGATGCACCAGAAGAGGGCGTCAGATCTCATTATGGGTGGTTGTGAGCCACCATGTGGTTGCTGGGATCCGAACTCAGGACCTTCAGAAGAGCAGTCCGTGCTCTTACCCGCTGAGCCATCTCGCCAGCCCAAAATGACTGTTTTGAATCTGGATACACCCTGCTTTTCAAGTCTCCCCTCTCCCCCGACTTCCTCTTTTTTTTTTCCTGGCTCTCTCAGAGGTTTCCCACCAGCACTAGTTTCACAGACATTCCAAAAAGTCAAAGACTTTGAGTGATGACTATACCAAAGTATTTGCTAATAATAATAAAAAAAAAACCGCTCTATCTTTCCTCAAAGTGTCTGGTTTATTTTCTTCCTATTACCGTCCTGGGCACTGTATCTCACTAATATTTTTTGCATGATTTTATCTCCAGTAAAGAAACCAATTACAGTGCAAATGGCAAAAGGTAAAAGCAGTGACTTAGAAAGAAATAGCAGAAGCATAGCCCTGGGAGCCATTCTCTGGCAATCTTCCCTCTGCTGGTAACAAAACAATACATATAATTTACTTACTGTCCTCTTGGTTGGTATGTGGATCAAACAGTAGCCAGCAACTGAAAATACATTGGAATTAATGCATAGGATTGATCTAAGTGCCAAGGGTAACAGAAAGGAGCTCACAGGTGTTAGGTCTAGCTTTTAGAGTTACCTTATATAGAAGCTGATTTTCGCTGTGAGTCACTTGTCTGACAAGAATACTCAAAGGGAAGATAGCAGGATATAGGATGTGGTACCACTTCAGGCCTTGGGTTTTCTCCATAATGGCTGCAAAATGTAGTTGAAAAGAGACTTGCTTAAGAGAATACTCTCTGCCTAACACCTGACACTCAAGTTTTCTTTACTATAAAATCTCGTGTGGACCCCTACACGTTCCCTAGTTTATCGATGATTCTTGTTACACACTAATTTACCATACAATTCCTGATTATCAAATGATTCTGAAATGCCTATGTGCCCGTCTGATTGTGTCTCATGTTAGAAAGACTGAGAGTGGGTAACTCTGAAGAGTATTTAAAGGACACTTATTTTGACCCACAGTTCTAGGGTGATGTTCAGCCTTGTGAAGTTGAGGACATTTTTCAGTCACCAAGGGGTGACTATGAGGGTATTTTTAAAAGGTTAAACAGAAACTCACTCAGAAAGTGGAGGGAAGGATGCCTTGTGTTTGGACTTCAGACTGAATAAAAAGGAGAAAGCAGGCTGATGACCAGCCTTGAGTCACCTCTTTCTGCTTCCTGACTGCGGATGCCATGTGAACAGCTGTGTGTCAAAGTCCTTCTGTGACACTCCACCATGATGTCCTTCAGTTTAAGTCAAAATGAAAACCTCATTCCTTAAGTTGCTTTTGATAAGAATTTTGACATAACAGTGAGAAAAGTAGCTAATCTAGCCAAGAAGTCCAAGTTTGAGCAACTGTGAGCCAGTGGATGAGGGAAGACCCAGGGCACTGTTGGTGGGACCATACTCTATCCATAAGGTTCAGAACTATAAAATAGTAGCAAAACTGGGGTAAGGAAAGCAACCAAGAATGCAAATAAGCATGCATGAATTTATTTTTTTCTCTACCTCAAGACATGAGTAGAGCTCTTTTAAGTCTGTTTGACTTCCTCACGATGATCACCTGTAATCAGGAATTGTTTATCAAATAAAACTTTTCTCCTCTAGGTTGTTGGTTTTTTTTTTTTTTTGGCAAAATATTTTACCACAGAAATGGATATAAAACTAGAGCATCATTCATTCAGTCCTATACAGACACCTCCCTCTTGTGTCTTCTTTCCAACATTGCTGTATTAGAAATTAAGATTCCATCATATAACCCTCTGGAGACACTAAGACCACCACAGCTTCTATATATTACGCAGTTGAGACCTTAATGGTTTCTGGAAACATTTATCAGTTAAGCAAATCTTAAATTATCACTGAAAGCCTTTTGGAAATAGCCAGCATTGGCAGGGTGAAGCTCAACTTTAAAAGAGGTTTACTTTTAATGTTCTGTAATGCCAGGCCATAGCATAAATCAGAGGAGCCCAGAGTGCAATCAACACTAATCAAATGTAGCATGTTACAGAAGACTTAGTCCACCTCACACAACTAGGGAATAATTTGATCCTTCTAACTCTCTTAATGCATGCTTTGTGAGTAAAAGTTCTGATCCTATTTTTATCTTGTTTAAATTATGACTATGTGTGTAGGTATCTGAAGGTTCCTGAAAAGGACAAAAAGGAATGTTGACTCCTCTTAAGATAAGGCATTTCCAGAAGGAAGTCCTGGAGAGGGGATAACATTTGAAATGTAAATAAAGAAAATATCAATAAAAAGGAAAAAAAGAAAGAAAGAAATAGTGGCATGAAAAGTCAGTCATGTCAGAGGTGGCTTAGAGCAGCTGTTTGTTGACTTCAATGTCTCCTTAAAAGTATTATTATTCCCCAGTAAAAATATGAAAAATATATATCCATAAGATTTTCTATTTATATTCAGTCTAGTTTTAATCTTGATTACATCAAAGACCTAAATGTAAATATAGACAATGCTCACCTAAAGAAAAAGTAACCTAAGTTAATCAAGAAGGCTACTTGAAACTAGAAACCTCTTTCAAGGAATAATAATTAAAGTAGATACCTCATGAAGGTAGGAATAACCAAAGTTTCATAACTATGTGCAGAGTCAGGCATAGTCAAACTATATCATCTTCTGCTACATTTTTTTCTGAGAAGTTTTCTAGATTTCTATGCCTGAGACTTAAGCTAGAAATTAAATATCAAAAAATTTAATCAGCATTTCACACTAAATCTTGACCCTGTCTTTAATTCTAATCTTTTGTAAAACTTTTTTTGGATGGAATTTTTTCCATAATTTTAAAAAGCCCCTACATGCTCTCAGAACTAAAAGTTTTTATTTTCTGTCTTAGAAATCATAATTACCAACAAAATTTTCATGAAATAAAAAAAAAAAAGATGGGCTACAGGTACTCATAAGGCTTCCTACAGAGGTTCTTGGGAATCAAACTCGGGCCCCTGAAAGATCAGTAACTTAACAACTGAGCAATCTCTACAGCTCAAGTTTACAAGTTTTAGTCTGGATCCTGGTATTAAGCCATTTATATTAGGCTTGGATACATTATTAAGTGGAATCTACATGACTAAAAGCACAACCCTAGCACTGTTTTTGGTTACAAATACTTCAGGAAAATCACTAATCCTGATTGCAACAGTAATTACTCAGTCAAAAAGAACAGGGTGATACAAAAGGTGGCAATGCTTATTGGTTTACTCTCTCTCTCTCTCTGTCTCTCTCTGTCTCTCTCTGTCTCTGTCTCTGTCTCTCTCTCTCTCTCTCTCTCTGTGTGTGTGTGTGTGTGTGTGTATGTGTGTGTGTGTGTGTGTGTGTGTGTGTGTGTGTGCACATGTCATAGTAAGCAAGTGGAAGTCTGCAGGAGTCTATTCCTTGCTATGTGCAGATTATGTGCAGGTTGTCAAGCTTAGAAGCAAGCATCTTAACTTGCTAAGCTACCTTGCTACCTCCAAATCGTTTCTTAAAATAAGCATATCTTTAGGAGTGCAAACCTTGACATCTGGTGTCTTCATCAATCCTTTTTCCATTTTATTTTCTGAAATAGTGTCTCAGAGTACCTGGAGCTCATTGGTTTGGTTAGAGTGTCTGGCCAGCAAGACCAAGAAATCTTGTTGCCCTCACCCAGACACTCCAGATATTGGCTAACAGCAATGTACCTGGAAGTTACATGGAGATGAGGGTTGGTACCAGGTCCCTGTCCTTGGAGAGCATTCATTTTACTTTCTGAGCTGCTTCCCTAAGCCCATCAGCCAACTTTTAAAATGTCTGAAATACTAGAAAGCCTTAAATAGATGATTCATGAAATGTATTTTTATTCTACTCCTTGTAAATAACTAGAATGACAAAACATTGTTTGATAACATCATTTGCCCTGCTTCAAAAACTGAGAGAAACATCTCTTATTTCAGATGATCTACTGAGCAACATTATTCTGTAGGGTTTAGTTAGCAGAACCTTGGCTTGGTAAACATAAGGTTTCAAACTTAAAGGGACAATTTGGAGTGTGTTATCATGCTTTATCTTATGATAACTATAAATAGAAAAATGAACACTTGGTATTAGATTAGAGGAACCCTACAACTCAAAATTCACTTGTGTGGCACACCTAAACAAGTCAGATAAAGTAGAGTGATGCTCAAGCACTTCCTAGGTTGGCTTGTGTGTTGCTGGTGATTTACCTAAGGATCTTGGTCATGCTATACACGGGTAATTCCACTGAGCCAAATCCCAAGCCCTCCGTATGGTCACAGTATGTTAGCTCAGTCTTCTAAATCTCAGGCTGTAGGCGAATCCCACCACATCAAGTTATAGTTACACGTTTTCCACAAAAGTTCAACATTTTAGGAGTGGATTTTTATTCTTTATTTCGGTGTATGTACATCATGTATCTGATGTGTGTGTATACATGTGAGCAGTTGTCTGCAGAGGCTAGAAAAGAGTATTCAATTCTCTGCAGCTGGAGGATGTCCTGGCCATTGTGAGCACCCAGGTGCAGGTGCTGGAAGTGGAACTCAGGTTTTCTGCTAGAGCAGCCAGTATACTAAACCACTGAGCCATCTCCCCAGCCAGCACCATCTGTAGAAGTTTTAAACATGGCCTGTATATAAGATAGACCTTAGCAAGCAGTATGTGGTAGTGCATGCTTTAAATCACTAATTGGATCACCGAGACAAGTGGATCCCTAGCCTGGTCTACAAAGCCAGTTCTAGGATAGCTAAGACTACACAGAAAATATGTCTTGAATTATATGGGATATGTGTTTGTCAAAATAAAGACGCTTTAGAAATAGGATTGTGTTGCTAGATTGAAGAAATTAAATAACTGTCAAAATTGGGCATTTATACTTGAATAGTAGATAGAAGAAACATCTCCAGACATTTGAACACTAAAACTATAAAGTCTTAAATAATCCAAAGGTTAGTAAGGAAGTCAAAAATGAGAATAAAATATAAAAATATTGTGAAAACAATGGTATTGTGGGTACATTTACAGTCTCAATTATACTCAACAGTGCAATGCTCACTGTTGTGAACTTGACTGTATTTGGAGTCACTTATATTCACCTCCATCCCATCATCTATGAAGGCATTTTCAAGAGGGTTAACTCAAAAGAGGCAGACTTGCCGTGAATTTGAGATCTGTGCAGACATCCTCTTAAGAGTTTTGTGCTGAATAAAAAAGGGGTAACTGAGTAATCAAGTTGAATACCAGGTGCACTCTCTGTCTCTTTCTGACTCACTCTTTCTCTATCTCTCTGTCTGTCTCAGTCTCTGTTTCTGTGTCTCTGTGTCTTTGCATCTCTGGTTCTGTCTGTCTCTGTCAGTCTCTGACTCACTCTGTCTCTATCACTCTATCTCTGTATGTCTTAGTCTATATCTGTCTCTGTCTCCCAGTCTCTGTCTTTCTTTCTCTGTGTCTGCCTCTCTGCTTTCTGACTGTGCAAACCATGTGAACAGATTCCTTTCAATCATGCCATGGCTTTTGACACCAGGCCATTGCCCAATGATAGAATGTACCCTTGAACTGTGATCCACAGTAAACCCTTTCTTCCTTAATAGGCTTTTGTTGGCTGTTTTGTCAAAGCAAAGAGTAGCTAATGCAATAAGTTCAAAGAAAAATGTTCAAATCAATGATTTCAGCCATGGCTTTAGGAATTTATTGAGGGAAAATAATTATAAAATAAACACAAGACAAGTGAAAGGAGGGGATTACGAGAATAAAACCATAAATAAATGAAACTGAAAATAAGAAAACAATAAATAAAATGAATAAAATGGAGCTATTTATCTGTAAAGATCAATAAAATTGATCCAAAAATAGAACCACAAAACATATCTGATGGATTTTCAAAAAATCACAAAACATTTCAGTACAAGATAGAGAGACTTCTCAACTGAAGAAGAAAAAGCAAATGACTACAAATCTATTAAGGGAATAATAAACAAACAAACAAAAACTGAAGAGTATTTTCATGAACTAGGGCTAAATAAAGTTTCTAGATGAGAAAACAAAAGCAGGCCCATTGAAAGCATCTTTGTGAAGAGCAATGAGTAGATGTTTCAGTCCTACTTAGAAAGGGGAACAATATAATTAACAGAAGTAGAGGGTGGGGGGACTTGGGAGAAAGGAGGGAGAGGGGAAAAAGAGGGGCAGAATCACATATAGGAGTAGATGGAGGAGATGAACAGAGGGTCAAAAAATTGAACAGAAGTGGGTAAGAAAAGGGAATAGGGAACTGGGGGTAGCAACCAGAAAGCCCCAGATGCCAGGAGAGCAAGAGCCTCCCAGGACCTCACAGGGATGTCATTAACTGAAATTCCCCACAAAGGGGAGGGAGAATCTGTTGAGACCATATCTAGAGGTTAGGCATGGTCCATTGCTCCTGTTTAAAGGAAATACAGGGACAAAGAGTGGAACAGAGATGGAAGGAAAGGCTATTCAGAGATTACCCCTCCTGGAGATCCATCCCACATGTAGACACCAGACCCAGCCACTATTGCTGATGCCAAGAAGTGTTTGCTAATAGGAGCCTGATACAATTCTGCGAGATATTGACCAATACAGATGGTGATGTTCAAAGCCAGCCATAGGACTGAGAACAGGGACCACAATGGAGGAGTTAGGGAAAGGACAGAAGGAGCTGAAGAGACATTATCTGGCATCAATGGGAGGGGAGGCCCTTGGTCCTGTGGAGGCTTGATGCCTCAGTGCAGAGGAATGCTAGGAAGGTAAGGCAGAAGTGGGTGGTTGGGTTGGGAAGTTTATAGAAGCAGGGTTAAGGAGGGATGGGATAGGGGGTTTGCAGAGTAGAAACCAGGAAAGGTGATAACATTTGAATGTAAACAAATAAAATATCCAATTAAAAGAAAAAAAAGCTTCTTTGATGAACTGGAATTTATTACGTAAAACTTTTGCTCTTCCTAGGATTTTCAGAGGAAGAAAAGATGGGGTTGGAGAGATGAGCTGTGGGGGATCTGATGCCCTCTTCTGGTCACTAACAGGATCTGCATTGGTGTGTACACACCCACTAAGATACACATACATCATTAAAAGTGAGATAAATCTTTCTTTAAAAAATAAAGAGAATGAAAAGGCAAGCTGTCATATATGCAAAAAGAGTTTCAAATTACATTTCTGTGGCTAGAACAGGTTAGGAACTAAACATTCAAGTGGAGAGATGACTCACTTGTTAAAAGTAGTTGCTCCTTTGTCATAGACTGGAGCTCAGATTTAAATACCTCTGTTAGATGGATCACTGAAGGCTATAATTCTACCCTCCAGGGATTCATTACCCTCTTGCTTCCTAGAGCATAAACACACACACATACAGAAAGTAACACACACACACACACACACACACACACACACACACACATGTATATATACACACATATAACCAGAAACTTAAAATATGTTAAAGTCTCAAAACTGCATGAAATGAAAGCAATTTTGTTGAGAAAGGAGCAACGAGAACTGAGAGATTACACAAAGAGGGTCTTCAGAAAGCATGTAACCACAGGCATCCATGTTTAGCATAATATTGATGCAAATTAAAGCTGAACATTGTATAACAATGACTTAAGTTAAACAGAAGACCACCACCCATCTTTGAAAGGATAACAACTCTCTTTATATATGTGGGTGAGATGCAAAATTATATAAGCCCTCCAGAATCACTTCAAACCCTCAAAATACAGATGTTCTGCTATACACTCACCAGTTGTACATTCAGGAATTCATCTCAGAGATAGGAAAGCTTGACTATACATAAAAATCTTTAAATTAATGTTAATAACAAGTCATGAATAAAAACATGACAGATATGTTTCAACAGGCAAATTCTTAAAAGTGTACTACACTTATGTTAAAGAGTAACACTCAGAGATGAAAAAGGCAAGCAAGTACTAATAGATGCAAGGATGTGGCTACATCTTCAAATCATTATATTGATGGAGAAAGCTAATCCAAAAATTATCCACAATATAATTCAGTTCCTAGAACAGGAACAGAATTTGTAGAAATGAAGACTGGGTCTCTGGAGATGCATAAGTACTATAAGCCAAAATGAAGTTCTTATTTTCTGTATAGGGTCATGGGAAGTACCTTAATAGTGATGGGAATATTTGCTATATGCTTGTGATCTTTGGCAGCAGTTTGCAAGAATTTCATCAACAAAACTGAGTGAAGATCACAAAAGATTTTCATGTCTTTATTCTTTTTTTCTTAGACTAGGTTTCATATATCTCAGTCTGGCCTTCATCTTAGCATGTAACCAAAGATTTCTCTGAACTTCTGACCTTATGCCTTCAACTCCCAAGTGCTTGGATCATAGGCATGTTCCCTTATGGTCTTTCTTAACAAGTGCTAGCAAGGAACTGAGGGCTAAGTGCTTGCTAGAAATTTTTTTTATACAAACTGTAACCCAGCCCCAGCCCTGCATTCTTTCCTTGCAGAAAGTATACTATTCTATAACCATCTCAAATCAAATAATCTTATTGACACAAAATTTATCCCATAGGTTACATGACAGGTATTGAATATCTATTCTTTTATGGGCCCAGACAAACATTTTCCATGAATAAACAGTTATTTCTTCACTTATGCATCTGTTTGTGGATTTGCAGGTGTCTGCTGAAACCATCCACTAGATTTGGAGTTACAGGTGGTTGTTAACTGCCAGAGAAGTAAAGGGTGCTGTGAAATGATCCGGGTTCCTCTAGAAGATAAGTTCATAGTCTTACGGAATGAGACTTCTCTCCAACTCCCTACCATGTCACTTTTTATCTCCCTTCCTTCAGAATTTCTTGAAATGCTACAAGATTGGAAGCATTGACACAGACTGACTTCCACATTCTTCTTTCTTGCCATCTCTTGTTAACCTTGACCATCTCCTGATTTCAAACAGTTTTCTCATCTCCTGGTTCTCTTAGAGACAAGGACTTATCTATCCCCCATGAAAGCTTATTTTAAATTGTCATCTCTTCTCTTCACTTGGGGAATACAAAGTGTTGTCATAGAAGGCAGCTTAGAGTAGAAACCTTAAAGCTAATTTGTTCTTAGACTTTACATTTCATATAACAAAAGACAAGGCTTGTTAGCCTACAGTCCAATGTTTCTTAAATAAAGTAACTATTGATTCAAGCAGAGACTGTACTTAGCTAAAAATTGACAAACTAGGATTTACTTCATTAAATATGCGTATATTTACTAACAGAAGAATCATGAAATAAATGAAAGTGCTGCCCCTTTATTTCATCCTTTATTTATTGCTGGGAAGGAATCTAATTTTTAAGCCCTGGGATGTAATAACTAAGTAACTCAATATTCTCTCCCAAATTTGGAGACTGACAATAAGCTTGCTAGACTTGTTTGTTGACTGAATGAATGACCTCAAATTGATCAGGTATCTTTCTTACTGAATAAATTTATTTTTTAGCAGCCATGTTTAAACATGTCGAGTAGATGGATTATACATAGATATGAGGAAGACTGGCTTTTAGAATGATATTTTCATGGCCATCTCCATGGTAGTCTAAGTCTACAGGTCAGGAGATTCACACAGTTACAAATGTTCCTTGTTTTTGTTGGGTCCATGAGCACTTCCTAATAATTCTATTCTGCCATTCAACAATGTACCTGTTTCAAGCAAAGTTAAAATATGATTCTCATTATAGATAGTTTATAACTTGTCATTAGCTCACAAATTATTTATTAAAGATAATGTTCAATTTGTAAGAACTTAGGAAGACAAGGAACTTAAACTACTTAAGTAAATATTCTATTTCTCATGAAGTCTACCTAACACAATCTTGCTAACCAAGATCACAGAGAGGAACAGCCAAAAAAAATTAATAATGAAGTCACTCCCAATGTAGGTAATAACTTATAAAACATTATTTTAAATATCTAGCATTAGTTATCATTTATTGGCTTTATAGCACTAAATATTTGTCTTTTTGTTGTTAATAATGAATATGTTTAATAATGAGAATAGAAGCAAAGTCTGGTGATATGGAACTATGGGTATATACACAATCCTGAGTACGACCCCCTGAATTTATATGGTTGGAGGGGAGGAATCATGAAGAATCATGAAATAAATGAAAGTGCTGAGGGCTGTTCTTCAATCTCCACACATGCAGTAGGGACACACACATACACACATGCACACAAAAACACACATACACACAATCTTTTTCTCTCATGCCCACATATTAACAATAAATGTATTTTCATTTGAAAAGGAATAAAAAGAAAAATTCTGAAGAAATTATTGCAAGCAAGAAGTAGAAAGGTATCATAAAGCAGAAGCTTTTATCTCAGAGGAAAATATTCTCCAATATATACATATTCACATATACTATTTCCTGAATTTATATGTAGAATTTTAACGCAAAAGAAATACTGTTTTCTGTAGGCATCCCAAGTCAGTATGTGATATTTCTACCCCACAAAGATTTCCTGCTAATCTTTAAAAATATAAGCTGGCAAATATTTTGTTCCAATATTGTACCATCACATCAGAAATACCTTATTGCCAAGTTTCTAGATCCAGAAAATATTACTATAAATTTAAGAAAAAAAATGTCAATTCTATGAGTCAACATCCATTTCCAATATAAGTACACCAAGATATGGTTAGTAGTATTAATCCTGGGATGCTTCCTAAAATAGCATCAAGTACATGAATGGAAGTCTGGCTCATTACAAAAAGTTCAGCTTGTTCTGTCTCATGACAGATTTCATAACTCCCATGAGAAATAGCCTATTTTCCCCTGTGTCCTTTTAGAAAAATTTATACTAATGTTAGGGCAGGTGGATAGAAAGTACAGATGAACATGGTGATGGACTCCTGCATCCTGACATTCATTGGAGGGTGCTGGCTTGCAGAACAGCCTGGGCTACAGAATAAGACTCAGAAACAGGGGCATCCCTTAGAGGCTTTGTGAGGCTTCTGCATGAAATCGGGTGAGCTACTAGTTTTTATAAAATACACATCATAACGTATTCCAGGGAGTTTATGTAAATTTTCTATTTATACTTTTAAAATGGCTAAATTCTATTTAAATTCCTGTGATTTTAATCTGCATGTATATATGCAACTAGAGCATAGTGCGAATGTAAATATCTAAAAATTCATAAATGCTTAAAAGATGTATAAAGGGAGATTTCTGTTAACTCAAATAATGGCATTCGAAATGTTAATTTCTCTCCCAGTGGTGGCTGCAGTGTCTTATTATTATTTCAGTGATATATGGCCTAGTGATAATTAACCCATCTGTCTGGATTTCTTCATAAATTCATTTCATAGGTTTAAAAACCATTAAACTTACTACATTTATTTATATTACTGCAAATGGACTCATGGTGCACCTGTTGAGGACAGAGGACAACTTGCAGGAAACCATTCCCTTTCTATCCTGTGGGTTCCAAGGACTAAACTTGGGTCAGCAGGCTTATTGACAAACTCCTTTACTCACAGAGCCACCTCATGAGCCCCACAGATGTTTGGCTTGGCTCTACTATGAAATCATTTTTTTTTTCTAAAAGCTGTGTTTCCTATGAAGTTCACAGAGTTTAGTTTAGTTCATTGTTGGAGGTTTTGACACTTATGTCTGGATCAACTCACAAATACATTTTTTCTTTTCCTGTGTATCTTCTGCCCAAAGTGTCACTTACTCTCACATGTTCTATGATCTTCATAGGAACACACTCTACCCCTGCCTGTCGATATCTTCCTCCTTGATGGGACTAGAGTTTATCTTTTCTCCACATTCCTAGAAATAGAGTATACTACATTTTAACCCTGGAACTACTGTGAAAATTACTGATGGCCATCACAAAAAGACCACTACTCTATTGCTTAGATTACAAAATCATGGCTGAATAAATGGTTTAGCAGTAAGAAAAGTTTGCATAGGACCAGATATTGGATCCCAGCACCAAAGACAGGCAGTTCACAACCACCTATAATATAAGTTTATCCCCAGAAGATCTGAAGTCAACTTCTATCCTTCTCAAGCACCAACACACATACCACCCTCTACATGCCACCCTCTCATTTAAAAAGAGAAAGGAACTACTATGATGGCTGAATAAATAACAAGACACATTGCCTTAGCTTCCATTCTGGAATATTATGGAGGAACAACAACAAAAAGAAGATTGGACTTCTATCATTTTCAACAAAGTAGATGGGACTAGACAATACCATACTACATACAGTAAGTCCTGCTTTGGAAAACAGGGAATTCCTATTTTTTCTCTCATATATAGAATCTAAAAATCCCCATTTAAAAGTTGGATACTCATTACTAGAGATGAATAGAGCATGGGATATGGTGTAGTGTAGAGGGTTATAAAGGAAATTCAGATTTGATAAGAGATAATAGGTTTGAGTGTTGAAACAACACAGAGCCTCATTACTACAGACACTGAGCATGTACTCATAAGAGGGGTAGCTTTGGTGCCTTGGTCTGTGGTCTCCCCTTCATCTAGTTTAAGGCCAGGAACAATGCAATGCCTGTATCTTGTCTTCTCCATATCTGATTCCCAAGATTAAGCATAGCATACTTAGATGACGCACTTAAAATCTTCCATCTCAACTTAGTAAGTTCTAAGGTACAAATCCAAAGTTTCTATAATAATTAATGGTTATCAATAAGAGCAAATTAACATTACCTAGGAGACAAACCTCTGGGTATATCTCAGAAAGAGTGCTCCTAGAATAGTTTAATTGAGCCATAGAGACACTTTCTAAATGAAGGCACCTTTTCATGGGCTAGGAACCTGGATTGACTGAAAAGGAAAATAAAATCTGAGTACCAGCATTCACCTTCCTGTTTCTTGACTGTGGATACTGTGTGACCCCATGCTCCCCCTTCAATGTTTTCCCTGACATGGTAGATTGGTCCCTAAAGCTACAAGCCAAGAAAGGGTCTTCGTCCATTGATTGGTTTTGTCACATCAAAAAATTCAATGCAGTTCCTTTTGTCATTTAGGGTTTTATATTAATTCACCCCCTATATGGATGAAGATAGAGATGTTCAGAGCATCATTCTTCATACCACATGTTCCACTCATGGCTACATGGGAAATTATGGGAAAGTTGTAAATCAAGATATGCATATCACTGATATCACAGTATTCACTCTTTTCTCTGGTTCCTTCTGAGTATTTCAGTAATGCTCTATATTGTGACCCATCACTTCAGCCCCTACAATTGATCCTTTAAATGGGGGAAGAATGCAAGACACAGCCAGTTATGTATACAAGCAAGTGTTTGTAGTTGCAAGTGACTGTTGATGTCATGTGACTTCATGCCCCTCTTCTGTGAGCAATACTGACCAAAGGAACTGAAGGAAGGAGAATGTTTTTCTGGCCCACAGTTTGAAGGAACAATCTGCCATCTCAGGGAAGGCACTGAAAGAGGAGCATGTAGTCATGTGGCATCCAGTCACTGACCCCATTAAATCTACCCCTGATACAAATGCTTGCTTGTACACATACATGGCTATGTCCTGCATTCTTCTCTTTTTCTAAGGATTAATTGTAGTTGCTGAAGGGATGGGTCAGTAAGTAGAGAACTTATTGCACATTCATGTGGATCTTAAATGGTTCCCCAGCATTCACAGAAAACACGGTCCCAGCAGCTTATGCCTAGAACCCTAACACTTGAGGATGGAAACAAATGGATCTTGAAGGCTTACTACCAATAAACCATGCTGGATAGATGAGTTTAGTGCAAAAGCCTCCCTCAAAACTAACATGTAGAACAATAAAGGAAGACTCCTGGCATAGGTACACACATATGCATATATATGAACTTACATCACACACACAAAAACATATGACTGGGATGTATTATGACCTATTTGAATAAGATCAGGTTATTCAAATAATACTCTTTTTAAACAGAGTTATATGCCTACTCTCTTAGACAACTGATTTTTTTTTAAGGAATCAGCTAAGTGTGTGATATATTTAAGATGCTATTACTGGAAAACATGGTAGAAGAACTTTAAATAAGCATTGAAAAATAGCCACAATTCCGAATATTGTCTAATAAGTATCAAGGTGAAATACCTTTGGTGACTTACCTTTATACATGTATCTTTCTGTTTGGTTTTGAGCAAGTAATCCATGAATCACAAACTGGCCAGAAACTAATGTCATGGCTAAGACCAACCATGACATTGTCCTTCTGATCCTCTTGCCTCTACTTTCCAAAGGCTGGGATCACAGGTATGCACCCCCATACCTGGTTCCTGTGGTTTCAGGTATTAAACCTCAGGCCTCCTGCATGCTAGGCTGGCGCTCTATCACCTGAGTGGCAGCTCTTGGTTGTTTGCATCGTTTCAGTTTATACTCTGTGTACTTACAGGAATGCTCCATGATATAACCTCTGACCCATGTCATCGGGGAAGTATTTCAACTCACTTCCATCAAGTGAACGAAACATTTTCCCCTTGATGGATGCGCTGATTGTCAAATGTCAAAGCAAGACATTTACATATGGAAATCATAGGCAAAGTATAAATGTGAGCTGAGGGGAAATGTGAAAGTAACAATCCATCTGAATGAACTCAGGCTGACTCCAAGAAATGTGAAGAAAACCTCATAAACCCCAACATTTTGCACAGTTGTGGCTGTTTATGAATAACTAGTGCATCATGTATTAAGCAACATGACAATTATCTTAGACTGAACACAAGCCCGAACTTGAAATACTGCTGACTGTATTTTATAAGAGATGGAACTAGAGATTAATTCTCTGAGAGATTAATTAACTACCCTGCACCTATGTGGATGTCAGATGGCCATGCTGAGATAGAAATTGGCAAGATATTTTTAGTATGTGACCCTTCAACTCTGCTTTATGGAGGGGTCTATGACAAAATGATGAGGTTTAAATTCAGATGAGTGGTCCCCTGAGAACCTTCAGTTGCTAGACCCTAATTAGATCTGATGATGCTCCATATAATCTTAGCAAAAATCTGCATTTCATATTAGAAAATATATGGTTGCATCTGTGTATGTGTGTGTGTGTATGTGTGTGTGTATGTGTGTGTTTGCATGTGTGTTCAGGTGTCTTCAGAGGCAGAGGAAACTCACTGGAGCTAGAATTCCAGGCCAATATGAGTCCTCTACGCAGCTTCCAGGAACCTATCTGCAGTCCTCTGTGAAAACAGGATGTACTCTTACCCTCTGAGCCATTTCTCCAGATCTGAGATTATATTTATTAAAGTGCCTTGCTTACTTTCAATACTATTCTGTTTAAAGAGAGATTTATCTACATTTTTTAATATTCATCCAAGATATCTCCTTAGCTATCTCATACAGACTTTAATATTCATAAGAGGAGAGACTTATATATATATATAGCCTCCCACAATCTTAGTTTCTCACTGTTCAGTCCACCTGAGGTTACAGATCTTACTATTAAACATGTATTTGATTGGCTGACTGTTGATTCTGTATTCACTTTCACTATGAACTGTAAAGCAAATTATCATCCAGCACATAGGAGAGTTTACAATAAATCAGTTCTAGCAGGGAGCCTCTCTATTTAAATTTTAGCCCTGACAAACAAACATCAGAATTTCATATTCCAGAAACCTGTGCTCAAGACTTGATATGTGTGATTTATTTTACATTCATCAAAATTATATTTCAAATGGAATTTTTGTTTTAATTTTCATAATATTTGGCATAAAGGTTTTAACTATAGAATATAATTGCTAATATTTACAAATGTACCTGGAGTATTCCCCATTGATATTAGAAAGCCAATTCTTTTAAATCTACTTGAAAATTTCTAAACTTTTAAAGTAAATCAAAATAGTATTACTTCAATACATTGCACTATAGGAGTAGACCTTGGGTGAGGTCTTGTTGATACCCCAGTTCGATCACAAAAGGAGAGTTATAATGCTAAGGTCCTATTCTGCAATTGGTTCTTGATTTGTCAGTAAAGAAAGCTGTGGATCAATTGCTGAGCTGAAGGTAGAGGTAGGACGATTTCAGGGTTCCTGGAGGCAGGCAGAGGGACACAAAGAAGGAAAGGAGTTTTTCTGTCATGCTTTAGAACGAGAAGAACTCAGCAGCCATGTGAGGTCTCTGGAGGAGCCGGTGCATTGGGCCACCACTACAGGCGGGTAGTCATGGATATTTGGCAGAGGCCTGATGGATTTAACCACTACGTTTAGGGCAGGTGGAAGAGGCTGAGTTAAGAAATTGATAAGGGTGCCGGGCAGTGGTGGCATATGCCTTTAATCCCAGCACTTGGGAAGCAGAGGCAGGTGGATTGCTGAGTTCGAGGCCAGCCTGGTCTATAAAGTGAGTTCCAGGATAGCCAGAGTTACACAGAGAAACCCTATCTCTCTCTCTCTCAAATAACAAAAACAAAAACAAAAACAAAAACAAAAAGCAAAAACAAAAAAACAAAACAAAAGCAAAAACTTGATAAGGACATGCTTTTCCAGGAAGGAGATAGTAGTGTCCAGCAATTGCACCAAGAAGGCAAACTGTAAAGGAGCAAAAGGAAAGCCAGGTGAGAGCCAGTCCCAAAGCAGTAGCATTAAAACTACACACAACAAGAAGTAATCAGATTACATAAAGTTTCTATATTTTTTGCACCTGTTTCTTCAGATTATAAAGTATTTTGGATGTGTGTATTCCATATATATTTGGATGGGGTTGTGCACATATGTATGTACAGAATAATTGTGTGTAGATATAAAGAGGTCAGAAGTCAACATTGCTCATCTTTCTCAATCATTCTACATCTTATTTTTTGAGACACAATTTTTTAGTGACTCTGTATCTCATCAGCTGAGCTAGAGTGGTGGCCAACTTCCCTCCAGGGTCAACAAATCACTTACTCCTAATGTCGAAGCTACAGGTACATGTTGCCTTGCCCCGCCTTACATGGTTTCTGCAGATCAGAATTTATATACTCATGCTTATATAACAAGCCCTTTACCAAGTGAGCATATCCTCCAACCCAGGTTACTTTTGGAACTTATTTAGAATAAAATTCTCAAATATACTTTTATACATTCATATAGTAATTACAAACCTATGGATCCTGGCACTCTCAACAAGGATAGAGAGGGTAATAATAATAATAATAATAATAATAATAATAATAATAATAATAAAAAGTTTGAATCCTTTATCCCAAAGTTTCAATGCATCTCTGGTACTATTGAAACAACAGCCTCTTTCTTCATGGGCATTCTGATGACATGTCCTCCCAAGGGATCTGGTTAATAATGGTGTTTACTACAATATGATAAATTTACTAAGGCACAACGTGCTCAGAGACAGTCATTTGTGTAACTTAATCTGTCAATATTCTTGCAGAGCACACACCCTTCCCTCTTAGGAGAACGTGCTGATTGAGTTTGTAATTACCAAGTCCTGGAGGAAATGGCCCAGCACTGCTTCTTCACCTCCAACGAAGGTTAATCTACACTGTCAACTTGAAGACTTAGGATTGCCATGGATACATACTCCTTTGTGTATTTGTAAGGACCTTCACAGACTGAGTTAACGGTGCTGAAAATATCCATCCTGGATGTGGGGTGGGGGTTCACCATCCCATAGGCTAAGGGTCCAAACTGAACAAAAAACAAAATGCTACCTGAGCACCACATAACATTTCTCTATTTTCAGACTGGGAGTGCAGTGTGGACAGCTGTTGCCAGGATGGCTTCCCTGTCCAAACTGGGAACCAATGTAAACCATCCTTAAATTGCCTCTGTCCTGTATTGTGCCCCAGCATGGAAGAAGGGAGCTAATCCACTTCCTTTGTTTCCCCAAGTCCTGAGTGTAAACCTGGAAAACTCAAGGCTATGTGCACCCACTTGACTAAGAGACTTTTCAGTTGATAATATTCTTTTTTAAAAAAAAACATTGCTTTAATTTCTTTACATTTCAAATGTTGCCCACCCCTTCTGGGTTTCCCCTCCAAGAGTTCTTCATTCCATCCCCTCTTCCCTTTACCTCTGAGAGGGTACTCCCTAACCCACATCACCCACCCCCTCATCTACCCTCCCTACCTCATCTCACCCCCTAACTCATCACCCTTTCCTAGGGTATTAACTCTCTATAGGTTTAGGCTCATCCTCCGCACTGAGGCTAGACAAAGCAGTCCTCTACACATATGTGCTAGGGGTCACAAAGCAGCCCATGTATGCTCTTTGGTTGGTGGCTTAGTCTCTGGGAGCTCCCAGGGATCCAGGTTAGTTGATACTGTTGGTCTTCGTGAGGGATTGCTATCCCGTTCAGTGCCTTCAATCCTTCCCCTATTCTTAATAAGGTAGTTGGCTTAATGAGTAAGCCTTAAATTAAGTACCAATTATTATGATTGTATTTACAGAAGACTTAATAATTGATGTGAAAGCAGTGTATGGTGTTGGAGGGGGGATAATTATTACAACCTGAACCTACCTACATATCTTCCATGTGAAACTGTTGAGATAATTAATTCTATAAAATGACTGACAGCTTGAACTGATATGAATTTTCTTCTTGAATTCTATGAATTATTTGTGTATGGGTGATAAAGACAACTGGGTCAAGAAGGCACAAGCATGGGAGGACAAAAGAAATACATCACATGGAAAGAAGAGAATATTCAGTCATGAACACAAGAATTTAAGATCTATCCTCTACAAAATACTTTCCTGACCAGAGCAAAGAAAGTCTGCCACTGGAGTACTGATTGACATTTGAAGCAAAGTAAAAGTAATAGATGAGTCTACACACTCATCATGGACTCAGACTGTGTATAACTTGTGAGAAAAATTTTCAGCCAAATCATGCAATCCCAGTGATTTATTCTTACTTCTGATAAAAATCACTGCATAGGAATATTATATCTTTTTACCAATAAAACAAAAATAACAAATTACTATTTTAAAATTTATTATTGTTATTATTTATTTATTTATTTATTTATTTGTGGTTTTGAGACAATGCTTCTCTGTGTTGAACTGACTGTCCTGGAACTCACTCTGTAGACCAGAATAGCTTTATACTCAGAGATGTACCTGCCTCTGCCTTCCAAGTGCTGAGATTAAAGCCATGCACCACCACCATCCAGCTTAAAGTTATTTTTAATATTCTATTTTTACATATATTTATGTATTTGTGTAGGAGCATGTGTATCACACATATATATGTTCGTATGTACACTGCTTGTGTATGTGCCCACAGAAGCCCAAGGAGGGCATTGGATTCTTTGGGGACAGTTAAGGGTGGTATGAGCTGCCTAAAGTTGGTGATGGACATCAAACTATGGTCTGCAGAAACAGATAGAAGTTACTTAACCATCTGCCCAATCCCCAAGTTCATATTTTATAGACATTGTTCCCACTGTGAGAGATGGTAGACCCTAAGGAACTCATCCACATTGGGAGGTTTTCACATGACAGGGACAAAGGACTCAAGAAAGTTTGCAGACAGCTGTCTCTTCCTCTACTATTTCTTCACACCCTCTTCATGAAAAGATCACTTCTCCTGAGCATGTTTTCCTGACCAACATTTAGGCTGAGAAATGTGGGCTGGAACATTCCAAACTATGAGACAAAATAAAGACTTTTTTTTTTTCATGAACTAGATATAAATTTTTTGCTATGATGATTGTCAGCTTGCTAATAACAACCATGCCAGCTGTGTACATCAAATATTAGAATATGTTTTGAATGAATTCCATTATAAACTGTTCCATAGGAAAGAATGCAGTTCTACCTTAAGGTTTGAACAGTGAGGAAAGCGGGAGATGGACATAATTGTGGAGGTTTATTGCAGAAGAGCTTCCTGGTGGTGGCTTTTGAGGTTTTATAGCCTGGGTATACTTTCTGGCTTTGTTTTATTTTATTTGGTTTGGTTTTTGTTTTTTCTCTCTGCTTCTTGTGTAGAGATGAAATGTGACAAGTCAGTTGCATGCTACTGTGTGTGTCTGACATGTGATGAAAATAACTACAAAAAATATTTGGAAATAAAATAAATGTAAAATATTTTTAAAACTTAAAACAAACTTAGGTGCACACCTTTTTTATATATAAAATAACACCTCACCTTGCTTCCAGGATGCTAGCTTTCACAATATCAATGGAAGTACAAATTGAAGTAGATCAACATTTAGAAATTAATGTCTACATTTTTCAGAAATCTATATCCAGACTATCTAAGAGTCCATATGGTATCTGGGGAGGGGATTTGTAAAAGTTCTAGTTGAGAATATTCTGAGCTTTCAGTTGTGTGAAAATGTAAAGCTGGTTTGAGCTCTGGGGATGGGGGGTACTCACAACAGATAGTCAGTCTCTCTTTTTAGCAAATGAAAGCAAAGAGCAAGATTAAGATGAGGTAGTCAATATGTTTTACAGACTCAAAAAACTTTGTAATTCTCAAAAGGCCAGTCAATTCCATTTCAATAAAAGACAGGTGAAAATTGTTAATCCATAGCTTCAAAATCCCTTCATTTTTATATTTATTTTTTGGAATATTTTGGAGATAAACATCAAAAGGGGAAAGACAAAATTAGCTAAATGAAACTTTAGAAATAATTATAGTAGTTAAAAATTTTGATCTTTTGTCATTTATAATTTTAATAGAGGAAATTAAATCTTTTCAAAATGGTTTTTTTTAATACTTACTATTTAATGTTTATGGTGTTCTTGTCTACATGTATATTTGTGTACTATGTGTTTGTTTGGAGCCTGAAAAGGCCAAAAGAGGGAGTCAGATTCCTCTGGAACTGGAGATACAGATGTTTGTGAGCCACTATGTTGGTGCTCAGCAGGAGCAGCCAGTGCCCTTAGCCCACTGACTATCTCCCCATCCCCCAAAAATCCAATTTTAAGGGGAGCAACAAACAAGTATACTTTGTCAGTTAAAACAAAAACCCTACTTTTAAAAAATAAACCTTGGACCTGGAAAGAGGGCTCAACAAGTAGCTCTAGTGGCTGATCTTAAAGAGCTCCTGAATTTTATTTTGAGCACTCACTTGGTGGCAAGCTTATAATTTCACTTCCTGGGGATCCAATGCCCCATTCTGGCCTTCTGAGGCACTGTACTCAAATGTATAGTGTGCCATAAACAGATACACACAGATGAGTCTGACTTAAGATGAAATTGAATAAGATATTATAATGAGATTTAGATGGTGACAATATATCTGTAAATATGTATATATTTTGTATATGCTATTTAATTATATGTGATGTCATTTACACACAGAATAATATTTACATAAATGCTTATATGCAAACTTTGGCTTATTTTGATAAATCCACATAAATTTATCCTTCTATGATCATGTATACTAGCCACTATACTTGTATTAAAACAGACCTCTTAAAAAGTTGCATATTGCCAGGTAGTGGTGGTACATGCCTTTAAACCCAGCACTTGGGAGACAGAGACAGGAAGATTTCTGAGTTCAAGGCCAGCTTGTTCTACAGAGTGAGTTCCAGGACGGCCAGAACTATACAGAGAAACCTTATCTAGAAAAACTAAAAAACTAACCCCCCCCCCAAAAATTGCATATTTCATGTCTGAAACTATATCCATTGAGCAATTACTTGTGTTATACCTTCCAATATTGCCAATCACCATTCTAGTTTCAGTATGCCTTTTAAACATGGTAGACTCCAACACGAAATCTCATGTTGTGATTATTATATTATCATAAAATAGAGTGTCTTTCCTTTGTAAGGGCATGTAGCATTGCATCCACCAAGTTTTCTTTTTTTGCTCACCTTCATATTTATGCTCAACAGTTTGTCTAATCTAAGTGAAGCTACAATAAAGGGAAAAGAACACATTTCTCCCACAGACTTGGTTTTCAAAGCCTTTGAATTTATGCCCAGTAGAACATACAGTAGTTTTCTTTCCTTTACTTGTGGGATTTCCATGCTGATTTCCATAGGAACTATGTCATTTCACAATCATTTCAGTGGTGCAAGAGAGTATTAGGATCATGGTGTGATGTTATATGGTGATGATGATTTTGAAGTGTTTTATATTATTTATCAAATGTAGTTTTGTATCTCATTATTTGATATATATATATATACACATACATATATATACACACACATATATATAGTGTGTGTATATATATGTGTGTGTATATATATGTATGTGTATATATATGTATGTATGTATATATACATATATATACACACACATGTGTGTGTATATATATATATGTATAGAGAGAGAGAGAAAGAGAGAGAGAGAGAATGAAAGAGAGAGAGTTTTACCATACTATTTTAATTTGCATGTTTCACTCGAAGTAGTACCAGGAAAAAGTTCATTGAGGAAGAGAAGATGGAGCTTAAATGGGGAGAGGTAGTAAGAGACCAGTGTTAGGCTGTATAAGGGAGAAGAATTAGTATAAGCTTTACGTTGGGAGAAAAATGACAGAATAGCAGAGAAGTGGGTGGGAGTTGAGGTAGCACTAAGGACGTTTGTCACAGCCAGATGGAAACCTGATATTTCATAAAGCTCTTTAAAGTGCATTTTAAGACTAGTTTAATTTGATTTCCTATGCACAAGGCCATGTCCCTTGTGTGGTATACTCCTCTTTGTGTTGTAAGGCTTCTCCCAGAGATTCCAAACCAATACAAATACTCCCATTTTGGTGTTCATGGATGAGACTGTATTACTGAAGACATCAAGCACACTGTCCATGGGAAATATAGAAACCAAGAAACCATATACCCTTGAATATAACCATTTTATATTTTGAATCAGGAACTGAGACTACTTTACCATCAGTAATTTTCACAACGTGGATCCCTTAACATATCACATATGTTTTAGAATTTAAAAGAAATTCTGACATATTTTATTAATTTGTTTGCTTAATAAGTGCGTTAGTGTGTGAGTAGGTAATTGAATTACTTTAGTTAGTTAAGAAACCTATTATGGAGTTGAGGATAACCTTGAATCTCTTATCCTTCTGCCTCTGCTTCCCTAGCACTGGTATCAACATGTACCATGTCTGGTTTATGTGGTGCTGAAGATGAAACCCAGCCCTTCTTGTATGTTAGGCTACCAATTGACCAACATACTTAGCCTAGTTTTAGAATTTCATTTTTTGAAAAAGAAGCCCACTTCTTGCTCAATTGAATTATAGCTGACATGTTTTTCAGTAGGACAGACGTCCTCATACAATTATTTCCGATAGTCTGCAACCATAGAATAAGTTTTCATATGATTTCATAAGTTTCAAGTGATTTATTTGGGAGGAGCATGTGACTTCTCCAACCCTACTTTCAAACTCTGCTGTATCTTTTCAGTAAATTCTAGTGTGTATGTGTGTGTGTGTGTGTGTGTGTTGTATGAATGTGCCCATGACAACGCATATATAGAGAAGTCAAAAGACAGTTAAGCTATTTCCCTGGATCCCTATTAGATTTTTTCTTTCTTTTATTATATTCTCAAGTTTCAGAGTCTGCTTCTTCAAATTGTACTTCATCTCCTTTTATGAAAATTCTCACACTGTGACTTATATCTGGGTTTGTCCAGACTGCCTTTCTTTTCCAATATATTACTGAAAATACAGTTTTTAAAATAGTTTTGTTCTAAATAATTGCTTGATTTTCAGTTTTCAGGTTCATTTTGGGGTAATTTTCTTGTTCTTTTTATGGCCCGAATTTTCATGCTTTTCCATATGCCTTGTAATGCTTTGCTGGGATTCATGAATTGGAAGAAAAGCAGCCAACATGTAGTGTAGGTATTTGGGACCATCTTTCTGTTCAGGAAGTCCTTCAACAATTAGCCCAGAAAGAAATTTCCAAGCTCAGTAAATTCTCTTAGATGGAGTGTAACTTTTCTGGATATGCACATATAATTGCTCAAGTAATGGAGTGTGAGGATTTTCTTTTCAGGAACTGATCATATATTCATTGTTCTGTGACTATATATGGTTTATCAACTCTACAATACCCTTATTTTCATTTTCTATGGTCAATCATAAACATAAAAATAAAATATTGTGAGAAGGAGAAACAGACTGCTTTCTGTAAATGTTATTACAGTATATTTTATTATCAGATACTGTAAATTACCAGCTTCCCTAATTTCCAAATTAAATCTTTATGATGGGATTACATGAATTCAGGAATTCATGAATGATCATGTATAAAGTTCAGAACTAATTGTCTGAATCAACTCCCCTTGGATCTGTGAAGGGATCAACTATTTCACAGATTCTGGGGTGCCACAGCAGTAAATCTTTCTGTGCTATTTAATTCTTAGTGACCCAAAACATGGAAATTTCTTTTCAGTAGAATGGGAGTATGCTAGGATTTGAGGAGGAGAAAAGGAAGAGGGAAAGGGAAGGGGAAATAAGAAGAAAGAATAAAAGGGGAGGGAGGGAATGAACGTAAGGAGGAGGAGGGAAATAAATACAAAGAGATCATAAAATGGAGCTAAATGGTGCTCCACTCTCCCTCCAGATCAAATCACCATTGAGCAGGTTCTCTGGGTCCCTCTGAGAGGTGCCACCCATTCTCCATGGCACTGAAAAGTCTTGTTTTCTAGTCAGCTTCCTCTGATTGTTTTGTCATTCTTCTTCTTCTTCTTCTTCTCCTTCTTCTTCTTCTTCTTCTTCTTCTTCTTCTTCTTCTTCTTCTTCTTCTTCTTCTTCTTCTTCTTCTTCTTCTTCTTCTTCTACTCCTTCTCCTCCTCCTCCTCCTTCTTAAGTTTATATAGGCAGGTCTTTCCTAGGTTCCCACCCTATGCTACAACTATCAATTCTCTGAATTAGTCAAGGAAGAACCCAGCCCTGGTCAGTGCTCAAAAACTACAAGATAGCTCTGTTCTTCTCTATCCCCTTCCTGTGGGAAACTCTGTGCCAGATACCTTTGATGGTGGATTTAAGTCATTCAGGTCAAAATGAAGCTTAAGGATAAGCATTCTCCATATCAAGGTGGCTGCTCACATCCTTCCCTCATTTGAGTACTGGCATTTCTCAATTCTCTGGGGCTTTCCTAAGGCATTTTGAGTCAAATTATTCTAAGGGCATTTTTCTTAGAGAGTCATGGGGGAGGCTTCCATTCTGATTTCTTTCCAACATCCATATATTCTCCTTTAGCAATGCTTAGATTAATAAAGCAAAATTATATACTTTAGTGCTACATTTACTATCTTCCACTTGGGAAAATGAGTATGTATTTCTTTACAAAGTAAAAGTGAATTCCCAAGATACAGTGACATGGATCAGCAGATAAAACCTCTTGCTCCAAAGCCTGACAAGCCACACAGTTGTCACATGGTGCCAAACCCTGACAACCTACAAGGGCCCCAAATGACCCAAGGTGTCCTCAACCTTTACATGCATGCTGTGATAGGCACACTCATATGTGTATGTGCATGTATACACACATACAAAACAAAAGAATAAATAAATTTGTATAACAATATTTGAAAATTAGGTATCTTCCATTTCGAACAACCCCATTCTATAACCAAGGCCACCAAGGGTACTCTGGTTTAGTAGAAGAAAGGAGTTACAGTGGCATTTCTTCTCCGCTGTTGTCTCTGCTACTCATACCAACTCAGCAGGCAGGAGGGCTGTCCCTGCCATACTCACAGATTCCTTGCAAGCTATGCATCTGGAGACCTCCTCTTAACAGGCACCCAAACTATTCTTGCTGCAAAAGACCCCTCGAGATCCTAGAGGTACAGATGCAGCTACTCCCCTTGCTCCAACAATTGTCAAGGCTTTGTCCCCAGGCTTCCCTAATGGCTGCAATGTCCAATACCAGCCCTGGGAATAGGGAGAGTGGCCAGATCCTGCCCTACATGACAAAAAAAAAATCCTCTAATCCCTGATCTTGCCCCAATGTAAGACAACATAAACATTCCAATCACAAATCACCATAGACATCTCCTTCCCCTCTCCCAAGAAGAGCTACATAATCCCTTTGTGCCACTCAATTTTTGTAGCTTCTTGTCTGAGCAGAGGTAGCCACATTCCTGATTTGTTTTCCCATTCAGTAAATCACTTGTATGAGGTTTGTTGTGTTGTGTGATGTGCTATTGTGGTGTTCCTTAGCTTCTGACTGCCAGGAGACTCTTCCATCCAAGCTCTAACATGTTCAGACCTGCACATAAGTTTGTACAGTTAGGGAAGGCCACTACAAGAATAGCCCAAAGTCACATATATTGCTTTTAACCTTTAACAACTACAAAAAGATCTGTGAGTTTCCCAGAAGCTCCTTTTAAAAGCCCAGATTTGGAAATATATATATTAAACACCAAAATTGATTTTATCTTTGTGCCTTTGGCCATTTACTTTAAGTTTTAGCTTTATATGTATTTTGGTTAAACTGTACCACAGTCATATCTGGATTCAAAGAAGCCTTTGAAAGTATTAGTTCTTTTTTTAATAAACATTTTAGTAATAAGAAATATGACTGTCTTATTAATACCATAACCTCTCTTATCAGAGGAAAAATGACTAATAAAAATAGTGGGGGAAGCAGCAGAGAGGACTCAGTGGGTAAAGAGCTCAAAGAAAAGCAATTGATCCTGAGTATGGGCTCCAGAACAAAGGCACCTCTAATCTGAGCACTAGAGAAACAGGAAGGGATATTTCCAGCATAAACTGGCTAGTTATGCTAGCCTGCTTTGTAATTTCTAGTTTCATATAGAGCTTGCCTTGATAAATAAGAAAGACAGCAATTAAAGCATATTCCAAAGTCACTTTCGAGCCTTCCCACACAGGCACATATATCTACTGTTCATAAGCACATGCTCTGTCACATAGAAAAATCCATACAGGGATGCAGAAACATCTCAGAAGGGGCCATGAAAAATTAGACTTCATACAGAGAAAGAATCATTTTGTTGATGCAAATGGCCTAAGTTTGAAACCTACCTGTTTATTTTTCTCATTGAAAGAATGTATTGAGTTACTTCAACTTGTTTTAGGTGTTCTTCATTCCAAATTACTATGAATATGAACATAAAATGAAAAGGTTCTTGTAAGTTATTGGGCATAATCCCCCACATTTATACATGATAAATTCAGCCATTAAAACAACACAGCCAAATGTCTAGGAACTCATTTTCCAAAAGTAAATTAATTTCTATTATAGATTGTTTTTGGAGTTTAAAATTGTTGGACAGATAATAAGAATGTTGCTGCTCTACAGTTTATAAATAGAACTCTAAATTAACAGACAAAAGTCCAAATCTTGTCTGAATAATGTTGAGAGTGTGTATTAGTGACATTTTGGTTGCTATGATAAATTCCAATGACCAAAAGCAACTTAGAGGAGACAAGGAGTTTGTCTTGGCTTACAGTTACAAAGAGATAAGAGTTCATTATGGCAGGGAAGGTGTGGCAACAGTCAGAGAGCATGTGTTGCCTGAACAGGAAGCTAGTCACACAGGGGAAACAAATAGAGAGCATGAGTAGAGGCAAATCTACCACACCTCAATCTCACCCCTAGTGTTTTACTTCTTCTATTAAAAGTTCCATAACATCCCCCCAAACAGTACCATTATCTGTGGAATAAGTGTTCAAATATGTGAATCTGTAAGGGTCATATAAATCATTCAAATCATCACAGAAGGGATCCTTATGGTTTCCTACATTTTATTTGTAATTTATGGTAACATGAGTCAGAAAAATACTGTCTGAGCCTATTACATATGTCATTTAAGTCTCCAAGTTTTATGAATTATGTTGCCTTGTTTATAATGTAGTTCCTTGTATTGAGTATTTCTATCTTGTCTACACAGGTAATGACTTGGACAAACATTTTCTAAATGTTTGTGAATGCAATTGTTCTTTTATGGTCCACTTTTAGTGGACACTAACAAAGGTTCCATATCAGAACTTCTGCTGTTTCTAAGCCTGACAAGCACCTTCAGCATTGTCCCAGCCTGGACACCAATAGATTGGATTATACCAAAGATGCTTTCCTTCATCACAGACGAATAACACTCCCAGGATAGGTAGAATCTTATAACAGATTCTTTACATTAATTGAAAGCACTTGTTCATGGTCTATAAGAACCGTGAACAACTGGTGTCCTTCCATTGTCATAGAATTCTGCACACTGGAGATTTTTAGTCGCAGGGGTTGGGACTGATCTTAGCTATATGCACATCCATAAATGCTTCATATAGCCCACTTGGCAGTATCTCAATAAAGTGTGAACCTGAATTAGGTTCTATCATAGATGAGGCTTGATATGTAAAGGTTTATTGTTTTACTTGTGGTTTTACTTGCATAAACATTACTAAAATTATAATGTCAATGCTGGAGAGAGAGCTGAGCATTTAAAAGCATATACTGCTCATGTTCATCTCTTCAGAGGACAAGAGTTCAACATCTAACTTCTAAGTCAAATGGTTCACAACCAGCTGTAATCCAAATTTCTTTCAAAGACAGCCATGATTCAAGGTGATCATGAGAATGAATCTGATCATGAATGAATCATGTAATATACTTCTGCAAAGAATATACAGCATAGCAAAAGAAATATTAGGGTCTCTCCTTGAGTGGAAAAATAGGCTAAGAGAGACTCTCCAGGGTGACCATTACACATGTTATAAGTTGATAGATAATGTAAATCCCAGAATTGAATTAGAACCCCTACTTTATACTAATCAGTATTTCTAATAATAAATAATTTAACATTATAAATTATTTTTAAATTTTCAAGTAATTTTTATAATTTTATATTATAACTTTTGAATTTAATGCACATATTTACAATTATAAAATTGTATTATTTTATTACAAATAAATAAATTATATAATAATTTATTTGAATTATACCCATCATAATTGAGTTTTATTAAGGGGAGTATTTTCGTGATTATTACCAGAATTTACTTCGGAAGGAAAAATAAACTAATACAAAATTAAGCTACAGCAAATTATCAAAAATTATGTTATATACTGTTATGGAAATATAATATAGTTAATATATAACACTAAAAACTTCAAATGTAAACAGAAACCTCCTGATGTTAAGAAATATTTGACATAGCATTGCTTCCTACCTCTGTTATTTATTTACCTGGTAATTCTGAAAGTTGTTTAACCTCTTTTGAGTACTTAAAATAATCAATTGTAAACCTGAGGACTTGGGATGGTGAAATGGCTTTAGGTGTTTGCAGGGAGGCCGCATGACATCGTTCAGTTCTTGGATTCTATGTGGTCAAAGGAAAGAACCAACTCCCAGCGATATCCTGTGACTTCCACACATGTCACAGCCACATAAAAAAAAAAAAACTCATGAAATTTTTAATTAAAAATATTCTGACTTATAGATCCATATTTCCATGTGGTCATTCACAGGGGCAGAAGTACTTAATAAACCAAGTCGTAAGACTCAACAACTGTAAAACGTTTTGTGGAGGCCATATGTGAACACACATGTGTACAAAACCAGAATCTATCTACATCTTCCATCCTCTCCTGTTATTGAGAAAGGTGTTCCCTTTCACTTTCCAAACAGAGGGCAGTGGAGTGTGAAAGCCTAGATGAGGAAGGGGGAGCTTAGATGTTATCTTAACATCACTGGAAATGTATCCACACATTGTTTCATGAGAT
The DNA here is from genome assembly GCF_008632895.1 of Mastomys coucha. Lineage (NCBI taxonomy): Eukaryota > Metazoa > Chordata > Mammalia > Rodentia > Muridae > Mastomys > Mastomys coucha. Next base: position 19,486,580 of record NW_022196891.1, on the reverse strand, counting down.
ACCTGTATGCATCAGGATAACCTTCCCAATTAATTACATGAGGAAAGTTTTAAATGATTCAAAAACAGTTCATCCTTGGGCTGGAGAAATAAATGCCCCAGCCATCGTGAGAACTTGCAGCTTTTCGGAGGACCATAACATTGTTCCTGTTGACACTGCAGGAATAAATCTCACCTAGATACCCTAGAGATCTGATACACCCTGTGGCTCTTGTGCGCGTGCACACAAACACACACAAACACACACACACACACATGCACACGCACACACACAACATGCAGACATGTGCACACACACATACACACACACATACACATACACACATACACACACATACATGCACACACATATGCAGACATGCAGACACAGACACACATACGCATACATACATACACACACATACACGCATACACACACATACATACACACAGATACACACACATATGCAGACATGCAGACACACACATACACACACATATACACATACATACATACACACACATATGCAGACATGCAGACACAGACACACACACACATGCAGACACACGCACACACACACATATAGATAAAAGCAAATTTTTTTAAAATAGTATCCTGTTTTTGTCAATCTGAACTAGCCATTTTTAATGTTGAGTAATAACTTTGTAGGAATATTACTTAAGAGACCATTTTTATTTTGTTTCCAGTTTTCTGAGTAACAACTATGTTGATTTTCAGAGTGGTTGTACCAATTTGCAATCCCACCAGCAATGGAGGAGTGTTGCTTTTCCTCCACACCCTTGCCAGCATGTCCTGTCAATTGAGTTTTTGATCTTCACCATTCTGATTGGTATAGGTGAAATTTCAGGGTCCTTTTGATTTGCATTTTTCTAATTACTAAGGACTCAGTACATTTAAATGTTTCTCCAGCACTTAAAGAAATTCTGTTGTGAGTTTTCTGTTTAGCTCTGTGCCCCATTTTTAAAATTGGGTTATTTTGTTTTGGGGGGGTTAACTTCTTGAGTTCTTCATATAGTTTACATATTAGCCCTTTACTGGATGTAGGATTAGTGAAGTGTTTTGTTTTGTTCTTTCCCTATTCTGTAGGTTGGTGATTTGCCCTACTGATGATATCTTTTGCCTTACCAAAGCTTTTCAGTTTCATGAGGTCCCATTTATCAATTATTAATCTTAGAGCCTGAACAAGTAGTGTTCTGTTCAGGAAATTTTACCCCTACCAATAAGTTCAAGACTCCTTCCCATTTTCTCTTCTATTAAATTCAGTGTATCTGGTTTTATGTTGAGGTCCTTGAGCCACTTGGACCTGAGCTTTTTGCAGGGCGATAAATATGAATCTATTTTCATTCTTGCCTCTAGAATATTTGTATAATATTGTAGAATAATGAACTTTCAAAATCCTCAGAGTCTCAAAATATTAGAACTGGACAGAGAGAAGAATAGTATTAAAGAAGAATAGAGAATATCTTTGTGTATTTATATTTCGAATGACTTAGGACTTCCACTGGAAGCTCACCACATTCTTCTAAATTAATAAAGGAAAATAAAAATTAAAAACAAAGCAAAACAAAAAACAGAATGTGGAATTTAATAGAAAACTAAGCTCAGTCTGAGGACCTGAAAAGGAAGTTGTTCAATGTAAATGTTATAGTTCTGAGGAGAAAAGTCTCCCCCATGCACAAGTTGTAGCTCTGAAGGGAAAAAGATCCTGTCAGTCAGGAGCCAAGGAGTACTTCAAAGTCACACTGCACAACAAAGCTCATACAGGATACTTATTTGGAAAAGGCACAAGAAGGTAGGTGATTCTGCTCAGCCAAGAAGCAGCTGAGAACTGAATGGAAGGCAGAATTATGCAGGGTATCTTGGCTGTGGAGTTTTCCAGAATAGAGATTACCAGGGTGTGGATTAGTGGGATGTCCAGTCTTGAGCTTGGCATAAGCTCAGGGTTTGCTGACTTTTCAAGCTCAGGGATCCATTGGTTTTCAAAACCTGGAGGTAAGCTTAGACTTTCACCCTACACTCAACCATATCTCACCTCTATCCAGCCATGATACTGACAGTGTTGAAGATTGGGAGCATGCAAATTGATTTCATCATTTTCTTGGAAAATGAAAGGAGACTTTCTCTTGTGTTCAGTTTATTTTTATTATATAATGTTAGAGTATTATTGTGTTCAAACATATCATGGAACTGGAAGGAACTGAAATATAGTCTATGCAATTCCATTTGCTTAAAATTTAATTTATTGTTCCTAGATATAGGATTTTTATAGGAGATAAAAATATGAGAAACATAAAGCATATAGACATACCTCATTCAAATAATGAATGAGTTTTTAAAAAAGAGCTGATGACTGATAGTGTGAGTGTGTAACCTGCCAAACTCTATAAATGTTTTGATGCAAACAATAAACCAGTATGCAAAAAGATGAAATAGATTACCTACATATCTGGAAAATACATGCCCATTAGGTTAATTTAACTACGCAGATTTTGATGATATCCAATAAAGTTAGTGTCTATGGCTGCAGAGTTGTAACTGGTGATTATGTTTTATAGTTTATGAAATACCTTGAAAATGAATACCTCTGTGCCAGATACTAATGAAGAGCAACTATGAATAAATTGGCTTGAGCCTCCCCCCCCAAAGCACATAGTATGGTGTCAAAAACTAAAATAAGTGTGAAATTACTATGTACCCAATGACATAAAGATAATCATGATTAAAAAGTAAATACAGTCTTCCAAGTTTGAAAAAAATCAAAACAAACTATAATTTATTTCATTTAACCTTCTAGACTGCAAAAAAAAAAAAAAGACCAAATGAGTGAAAAATTCACCAACATAAAATGATATACCATACTTAGTCATGAATGAGACATGTGAAATGGGTGAGTAGCCTATTCAAATCGGTCATTGTGTACCATGAGAGTACAAAGTGGAATCCAATGCAGGATGAATAAAATGAAAGAAGGTTATGTTTTCCTGACATCAGACAACATTTTAGTTGAGTTCTGATTGATAGGAAGAGAGATTGGTGATGTAAATATTAATGGCCGCTTTGCAAGAATTAAATTGTTAGCAGTGTCAAGAATACGTAATAGACACAGAGGGACCATATCTAGACACATGGAACATGAAAGAAATTAAAAGATAAAGTTGGGGTCGGGAAGATGGAATAGTCAATAAAGTTCTTGTTTGGAAAGCATGAAGGCTTGAGTCTGGTCCCCCATAACTCACCTAAAGACAAACAAATAACCACTTGTGGTGGTGTGCATATGAAATCTTAGTGCTAGGGAAACAGAGACAAACACATCTATGGGGCTTGTTGTCATCCAGTCTGCTTAGTAAGTGAACCAAGTCACTGAGTGACCCTTCACCAGATAGTAAGGTACAGAGCAATTCTGGACCATACATGATAGCTATACCTGTCCCCCTCATTTATGTACATCTGCTTACAAATGTGAATGTACATATGGACAATAAAAAGAACAAAACCCTAGACAGATGGGATGAGTTCATGTTGACTTGTAGAAGTTGGAATGAGATTATTAGAGAGACACTGGTTGACAAGGCCAATCGTGAACTGAAAAAGGCATATGACTGTATTAGATTCCCCATCAAACTTCAGGGTAAGGTGGTGCTCTCTAGTTTTTGTGTTTACATTTTGTTTACAGGTTGTTTTGATTTTGTTTTGTTTTGTTTATTTTATGGGAGTTGTTTATTTTTTGCTTTTTTACTGTTTATTTTTGGTTACATTTGTCCCTGTTTTGATTTTATTGTTGTTGTTTTGGTTTGGTTTCTGCTAGTGACTCATTAATATCAACAGTCTTAGATCAGTGATGTTATTGGAAGGAGACAGAACTAAAAATAAATTTCTTTCTGCATATTTTTACTATCTATATTATGGAAATCATCCACAAAATATTATTTAATTGACCAGAAAAGAGTGAAGTCATAGATTCAAATTATAAACTATTATATTTTTGTCTGTATATCTATCTATCTATCTATCTACAATCTATTAATCATCTACTCTAATAATTTTGCAATGAAATTTATCTCATTTATATCTTATTTGCAAGAGATTTACTTATCAAATTTTAGTTAATTGCTAAGAAAGTCGTCCATAAAACTTGTTTTTAGTATAGAATAGAGTTTATTTAGGGCATGGGGAGAGGAGTTAAGAGAGTAGTTGAGGCAGAGAAATGGAGAGAGAAAGAGGGAGTAGAGAAGTGCAGGCCAGCCCTGACCACATGGAGAGAATAGGAAGAGATGGGGAGCTAGGGGGTAAGAGGCAAGAGCATAAGACAGCAAGAGAGTGATAAACTCTCTGGGAAGGTTGTAGCATGTGCTCATCAACTTAGAACACAAGCTGCTATTTCAGACTTGCTAACTACTCTTACAGATGGCTCCTAGTATTTATATAGGATATGTCAAAAAAAAATCTGTAACTCAAGCTCCAGGAAATCCAACACTCTCTTTGGTTCTATGATCTAACACACATGCATACATTCTGACATATAAATAATAAAACTTTGAAATAAAAAAATTCCTTCAAGGAAATAAAACTACTTCACATATATCAATCAATTGACAATTGTCTCTGGGAGCTTCCTCTTAGAAAGGATGTCATTAATTATATAACTCTTCAATCTGATCAAATAGAAGTTGTCTTGTGACTTCACAGTTTCTCATAAATATGTTATGTCAAAGGACTATACTGTTCCTGACCTTATGGGCATTTGTACACTCACATTTTTTATTGTTAGTTTCAAGGAATAATGTGGGATTCTCAAAAGGAAAGAGAGAGAGAAAAAGGGAAAAGAAGTGAGGGTTTGAAAAAGAGAGAGAGAAGGGAAGAGAGGAGAGGCGGGCAGAGAAGGAGAAGAGAGAACATAGGAAAGGAGAGGGGAGAGAATTAACTGCCATTCTATCTGAAGGGTATTTGTCACTGTTGAATAGGCAGAGGTGTGTACCACAGTCCCAGTAGTTCATGCTACTGGATGACAGACACAATTATACTTTCTCACTGATAGGCACCAATATTAAGGACTGATTTCCCAGATCGTGGTGATAATTGGAGAGATGTTGGGAATGTGAAATACTACTACTAAGCTACACAGAGACATAGGTCACTAATGGAGGGAGGCTTCATAGTGTATACTGTCCATGGCCTCCCTTCCCATTACTCTGCTTCCTGGCTACCATGACCTGAGCAATTTCACTTCTTGACTTTGTTCCATGGTGATCTTCTTCTCCATAGCCCATGACAGCACAGACAGATGGATCGGCACTTCTGAGAGAATGAGTGAGAATACTTAAATTCTCCTTTCTTCCAATGGTTTATCTCAGTGTAATAGAGTTTATATTGTCTATATCAGGATAGATGGATATAAAGACTTACAGAAATGACTGACTATAGACCAAGGAATTTATGATGCAAGTATATATTGTCCATGGATATGTAGTATGTGAGCCTGGCCAGAAGTAGGGAAAATGCCTTCCCAAGAAACAGACACAACTGAAGACTTGAGGGTTTGTTGTTGTTGTTGTTGTTGTTTTGTTTGTTTGTTGGTTGGTTTGGATTGAGGAGGATGGGTTTTGTTTATTTTTGATTTCAATGAACCATGAGCCAGCTACAGCATGAATACTGAACAATCATCATTTACATAGGAAATTGAACTGGATTCAGAATCTAAATGGCCACTAGTAATGGAAAACAGAATTTCACACAAAGCTTTGCAAAAAGGTCTTTGAGATTGCACATTGCTTTCGGGAGCCTGACAGCGTTAAGAATATGGAATCTTCTGTAAGTCAGTGTAAAGGACATAGGGAAAGTGAGGGTGAGAGGTCTTCCTTTGAGTATTCACTAGAAAGCCCTTGGCCACTCAACTCCTGATTTTCCTGATAAGGCCCGGAGTCATGATCACAAATTAGTTAAAGACTGAAATTGTCTGAAGTAACACTTAAAATACCTTTTATAGAAGCAGTAATCTATTAGTACTATGATATGCGTAAAATAAATAAAAATAAGCAAATGTACATTTGTACATACATATATTATTCATATGTGTGCTTACAAGTACACACACATACACACACATATATATGCACATATATATACATATACACGTATATATAGACACACATATGTTTATGCACACATATACATACATCATTGCATAGCAGGTTCTTCTTAGATTAAAACTTCCCCTCTTGGAAAGGAGCTTATTAAGACACAGGAATCTTGAACAGGATGTCCATTAAACTCTAGTAGTAAACAACTCAAATAGCTTCAGAAAATTCCTGAAACCAATCAAATTTCCCAGGTCCCTTCCTCCCAAAGTTGTACATAAGCTGTAAGAATTGCTGAGAGACTCTCTCAGGAAAGCGAAGCTTCCTGAAAGAGGCTAAGACTAACTAAACTACCTGGAAAGGACACTATCCAGGCTGTTGTAGTGTCTGACGGGTGTGCAATGTGCTCTAGGTCTTCACCTTTTGTGAACTACCACGTATGTTTAGGTGGGCTTTTAGTGACGAAGCTAATTTTGAATAATCTCCATGTGAATTTGTAATCCCAGTGAAACTCATAGTTTCATCAAATTGGGCTTTAGTGGTACCTAGACATTGTTCTGTCCCTGATTACCTATTTGAGATGTCAATATTTCTTTGTATCTTTCAAGTAATAGGGTCACATAGCATATGTAAATATATATATTGTGAATACACATACACAAGTATATTGAGGTTTTAGGTTTGCTTTTACACTTGGGAGATGGTTATGAGCTTCATATGGTAAGTTCCAGCTAACTTTTGGCCCAACGCATGCTGTGGGCAGGATATCCTAAACTATACAAGAGTGGAGAAATCAAGCATGGTATGCACAAGCCGTAAATGAGCATGAACACATTCCTTTCTCTCTGCTCTCGATTGTGGGTATGACAAACTTTTTGAAGTTCCACAGTGACATACTGCTCCATGGAATTATAAGGTGAAATGAGCTGCTTTTATCGGGCTATCTTTATCACAACAGAAATTAAATTAAGGCACATATACTTACATACAAATGCATGTATAGAAATAAATATAAATGATAGATAAACAGGAACAATACATATACACATACACTTGTGTGTGTGTGTGTGTGTGTGTGTGTGCACATGTATATCTGTAAGAGATGCCATTATATAGCAGAGAAAGAAAGAGATGATACAACCTTGGGGATTGTGTTAACTGCATTGATGAAAACTATCCAGCTAGCTCTTAGAGACTGAATACCAATACGAACCCTTGTGCTCATTCTAATGCTCTGATTCTATGATTATGTTGACTCATAAAACAAATGGAATTTTGCAGACAAGATTAGATAAGGAATGATCTTTAAATTAAAAAAACAAGTCCTGAATTGCCTAGGTGAGATGAATGTAATCACATCATTTTCATTTTATAAGGGAAAATAGAAGATTCAGATGATACAAAGAGGTGGAAGATACTGATACTGTACTTATGACACTGAAGTTGTAGGGTGATTCCATGAAATCAGGAATGTAGGCAAACTTCAGAATTAGTACAGGTGCATGTGATGAATTTATAAATGAATTTAGGTAAAACATAAAAAATGAATAAACCAGAGAACAGGTTACATTCATTTAAGAAATGGTGAAGGTATTAAGATGGTCTATCCATTTTCTTTCTGATGAGTTTCTAAGACAGGAGCAGCCAGCCAGGAGGCACAGACCCCATGAGTCGCAGGCCAGCAGGGACAGGACAAGCTCTAGTCAGAGACACTAAGAACATCTAACACCAAAAATCAAGAGATGGCAAAAGGCAAATGCAAGAATCCTACCAACAGAAACCAACACTACTTGGCTTCATCAGAACCTAGTACTCCCACTGCAGCAAGTCCTGGATATTCCAAAACACTGGAAAAGCAAGGATTGGATCTAAAATCATATTTCACAATGGTGATAGAGGAACTTAAGAAGGACATGAATAACTCCCTTAAAGATATACAGGAGAATACAGGTAAAGAAGTACAAGCCCTTAAAGAGGAAACAAAAAAATCCCATAAAGAAGTACAGGAGATCACAAATAAACAAGTAGAAGCACTTAAAGAGCAAATTCAAAAATCCCTTAAGGAATTGCAGGAAAACACAAACA
>NW_022196891.1:19477363-19477803 GCF_008632895.1 Mastomys coucha | reverse complement strand
TGGAGAAACCAAAGTATTCCATGACAAAACCAAATTCACACAATATATTTTCACAAATCCAGCCCTTCCAAGAGTAATAAATAGAAAACTCCAACACAAGAAGGGGAACTACATCCCTGAAAAAGCAAAAGTGTAATCTTCCAACAAAACTAAAAGAAGATAGACACATGAACGGAATGCCAGCTCTAATGACAAAAATAACAGGAAGCAATAATTACTTTTCCTTAATATCTATTAATACCAATGGACTCAATTCTCCAATAAAAAGACATAGACTATCCCTCAACAGAGGAGTGGATATAGAAATTATGGTACATCTACACAATGGAGTACTACTCAGCTATTAAAAGAAATAAATTTATGAAATTCTTGGGGAAATGGATGGATCTGGAGAATATCATCCTGAGTGAGTCAACCCAATCACAAAAGAACAAACACGG
>NW_022196891.1:19427231-19477027 GCF_008632895.1 Mastomys coucha | reverse complement strand
GTTTTGGTTGGTTTTTTTTTTGTTTTTTTGTTTCCTTGTTTTTTGGAGGGGAAACTAGGAAAGGAGAAATTTACATGTAAATAAAGAAAATATCAAATAAAAAATTAATTAATTAATTAATTAAAAAATATTTCAGAGCTATGTAAAAAAAATGTATAAACCTAAATTGGAGATGCCATGAGTTTGAAGGAAAATGGGGAAGGTATATGCTAGGGGTGTGAAGGGAAGGAAAGCAAGTAAGATATGCAATTATATTATAATTTCAAAACAAAATTCAAAACATTAAAAATGAGTTGAACGTACACTGAGCATGGCAGGTAGCAGCTTCAACTGAGCTTGAGAACAAGAAAAAAGAACTGGGATTGGGGCAGGGTGACCACAGGCTTCTAATTTGGTCTTAATGGGGACTAACTGACTCTTCAGTCTTCAAAAAGACACCCCCAGCAGGCCAATGGGATAATGCTGTTAAATATCAAAGAAGAGCTTGGGAGATAAAAATCATTCTAAGGAGTGGGTGCCAGGGAGGAAGGGAAACAGCTGTTTCTATGAATTCATAGAACAGAAGCCAACAGGGGTAAAGCAGGTGCAGGCTAAGACAGGAAGCAGAGGAGGCTGACACAATGTTGTTCTAATGTGGTTTGGCGATGGCCGTGAATTTAGGTTATCAAGTCAAAGGAAATTTGTAAGAATACTTTTTGTTTATTTTGACAATATTTAGTTACTTTCCATGTCACCATGACAAAGTACCAGCAAAGCAATAGGAGAAGGATGGGCTTCGTCTAGCCCTGGGTTTGACAGTGCAGTGCAGAACGAGGAGGCACGGAGGTCAGAGAGCACAGAGCTGCAGCCCCTGAACATAAGATGCTCACTTACATCTTTGTAGATCTGGAAACAGGTAAGGAGCTCAATCCAGAGCCAGGGCTGGTCTGTGACTGATAAGGCCTGTCCTAATGACCCATGTCTTCCAGTGGGACACTTAGTAGCTGCAAATCATTAGCAAGTCCAATAATCAAGTATACAAAAATAGGTAAAAATGAAATAAAATTATCATAAAGATGGGTGTGTATGCACATTTATGTGTATTTGTGTGTTGCTTGTTGAGACATGATTTCACAGTGTAGTTTTCCTGTCTGTCCTGGAACTAACTCTATAGGCCAGGTTGACTTCTCTGATGAAGTAGAGGGATCAAAGGCATGTGCCACCACCACACAGCTTAATATTTGATGCTTCGTAGCACATATCATTGTCATCTTAAAATGAAAATGAGCTAGGTGCCTGACTCAGTGGCTGCTGTGCAAGCTGTGCAAGACTGGGGGCCTGACCTTGCCTGGAGCTGGATGTGGCGGAGCATGTCTGTGATCTCATCATCTCCAAGGAGAGAGGTAAGGCAGAGACAGGAGAATCCCTAGAGGATTGCAGGGAAAGATAACCTGCTATGCAGCTGTGAAGAGATAAGAAAAGAGAAACCATACCTCAAACAAGATGGAAATTGGGGAATGACTCCTGAGATTGTTCTCTGACAGTCACATTGTGCCATGGCACAAATGCAGGATACTCACATACATACATAGAAAAGAGGGTTTTTTAAAAAAAACTATTAAATAAAAGTTTAGTAAATGTAAATCCATAGCTTCCACATTTCCATCATTTAAGATCTTCATTGCCTCTAATTTATATTACATATTTCAAAACTTAAGTGACATTTAACACTTCAGCATTTGTACATAAATCTAACTGCCATCCTTTGTGTATTTGCTAAATATATATTCTTTTGCTTTGCTTCAAACTGGAGAAAGGAAAAAAAAATTGGCACAAGATCTGCACCAAAATTATGCAGGTTGGGTCAACACGTTCCATATTTATAGGCTCAGTTCCACTTGATTATATTGCATTCATTTTCTTGGAAGAGAGCTGGGTAATTGATTATGTTATTGTTTAAATGAAATGCCAGTGAAAATAATAATTTAAAAACCAGTTGGAACCACCCCTATAATGCTGTACACAAAAAGACAACTCAAGAAGAAATCAATATCATTGAGTAAAAAGACAGACCTCTATTGGCAGCAACTATATAAATATGACTCCTGAGAGCTGTTTGCCACTATTAACTACTGTCCTAGAGACCTTGCTGGAGCCAAGAATGGAAGGAGAGGCACTTACAGATATTTGATACTGCCGTATTCTTTTTCCTAAGATGATGTAAATGGCTGATGCATTTGTTTTGTATTATATATGATTTGAGTATTTGTGGTAGCCAGTAAGGGTGTTAGATATCTTGGTGCTGGGGTTATAGGTTGTGAGCTGCTTGCCAAACTGAACACCAGTTCCTAAAGAGCAGGATACACTCTCAACCATTAATCCGCATCCCCCCTCTATTCTTAGAGCCAGTGGGAATTGAGACAGGAGTTGAAGTAATTCTGATCTTAGAAAGAACAGAGTTAAGACAGGAATATGTATAAGAACATACAATCTAAATAAATAGAAACTGGGCATACATTGAGAATGTTAAATACAATGAAGAGGGTATATTTTTACTGGTGTTGAACTAAATATATAATTAAAGACTATGAAGATGGCTGAGAAAATGAGAGCACTTGCCATTTAAGCATGACATCCCAAGTACGAATTGACAGGACTCGCGTGGAAAGCTGTCATCTGTCTACAAGTGTACCTGTAACTCAAGTGCGGTATGATTATTGAGGCTTTCTTCACCAGCCCAATTAGCAAGCAAAATTAGAGTCTCTTTCTCAAACACATAATACAAACAATGTCACAGCAGGATTCACAGAGTTCTACTCTTGCCCATAGGCATGTGCCCCACACATACAGTGGCATAGTGGCATATACACATGTACCTGCAGTTATGTGTATCCATGCATAGGCATGCATGCACACACACAATTTAAAAATATATATCTAATATATAATATCTCTGTATATGGTATATTTATAAGATATTTCATATATATATAAATAATACATAATTAGAAAGGTCTTTGGTGTGGGCAAAGAGGAAGATGGAACAGAAATTGGTGTGCAAGAAAGCAATATCATGAAGACAGTAAAATAGATTAATGAAGCTAAATTCCATCATCCTGTCTACACAAAACAGGGCTATTGGTGCTCAAACCTAATGCCTTTCAAATGCACTGAGTTTGTAGTAAAGGTTCCTAGGCAATTAACAGAAATGTAAGTATTTTAAAATATTAGATTATTCAGTGCTGAGAGGATGGCTCCACAGTGAAGAGGCACAGGGCCTTGGCAGAGGACTCAAATTTATTTTCTAGTTCCTACATCAGGAGACAGAATCAGATCTGTAACTCTAACTCCAAGGGATCCAAAAGCCTCTTCTGGTATCTGTGGTCACATGTGTTTCATGCAACCCCCCCCCCATACATATAGAGTTAAAATGTAATAGAAATACATGTATAACAACAACCTCACACATATTAGGAAATTAAGGAATGATCTCCCATCTTATCAGCATTATCTGCAGTCTCCCACAAGAGTATAATAGCAAATGACTTGGGTTACTGACTCCACAGTGTCAAGAAAAACAAAGCCACAACTTGATCCCATGTCAGAAATGGCTTGGGAACAGGAACAACCCATGTTCAGGACAGCCAGATAAGTCTTGTTTTGATGACAGGCGCTAAAGTGGCTGAGAAATTGGCAACTAAAATGGCCACAAAATTGGATGCTAAAAGGGCTGTTTTCTTCATATAGTATTGATTTACAAGGTAAAGAATAATACATACATTAGAGAGAAAAATAAAGTCACTAAGTATGAAGTATACAGAATTTTGTGAGAATTTATATTACTATAAAGATGAATTTGTCAAGTGTCCTGTGCTTTTCAAAAATAGCAATAGGAGGAGAGGACCTCAGCCCTGTGAAGGTTCTGTGCCCGAGTGTAAGGGAATGCCAGGGCCAGAAAGTGGGAGAGGGTGGGGTGGCAGGCATGGGGAAGTGGGAGGCAACAGGGGTTTGTTTTTGTTGCTTTTGTTTGTTTCTTTGTTTTTTGGAGGGGAAACTGGGAATGGAGAAATTTACATGTAAATAAAGAAAATATCTAAAAAAAAAGTATGATCTGTATCATCTAATAATCACTTTTTTTCTAAAAATAAACTTTCTAATATTTTCTTGTTCAATTTTATGTGAACAGCTCACACCCACACATTACCAATTCTATATTTTTCCTAAATACCCCATATGTATGGGTATATTATTATGAATATATGGAATTATGCCTCTCTATATAATGATGTATATATTGCCTTAAATATGTAAAATACAAAGACAAAATATTTGATTGTTTTTATTTTTAGTCTGTTGCTGTAGGAGATATATGGCTCTAAATTTCAGGAGAAAAATTATAAGTAACTATTCCCTAAGGAATGAGCAGCCTTACTAAACATTTTTCTTTAGTCTGGCTGTGGATCTCCTTGCGAATTTCACTTGTAATATAAACAAATGTATGCTTGTGGAACAAATTTAGAGTTGTGGAAGCTAGCTGAATTATTCTTAAAATATATCATTGTCTTCCTAATAGAATTATGTATTTACAAATACGTATTTGGTAATAGTATGTCTCTCTTGAAATAATTAGGACCCAGAAACAAGGAAAGAAGATTCTTGGAATGAGAAAATCTATTTTTAGATACAGAAGAGCTCTCAAATAGGTAGGTCACGGAAAAGGTAATATGTGAATATGGAAAGGGTCCTCATAGGAAGAGGCTGAAGGAATGGGAGGGAGGTAAGAAAGAGTATGAAAGCGACACAATTAGAATTTACAAGCACAAAATCAGCATTACAGAAAAGAAAAGAGAGAATTCCACAGAAGTCAAGTTCACAAGAGATGGCACTGAAGACAGAAGTATGTACAGATGCCTGAAGTCATAGGACGCTGTTCTTTGTATGTTTCTGTGAATATAGATGTTCATGGGTATAAAAATATACATATGTGCCTGTTGTGTGAAGTCAGAAACTAATGTTTGTATTTCTTTCATGATAGCTTTCCATGTTATTTTCCTGAAACACAGTAATCTCTCACTACACCTGGAATTACAAGTTTGGTAACTAGTAATTTGGCCAGCTAGTTACGGAACCCTTACAATCTGCCTCTTCCTCTGCTTAAAAAAACAATAAAACATGACTTCTATATATCAGATGTGGGTCATTATAAGTCATCTCCTAGATCCAAGGTCCTCAGTTTTTTTATTCAGTTTTTAATTCTTTTTACTTTTTATTTATTCTTCTCTCGTACAATAAATACAATCTGACTGCAGCTTCCCGTCCTGTCCTTCCACTCCTACCATTTCCCCTCATCTCCTCTCTCCCCCAGATCCACTGCTTCTGTTTCTCTTCACAAAAGAGCAGACTTCCCAGGGATTATCAATCAAACATGACATAATAGGATGCACAAGACTAGGTACAAACCCTCATATCCATATTGGACAAGGCAAACCAGTAGGATGAAAAGGTTTCCAAGAGCAGACAAGAGTCAGAACCCACTGTTAGGAGTCCCACAAACATGGTAAGCCACAGCATGTATGCAGAGGATCTAGTGCACACAGGCTCTGTAATTGCTGCTTTAGACTGCGGACCCCTATCAGTCCTGCTATGTTAATTTTGTGGGCAGTGTTGTCCTGGTATACTTGACCCTGCTGGCTCCTACAACACTGTCTCCCCTTCTTCCCCAAGCTCCAACTAATGTTTGGATAGCTTACGAGTCTCTACATCTGCTCCGATTACTTAGGCAATAGTTGCTCAAAGCTTGTAAGACTAGACAACCAATGACTGGTCTAACTTGAGACCCAAGCTACTAGATGGAACCCATGTATTATAAGTGCATGAATAGTTCAGATACCTAGGGTACTACCAAATACAACTGACCAAAAGAAAAGAAAAAATAATCAAGGAATTGATTCCTAAAGGCATTCTGATATGCTCATGGGCTTGTCAACATCAGCCACATTTTTTTTTAAAAGTGAATGAATTGTTCCTGTCAGGAAAACAAGGAATACTTATGTGTTCCTACTGCATTTATGTATATATTTGCATATGTGGTTCAGATACTAATATTGGGAACCATGAATATATAGATGAGAAATTAACACATAAAACTAAAGCAGTGAAGATTTTCTAAGTGTAATTCCTGTTGGACACTGTGACAAACCTCATCAGCTTTACAACTCTCTTCTGAAAGTTTTCTCATCTCTGTTATGTCTTATAAAATAATACATTTTGGATAATATACATTGTACTGGATTTAGACTCTGTTCGTGTAGCATGCCTGTATATTTGGGGGGAGGTGGGTGTGGTTTTATTTCTATGCTTGAACGTGTGCCTTCAGGTGTGGTACTTTTAGGACTCTTGACTTCTCCTTCCAACAGTGGGTTCCTGACATCAAACTAAGATCTTCCCGCTAACATGAATCTTTACCTTCTAAGCCACGCATGTGTGTGTATTTTAAGGAAATGTTTAAAAATGTAACATTATGTAACTGTCGAGATAATCAGGTACTTGACCTTCCATTCCAGTTGTTGTACATGTTAGATTTCTGAGGCAACACTAAGAGGCAGAAGGTTGAAAGAGAGCAGCTTCCGACATTCTGATGAGACTGTCTGTACCTCACACAACATGAGGGGTAGCCTCTCTCCCATGGAATGGAGAGGTCTACCAATGGAAAAAGGTAGCTGAGACCTTCTGAGTGGGGGTGAGGAGCTTGGCAATGAGGAAACTTTTGCAGTCATAGTGTACTACATGTAGATCTGAAGTTTCTCCTATCTGAAACTGTTTGCCCAAAGTAAGCCAGATTCTCTTGAGAAACAGACTATCTCAAAGAATTGTCTCAGCAGACAATCCTTTCTGAGCTGACTGATAAGGTTTAGCAAGGTCCTCTATAATCTCAAAGGAGTCTTGTTTTATAAACAAGACACTGTATCAATACAGATTTAAGTTTTATGTAACACTAATACCCAATTCTATTATGGGTCCATTTTGACCATATTTAATCTATGTGATATTGCCAGTAGTAACATACTTACTATTCTGTGTGAGAAACACATTTATGGTGACATGAGGCAAAGAGAGACTGAGTATATATTGGTCTGCAGAGATGGCTCAGTAGGTAAAAGCACATATTGCAATTTCAGAAAACAGGGGTTTAGTTCTCAGCACCCTGTAACTCTAGCCACAGGAGATCTGATGCCCTCTTTGACTTGTTGGGCATCCCATGCATGTATGGCATACATACTTGAAGATACACATATACATAAATAGAAATAAAAATCTGAAAGATAAACTCAAATGTTCTTTGCCTCTTGAAGGACCTCTTAATTTATCTTTTCAGTCTGGCTTTCAACACAAAACATACTGGGAACAAGGCTGCTCCAAAAAACCCTGGCTTGGCTCCTGACACTTGGAAAATGTAGTCGGGTTTACAGCAGCATCCTGTGGTCTCTCCTCGCCTCAGTACTTTGGACACTTTAAGAATCTGAAAGAATGCAGGTAAATGCCACCTTAGTCACATTTTGTTCTGGGTAGGTTACATATCAAGTTTGAAATTAAAGTCTAGCATTCAAGGCAATATAGATGCTTAAGGCTGAAAAAGTCTTAATTGATAAACACAAAATTGTATCTTTTTATACTGGCAAGTTCTTGAAAAGGATAAGAGTCATGAGGATTGTTAACAGCAAGATAGACGGAGCTAATCTTGGAAGTAGAAGGGTTTTCTAGTAAATCATGCATGAATAGTAGGGCGTTTGTGGAAAAGAGATGAAAAGCCTGAGGAGACAAAGTTTCAGTGTATGTATGTGCTTACTGAAGAGAGAAGGTATGTGATCTCCTGGACCTAGTAGGGTGGTTGTGACTTATCCTATGTGACTGGAACCTGGGACCAAGTCCTCAACAAAAGCAGTATGAACTATTATCCACTGATCCATCTCTGGCCTTTAAAGATCAGTCTTTCATCATTTGACAATGCTAACACACACACACACACACACACACACACACACACATACACACACACAGACACACATACACACACAGAGACACACAAACACATATATGCATATCATAGGAAGATGATTAGAAAATTATTTTGTTGGGAACAAGCAAAAGAAGCCTTCTAAGTAGTACCATTTCATTTTCAGACAGAATTTAATCATAAGGAGAAACTGAATTCAAGGCCCCAGGCCCTGGGATCTGGGAACTTCCCAATAGTTGAGCTACCTATATTTTAAGGAAACAGTTGTCTGAGTCCAGAAATCTCAAGGAAAACCTGTCCATTTTGCTAGTGTGTTCAAACTAAGTTCATGTTTGCAGGCCCAGAAACCAACTCTTATCCTGACTCATGAAAACTTACTTGCTCAACCTCTGATGTCAATATATGATGGATAGTGCTATATCCACCATGCCCACCTCACTTTCTGATTTCATCCTTTAAGTATGATGTACAATGTCACTTCTGGGGTCAAAGTTCAGCTCCAGAGTCTTATTCTGAGGCCCTGATAAATCAGTCGCAGCTTGATTACAATAAATTTTTGTCATGTGCATTGACCCGGTGTTTGAATTATGTTTGGTAGTATCAGACCCCACAACAATATAGGTTCCAATTCCCAGTCTAGAATTCTGGAACATGAAAAGCTCTCACATCCTTTGGGTCTAAGCCAGTGCCCAGAGCAGACCTTGAGTGCTAGCTCTGTACCCAGTCCACTCCCAGGTGCTCTAACAAGCCCAGGATCATTGGCGAAAAGGCCAAACTTCTGTCACAATACCAGGAATAACTGGGACTCCGCAGGATTAGTAGACTCAGGAACACCCCTCACTCAGCAGTGACACGGGTTCCTTCAGGTCTGAGCCAGTTCACTGTGCAGACCTCGGGCATGAGCACAATACTCAGTCCCAAAACACCCAGAAGAAATGCAACCACCAGGTGCTCAAACAGGCCCAGGTTCACAGGATCTCAAGAGCTTGGTCACAGGCAGCTTGATTCCCAGGAGCTCTGACACACCCAGGATCTCAGGATCACAGGATCCCAAAACCACAGGATCACAGAGAGAGCTAGTTTCAGAGGAGTTCTCACACAACCAGGATCACAAGAGGGACAGGCTCCAGTCAGAGACAGTGAAGGCAGGTAGCACTAGAGATAACCAGATGGTGAGAGGCAAGCACAAGAAAATTAGCAACAGAAATCAAGGTTACTTGGCATCATCATAAACAAGTTCTTCCACTATAGCAAGTCCTGGACACACCATCACACTGGAAAAGCAATATTCAAATTTAAAATCACTTCTCATGATGATGATAGAGGACTTTAAGAAGGACATAAATAAATCCCTTTAAAAAATATAGGAGAACACTGGTAAACAGAAGCCTTTAAAGAGGAAAATATAAAAATTCCTTAGAGAATTACAGGATAATACAAACAAACAGGTGAAGGAATTGAACAAAAAAATTCAGGATCTAATAAAAGGAAATAGAAACAATAAACCAATCAGAGAGGGTGGCAACCCTGGAGATAGAAAATGTAGGAAAGAGTTCAGGAGTCATAAATTCAAGCATCACCAACAGAATAAAAAAAGATAGAAGAAAGAACCTCAGGTGCAGAAGATACCATAGAAAACATTGACACAACAGTCAAAGAAAATGCAAAAGATTCCTAACTCTAAACATGAGGAAATCC
The DNA here is from genome assembly GCF_008632895.1 of Mastomys coucha. Taxonomy (NCBI): domain Eukaryota; kingdom Metazoa; phylum Chordata; class Mammalia; order Rodentia; family Muridae; genus Mastomys; species Mastomys coucha. Next base: position 19,467,336 of record NW_022196891.1, on the reverse strand, counting down.
AGGATGCAATGAGAATATGAAACCTAAGGATAGTAGGTATAAAGGAGAGCTAAGAATCCCAACTTAAAGGACCAGTAAATATCTTCAACAAAATTATAGAAGAAAACTTCCCTAATGTAAAGGAAGAGATGCCTATGAACATACAAGAAGCCTATAGAATAGTTTGGACCAGAATAGAAATTCCTCCTGTCCCATAATAGCCAAAACACCAAGTGTACAAAACAAAGAAAGAATATTAAAAGCAGTAAGGGGAAAATGTCAAGTAACACAAAAAGGCTATCAGAATTATACCAGACTTCTTGCCAAAGAATATAAAAGCCAGATGATCCTAAATGCGAGACCAGATTACTATACCCAACAAAGCTCTTAATTACAATATATGGAGAAACCAAGATATTCCATGACAAAAGCAGATTTACACAATATCTTTCCACAAATCCAGGGCTACAAAGGATAATAGACAGAAAACTCCAACACAAGGATGAAAAGTATACCCTAGAAAAAGCAAAAAAGTAATCTTCTCTCAACAAACCCTAAAGAAGATAGACATACAAACATAATGCAACATCTAACAACAAAAATAACAGGAAGCAACAATGACTTTTCCTTAGTATATCTTAGCATTAATGGACTCAATTCCTTAATAAAAAGACATAGATTAAAAATAATGGATACATAAACAGTACCCAACATTTTGCTGCATACAAGAAACACACCTGAGTGACAAAAAAAGATACTGTCTCAGAGTAATCAATTTTCCAAGCGAATGGTTCCAAAAAACAAGCTGCAGTAGCCATTCCAATAGCAAACAAAATCAACTTTCAACCAAAAGTTATCAAAAAAGCAAAAGAAGGGCACTTCATACTCATCAAAGGAAAAATCTACCAAGATGAACTCTCAATCCTGAACATCTATGCTCCAAATTCAAAGGGCACCCACATTTATAAAAGAAACTTTACTAAAGCTCATACTAGACATTACACCTCACACAATAATAGTGGGAGATTTCAATACCCCATTCTCTGCAATGGACAGATCATGGAAACAGAAATTAAACAGAGACACAGTAAAACTAACAGAAGTTATGGACCAAATAGATTTAACAGATATCTACAGAGCACTTAATATTAAAACAAAAGAATACACCTTCTTCTCAGCACCTCATGGTACCTTCTCAAAAACTAACCATATAATTGATCACAAAACAAGCCTCAACTGATGATCATGCATCCTATCAGATCACCCCAGACTAAGACATGTCTTCCATACCCAGAAAAACAAAGGAAAGCCAACATATACAAGGAAGCTGAACAATACCATACTCAGTGATAACTTGGTCAAGGATGAAATAAAGAAAGAAGTTAAAGAATTTTAGAATTTAATGAAATTTAATGAAGTTGAAGGCACATCATACCAAAACTTATGGGACACAAAGAAAGCAGTGCTAAGAGGAAAACTCACAGCTCTAAGGGCCTCCAAAAACAAGCTGGAGAGCATATACACTTCCAGCTTAACACTGCACCTGAACACTCTAGAACAAAAAGATACAAATATACCAAAGAGGAATAGACTACAGGAAATAACCAAACTGAGGGGTGAAATTAATCAAGTAAAAACAAAAAGAGCTATACAAAGAATCAACAAAACAGGGAGCTCGTTCATTGAGAAAATTAATAAGATAGATTAAACTTCAGACTATCCAGAGGGCACAGAGACAGTATCCAAATTAATAAAATCAGAAATGAAAAGGGAGACATAGCAACCATAGAAGCCAAGGAAATCCAAAAAATCCTCAGATCTTACTAAAAAAGCCTATACACACCAAAACTGGAAAATCTGGATAAAGTGAACAGTTTTCTAGACAGATATGAGGTGCCAAAGTTAAATCAGGATCAAATAAACCATCTAACCAGTCACATAGACTCTAAAGAAACAGAAACAGTCCATAAATGTCTCCCAAGCAAAAAAAGCCCAGGACCAGATGGTTTTAGTGCAGAATTCTATCAGACCTTTAAAAAAGATCCAGTACCAATACTCTTCAAAATATTCTACAAAATAGAAACAGAAGGAACCCTAAGCAATTCATTCTATGAAGCCATAACTAAGCCAAGATCTAAACCACACTGAAACATGGTAGAGAATGAGAACTTCAGACCGATTTCCCTTATGAGTATTAATGCAAAAATACTAAATAAAATTCTCATGAACTGAATCCAAGAACACATCAAAATTATTATCCATTATGGCAAATTAGGCTTCATCCCAGGGATGCATAGATAGTTCAATATATGGAAGTCCATCAATGTAATTCAGTATATAAACAAACTCAGTGGAAAAAAAAAAACAAAACACATGATCATCTCATTAGATGCTAAGGAAGCATTTGGCAAAATTCAACACCCCCTTCACGGTGAAAGTCTTGGTGAGATCAGGAAATCAAGGCCCACACCTAAACAAAATGAAAGCAATATACAGAAAACCGGTAGGCAAAATCAAATAAATGGAGAGAAACTTGAAGCAATCCCACTAAAATCAAGGACTAGACAAGGCTGCCCACTCTTTCCCTACCTAGTCGATAATAGTACTTGAAATCCTAGCCAGAGCAATTAGATAACAAAAGGAGGTCAAAGGAATATGAATTGGAAAGGAAGAAGTCACAATATCACGATTTGCAGATTATATGATAAAATACTTACTTGACCCCAAAAATTCTACCTTAGAACTCCTAAACCTGATAAACAACTTCATCAAAGTGGTTGGATATAAAATTAACTCAAACAAATCACTAGCATTCCTCTAATCAAAGGATAAACAGGCTGAGAAACAAATTATGGAAAGAACACCCTTCCCAATAGTCATAAATAATATAAAATATCTTGTTTTGATTCTAACCAAGCAAGTGAAAAAATTTGTGTGACAGGAATTTCAAGTGTGTGATGTCACAAATAGAAGATCTCATAAGATAGAAAGATCTCTCATGTTCCTTGGTTCACAGGATTAATATAATAAAAATGGACATCTTGGAAAAAGCAATGAACAGATTCAATGCCATCCCCATCAAAATTCCACCTCACTTCTTCATAGAGTTAGAAAGTGGTATTTGCAAGTTCATTTGGAATAACAAATAATCCAGGATAGTGAAAACTATTCTCAACAATAAAGGAATATCTGGTGGAATCACCACCCCTGACCTTAAGCTGTACTACAGAGCAATTATGATGAAAACTGCATGGTATTGATACAGTGACAGGCAGGCGGATCAATGGAATACAATTGAAGACCCAGAATTGAATCCACACACATATGGTCACATGATCTTTGATAAAGAATCTAAAACCATCTAGTGGAAAAAATACAGCATTTTCAACAAATGGTGCTGGTTCAACTGGTAATGAACATGTAGAAAAATGCAAATCAATCCATTCTTATCTCCTTGTACAAAGCTCAAGTCCAAGTGGATCAAGGACCTCCACATAAAACCAGATACACTGAAACTAATAGAAAAGAAAGTGCAGAAGAACCTCGAACACATGGGAACAGGGGAACATTTTCTGAACAGAGCACCAATGGCTTTTGCTCTAAGATCAAGAATAGACAAATGGGACCTCATAAAATTGCAAAGCTTCTGTGAGGCAAAGGACACTGTCAACAGGACAAAATGGCAACCAACAGATTGGGAAAAGGTCTTTACCAATCTCACATCCAATAGAGGGCTAATATCCAATATACACAAAGAACTCAAGAACTTAGACTCCAGAGAATGAAGTAACCCTATTAAAAATGAGGTACAGAGCTAAAGAAAGAATTCTCAAATGAGGAATACTGAATGGCTGAGAAGGTGGGGAGGTAGGAGCGGTGGGTGTGTGGTTGAACACCCTCATAGAAGCATGGTCAGGGGAGATAGGATAGGGGTATCTGGGGGAGGGGAAACTAGGAAAGTGAATAACATTTGAAATGTAAATAAAGAAAATATCCAATTTTAAAACAATCAAAAGAAAAGCTCTCAAAATTTCATATCTAGAGATGGGGGGTTGTAAGGGCTACTGGAAAGCAAGAAACTGAATTAAATACATAATTTCAGGTGAATGCTTCCAGGCATTATCCAATTCACAACCACAAGTAGGTGGAGATCAGTCATACTCTGGTAGATATAGAATTACAAATTTTATTTGGAAAAGCTCCATTCTCTAAGCAGGAGGTCATGAACTATTTCAGAATGAAGAACAGCGGCTAATCAGCAAGCCGACAGGTAGTAAAGGCATTTATCTTTAATACCACAAAGTGAGAATAAGACCACATCTCAAATTTTGAGTTAAGTTTGAAGCAAGCTTTTTTAAGTATGGACTGGGACAATGAACACTAACCAGTAGCATACATGGAATTTTCAGAAAATAGCCTTGAATTATATTAGTTAATCAGGTGCTTATGAAGGCAAAGCCCTCCAGGCTACATCTTTCCTGCTGTCATCTAATCAAGGCAAGCATATACCCTGACATGCTTCCTGCCTACTTACCTCCCACCTACCTGTCATCAAGCACATCCTGTGCAATTCAGGCAACCAACATTGTTTATAAAGATTGAAAACACTTAGCTTGTTATCTTACATGAACAACAGCCCCCAGCATTCCAGGAAGCTATCTGTTCTTGGAAAAGTGGGGTTTACAGGTAAGATGCATATTTTGTTGTTCTGCTCTCTAATGCACAGTGATTTCAACTTAAAACGTAACTTTAACCCTCACACGGTCACTCTGCCTTTGACTATGGATGTGACAGAAGAGCAAGCTTTCTTAAGCTCCTGACTCTGTGACTTTCCTGCAATGACAGACCAAAGCCTGGAATTGTGAATCACATACACCTTTTCTTCCCATGTGTTGCTTTTGGCCAGGACATTTTATCACAGCTACGGAAACGAAACTAGAAAACATCTCCAGTTTGCCTACTCTGATGTCCTTTTTCTCTCTCACTCCAGTTCCTTTCTGGGTTTGTTTTAACATTCTCTTATCCATGGAGCCAAGAATCTGCAGGAGGCACTCTGCCTTTCAGAAACAAATTCACTAATTATGTATTTTTCTTCAACTCATCTAGGATCCAGGCCCTTTTGTGTCTAGCGATTTATATCCACATGCTTATTCAAAGCCACCATTTTGATCTTTAAAACAGCTCTGTGAGTTCTGTTGACTTGAAATAAGAGTCTCCTACTGTGCATTTGCTCACTATCAAAAGGCCTCTCTACCGACAGCCAATTGAAGTGGAGCAGAATCCAAGACTGCACATTAATCTAATCTCATCCCTCATGCACTGCCCTGATCATTACACTGTATTTAAATGAAGACTACGTCTTCTTCCTGTTTTCATTAAGTGCATGATATATTGTCTTGATTGTCAACCTTACACCCTTAACTGAATATATTAAAACTCAAGGGATGTCATTGCCTATCATTGTTTGGAGATGTGAGTCAAGTTTATAGCAGGACCTATCCTCAACAAACATTTAAATGTGGTCCTCAGACCTGGAATCCTTCACCAACTTAAATATCATGCCATGTATAAAAAATACAAATTAAATAAAACAAGTGTTATTTACTAACAATAGTAATAGAGCTAACCATTGAAGTGCCTGCACAAGACCAATCGAGTCTACATTGTGACATGGGACAGGCTGGGGATATCAAGCCCACATACCTTTCTGCAGAGCTACAGATAGATAGTTGATGGCTACTGAGGCATGAGAAATCATCGTCTAAGTGATGCAGAGCAATCTCTTTACAGGGGGTAATGTAAGGAATATATACAATATCTCTACCTTTAGGTGGAAGAATGCTCTCTTTCCTTTTCTTTTCTTATTGGTAATGAGGCATGTCAAGGACCTGACTAGGGAACCCACCCCTGGGAAAGCAGATTCACTTAAAGATAATGCATTTCTCCTAACCAGAATTCCTGCCCTGTAGTTGCATTCCCTAAAAAGCCAAGACACCTAGCCTCCATAATGATTGGCTAGGTCAGCTTGCTTTGTTGAGGCCCAACTCAGAAAAGTGTTGATTTTTCTTCCTCTGATTCTTTTCTTTCATGTGCTGTCCAAAGCTCAATTATGGTTTTGAAATTCACCTCCCCACTGCAAGTGGCTGACCTCCATGAGGCCTTACCTCAAGCAACCCACTATCACACCAGCATACCCAGTACAACATGCGATAAGTAAATAAAAATAGAATATGTTAAGATGGGAACTGGTAAATGTTAGTTGACAAAAATTACATTAGAGAAAAATATATTTTGGAAATCATGATCGTTAGAGTGATTTTAAATAAGATAGTGAGAAAACATTAGCAGCAGAGGTGACCAATAAATGAGATCTGACTCAGATATGGGGGGATGTAGATCAGTATCTAGGTAGACATTACAGTAGTTAAAGGGAAGCGAAGATTCAAAGGACAAATGCAAAGATAAATGGGACTGTTTACTTGATGGAGGAGTGATGGAAGGATACAGGCAGATAGGGAAAAAGGATGGTTTCCTAAGATCACTGCTTCCTATTATGAGAGGTTAAGAGCCTACTCAGACACAAATACTTGAGGAAGGCTGTAAGAAAAACATGAGAACCCAGACCACTCCCTTCCCTCACCCCGCCCCCACTGGGCAGAGCTTGACTCTGGGTTTTGCTTCCTATCTATGGAATCTGTCAGCCTTCATCAACCAGCTCTTTGTTTTTGAGTGCTCTCTTTTGGTAGTTGTCTTGTGCATTCTTTGTTTTGTTGTTTCTTCCAGACAGTGGATTCTTTGCCTGTCCTACAGAATGAAGTCAGCTAACCTCACGCCCTGTCATAGTGACATCATAGAAAGAACTTGTAAATCAGCAACTCTTGTGCTGTAACTACCATTCTTGTTTCATTGGTGAATCCTCAAAAGACCCAAAAGCTATCTCTTCAAAGTATTTCAAACATTAAATCAGTAAGAGATTCTGGCTCTGTGATTAAATGGTAACCCTTGAGCACTGGTCCTCCTCTTGCCCTCCTATCTAAGAAACTGTGAGAGCCACCAGGAAGGAACATGCTCAGGATGTTCAGAATGGAGGAAGTTCCCCTCCCACACCTGAGCAGTGCAAGGGGAGTGGTCTGCTGGAGAGACTGGGACATCCTTGCTTTTGGAGACTATGCTGCATTAGGCAAAACTGGTAAGAGAGGAAGAAGGTGTTGGACCTAATTAAGAGGGTTGGGATTGGTAAGACAGATGTACATCAATATGTACTATGTACATGTACAAAATTGTCAAAGATCAAATATTAATTAAAATGTTTTCTAACAGGATGGAGGTGAATAGAAACAACACTAATGGCACTAACTGCATATACCATGTCTATATCCTTGTACGCATCTCCATCTTCCCCATCTACAGTTCTGGAAATCTGGAAACCCAAAGACAAAGACAGTTTGACAACAATTTTCAGGAGTCGTTTCTCTTATTTTATAGTATGAGTTCTGGGGACTGAACTCCTGTGCCTTTATTCACCAAGCTATCTCACCAGCTCAAATGTTTAATGTGTTTAGGATACTAGGAAATGAGATCTATGCATGCATGTATATGGTTGCCTGTGTATGTGTATGAACATGTGTGTGGAATTCGGGAGTCAATCTTCATAGTGCCATCCTTCTGGTTTTTAAGACAGGGTCTTTTAGTGGCCTGGAGCTCATGAGTTAGGCTAGGCTGGTTGGCCAGAGAGCCCTAAGAATCTGGCTGTGTTTATCCCTTGATTGCTGGATTTATAAGTATTACCATGCTTATTCTTTTATTATCATTGTTTAGGATGTGAGTTCTGCGAGTCAAACTCAGGTCCTCATGCATACAATAAAAACGTCTTATGGACTAAGCTATCTCACCCCAGCTCTGGACAGATGCACAAGTTGTGACAATGATTGCCACTTTTTACTTCTTTACCATGATGTCTCTGCCCATGTAGATTCTATACATCCTTCCAGGCATGTCGTTTGTTCTTTGGATGTTAGTTCTGAAGCTTGTCACCAGGATTATCTAGGTGCTAGGTAAACACTCTTAATATCCTATTTCTCAGCCATTATGGCCTCACCATGTAGCTCAGATTGGCCTTAGACCTATTTTTCTCCTTCCTCTTCTCCCCTGCTTCCCAGAAAACAGGTTAAAGTGTATGAGCACTTGTAACTATCTACACCAAATACATTATTAAATTGTATAGCTTCACAACAGCCTTTGGAACAGGAAGGGTCTCAATAACCATGTGTCTATACCATTCAAAGTGTGGTTCAGAACTAACATCATCATCATCACCTAGCAACTTGTTAAGAATGGATTGTTTCAGATATACTTCAGCCCTAATGAATCCATGCTCCCAACTCTTTGGCTGGGTATCATTCCAACATACTGACTCCTTTGGCTACTTCTGGCAAAGGGTTTTGTTCTTGTTCTTTCTTCCTTCTTCTGTCACAGTTAATTATTTTCCTTTCCTTTTCCTTAAAGTTCATGGCCTGTTATCAATGCTAGCTGCTGCAACACATGGTCGCATGGATAACTACTGTTGGGATCTTTTGTCTGTTTCTCTTGTGGCTTCCTCCTCTCAGCTCTTTATAAATGAAGAGACATAGGCAATGACACATTTTTAAAAAAGCAGGCAAAAGGATCAGCATCCACCAAAGCACATGTAGGCTAAAGGAAAGTTGTGAAACATCCCATCTATTCTCAAACTTAGCCCTTACATTTCAAATATTGTATTGGTTGGTTTTCTTCAGTTGTGATGAAAATCCCAGGACCACAAACAACTTATAGAAGAAGGACATGTTTATTTTGGCCTAAGACTGCAGAGAGAGAAGGCATATGGTGGGTGAGGGCTGATGCAGGCTCTAATGAAGATATCCACATAGAGGAAGCAAAGAGAGTAAATTGGGAGTGAGGCAAGGTTAAAAACACTGGAAACAGATGCCCAGTCACATAATACCTTCATCTTTCAAAGATTTCCCCCACCAACAGGACATCAATTGTGAACCACATGTTCAAACATGTGAGTCTATGGGGAACATTTTTTACTCAAACTTCCTTAGATATATTATCAAATTAGACCTACCCCACCAACACACAAGTGGTATTCAGTATCATGTCAAAAATATATTTATTTTATATCATAGTTTTTCTTTTATTTGTATGTATATTTGGTAGGAAAGGCTATGTTCTCAGAGAACCATGGCTTTAAGGACCAGAAAAGGACATTACATCCCCTAGAGATGGAATTACAGGTATTTTTTTGCCACTGGCGAAAATCAAACTCAGTTCTTCTGCCAGAGCATTGGAGGTTCTCAGTTCCTGAACCATCTCTTCAGCTCCCATGTCTCAGTTTTCAAGTTATTTCTGGCAAAATTTATGAATCTTAGAGTGCTCAGTCAGTACCATAGAAGCTTCAGTACCTAAGTTCCATGCCCAGAAATTACTTAAATCCAGTAGTGGTACTCAGTTGCAATGTGAGGGCTGAGTCAGGAGACAGAGAACAAACACTGGATCTTGCTGGACAGCCAGTCTAGACGAGTTGGTGAGCTCCAGGTTCAATGAGAGTACAGGTGAAGATGGCATCAGATGTTGATTTCTGGCTCCCATACACATCCACACACATGTATAATTATTCATAGACATGTACATACATGTATCTACACACTGAAATTATACACATACACATGTGCACACACAAAGATATGCATTTTGTGAATAAGATGTGAATGGCTTAAAGTAAATTCTGATTTCTTTCATTTCCTTTTGTGCTTTACAGTCTCTTGGACTATAAATATGCAAGAGATTGGGTAGTGTTCATGTAGGAAGATATATATACAGCTAACTTGATGCAAATCATTTCTATGTAGTCATCATTTAAAACATAAATGAGACAAATGAGTAAATGAATATGACGCCAAGTAAACTGAAATGATAAAATGTCACTTATTTTTCAGTAATACGGTATTCGCTGAAAAGCAACAATCTTTTGCTAGAAAGTTCACTTATTTATAAATTAGGAGAGCTTACTTAATGAGATGGATCTTTGGGTCAAGTAGCTTGTCACCAAGCCTGATGTCTTGAGATTCAATGCCAGTCAATAAGTTATCTTCAGACCTTCACACATGCAATATGCCTAGGCTTCACTCCCCACACAAAAAGTAAATAAAATAGCACTGGCAAAAATACAAATTATGAGAATTGAATCCTATCAAATTTTGCTAATAGTGACCCCAGGAATAATAATTTTATGTATCACACATTCTAATTCAGGTTACTGAAGTCAGTGTTACAGCAGTTCCTTAGCTGACAGTGATAAATACAGCAGTATTCATGGAAGACAATGCACCATAACTCATGATCATCTTTGTTTATGTGAAATCTAGAGTTCTAAGAACCAGACATTAAGAAATGGAGTTCTTATAGCAAAATTCCATTATTCTTAATAATATCTCCTCTCTAAGCAGACTAATGTCATTTTCATTGTTTGTAATTCAAAACCCATCAGATTATATGCACCCCAGCAGAATATGCACAGGCTTGAGAGAAACAGATGATCTGTTGACATCATCCCAGGCTAGGCTTATCACATATCACCAGGTAAAATGCCAGAGACACCCTGTTAGGAATTCAAGAACTAACCATTTGGGCATGTTTCACCTGGAAGCGAAAGATAACATTAATATACTGACTTTTGACAATGTGCTTATACTGCTTCAGGAATGGTCTAAGTAATAACCACATTCAAATCTCTGAAGATATATACATAGTGTCTCTGATCTTCTGGTGACACCTAAGTTAGAAGACTTATCTCTAGGAATACAGCCCAGACTTTGAAAAATGCTGTCTTTACTTCTGTCTGGCTCTTTCCAATCCCTTTCCCTCTCTTTGTCCTCTGAGTCCCCCGCACACCTATCATATTTTGGAAACATCAGGATTTGGTGGCTTTTTCTTTAAGTTCAAACAAAAACCCAAGCCACTACTTACCAATACATATTTTATTCACCCAGACTTGAAATTCCCACATGTAGACTTGTTTGATACACATTGCAGTACCCAGAAGGCACTGTTTGATTCCATACCATACCTATGTTAGAACAGGCACCTTGTGGAATTTTCAGACCCAAGAGTACATCTTCATGGCTTTGCTTTGTCAGTGTATTCAGCAAATAGCTAAGACCATGAAAGATGATGGATCTCAGAAACATTTAAAAAATAACACAGTAACTTAGTAGAGGACAAATACATTTCTTTATAAAATCTGGAATGGCCAGATGAAAACATTAGAATCCTAGAGGTGTTCTGTCTTACCTAGTCTTTCTTGAAACCTGGCATGGTAATAATACTTACCTTGGCCCAGTACATTTTTTCCAGAAAAAGATGGGCTCTGACCTTCAAAGAATTATGGTCAATACTAATTTATTCATCTATAAGTCATTAATCTAACTAAATCAGTATCCAAAATTAGTTGAGTACACACACAAGCATGCATGCATACATTGAGAAGAACTTTGACACTAGTCCTGGAACACATAACATTTGGAAAACTCAGGGGTCTATTCAGTTCATGAAGTGCTTACTTTGTAAGCACAAGGATATGCTTTCAACCAGGCTTGAAAGTACATGTTTATAATCCCAAGTGTGGGAAAGCAGAGGCACAAAGGGATTTCTAGGTGAATGAGCAATCTTGTATTTAAAAAATAAATGTTAGATGCTCCATTAGAGGCAACATCTGAAGTTGTTCTCTGTCCTCCGTACATGTGTACACTCACACATGCACTGAGGCACCAACATCTACACATATATCTGCTTATATTTTGATACCCCCAGACCCATTAATATACATACACACACATAGAATTTATACCTTTGACTGCACTATGACAATCTTCCCTTGTTCCCCATATTCATCTCACGACATGGGAGAAAATCAAGTCCATATTGACTGGTCTCATTACTGCACTGTTCCCACCAAACTAAAGAACTATTACAAAGCTGTTCCCATTGACTTAGACTCTCTGAAAATCTTGATTTTTTTTTAAATTCAAAGAGAATAAGGGCAGAGTTTTTAATGAGTATATAGAAAACAGTGATGAGATTTACAATGAATTATTATTAGAAATATTAGCTAAGGAGTATTAAGAAATTAAAATTATGTTTATAGAAACTACCCATTAAATTATTAACAATGCTAAAATATTAGTGTATTTAAAATACATATTCATAAAACATTATAGGCTATCTCCAAATTTTTATATTTGAGTACATGTCAATAATATATTAACAACTAAATAAACTAAACTGAAGAGATTGAGTATCAACAGGATTTTCTTCTCATGGAACATTTTGAATGGTGTATCAGTCTTGGCCTTCAGTAGCTCTATCTGCCATTTTGCTGTGAACAACCACATCACTTTCCATTTTCACTGCACACACACACACACACTCACACACACACACACAAATAGCACTATCTAGATTTATTTGTAAACTAGATTTATTTGTAAAGGGGTAACAACTTACGTCCTGTTATGGTTGGAATGAGAAATGTCCCTGTAGGCTGGTGTATTTGAACACCTTTTCTTCCATTGGTGGTGCTGTTTGGGGAAAATTGCAGAATCTTCCAGTGGAGGAGCTTATCTTAAGGAAGTACATCATTGGCATTTTAGTGTTAATAGCTTCATTCCACCACCTGCAGCCCACGCCTTCTTCTTCCTGTACAAGGATAAAATATGATCATCCAGCTTTCTGCTTAAGCCACCCGCTGCCATGCCCTTCCCTGCATCCAAAGCATGGGTCAAAAGAAAGAGATGATGTTAGAGAATTTCATCGCAGGAACAGAAAAGTAACTAATGGTGTTCCCTTCATCCTACAATATCCTCCACTTGTCATATCCCAGCTTGCCCTGCACTGAGCTGAGATGCAGAATTCCTACCCTATACAGACTATACATGCTCCCTAGGTAAAAATATGCATGCTATTGTGATCAGAAGTTTGAGTCTTTTTTAAAATAATTCATTTTATAAATTATAAACTCATGATCACAATGTTTCTTTTCTATTTTATAAACTAAGTATTACATTAAAATATTTGTTTGGAGGGGATTGCGAACATGGATCTGTAAGTGTTCACTGGGAAACAGGAGGAGTCTCATTGCAAGAACATACAAAAAGCCTGCATAGCACAAGCCGTTTGTAATCCCAGTGCTGTAAAGAGAAAAGATGACACCTAGGCCTCAGTGGATACCCAGCCTAGCTGAACTGATGAACTCTGGGTTCAGGATGCACCAATCTTAAAGAAAGAGGTTAGAGTAGTTGAGAAAGGCCTTTAACATTGACTTCTGGCCTCCACATGCACATCCATACATATGCATATAGAACTGGACATACATGTTCACAATCATTTAACAGGTATATACACCACACACTAAAATGTGCTTTGAAGAAAGAACTGATATTCTCCATAGAATGTATTCTCCTTTAAAATAATAAAAACCTACAGCAACAACAGAAACAAAACAAAAACAAAAACTACTGGCAAGTTTCTGGGAAGTACCCGCTCTGTTTCAACATGGTGTCTATTCTTAAAGTGCTCTATTGCAGTCAACCTACTGACCTGGGCTGATTGATAAATGATCATGAACCAAAAGAAAAGATTAGTGGAGCATTTAGACCTGCTACACTGTGACAGCAAGGTTTATTGTACAGGACCCGAATTACATCTTACTATAGCCTTGGTGACTGCATGGAAAGGATCTTCAGTGCTGTAAGTGAAGCCAGAGAAACACAACTTCACAAAGGTATATTTACTAACCCCACTGCACAGTCCAATTTTAGAAGCTATCTGTGACAGGAGTTCATTCAGTAAAATCCAGAAACTGGGGCTTCCAAAGAACTTACTCAATTTATACATTCACTACTGTGAGATGGAAGGTTAGTTGAAACACAATTACAATCTGAATGTACTAAAGCTAAAGTATACACAGAAACTTTATTAGATCAATAGATGGGTAACTAATTGTCAGTGAAACCCTTTATACATTTACATTTATAAACACACACACACACACACACACACAGAGAGAGAGAGAGAGAGAGAGAGAGAGAGAGAGAGAGAGAGAGAGAGAGAGAGAGAGAGAGAGAGAGAGAGAGAGAGAGGCTCCTACCATAGCTACAAAATGACAGACTTCATGGAGTATAATTTGAGGATAATTAGGTGCAAGACAATATCTACATATCATACAACACCAAGTAAGCAGTGGCCAGCAGAGCTTCTTGTATACAAGGAAAGGATATTGCCACTACGAAGACAGTTTTGGTGGATAACATATAGGGGTCCAATATTCATTCTACAGGAGAATAAGCCACAAGCAAGACAAGAAAGAGCCCATAAGGTTGATACACCATTCCCACTTCAATGATCTACTTGTCACTATGTTCTGAGGTCTTGGAATGAAATTGTCTTAACGTGTTGTATTTTCTAATTTTGTTTCTTTTATTTGTGTGGGCAAGTACATGTGTATGTGTACGTGTGTGTGTGTGTGTGTGTGTGTGTGTGTGTGTGTGTGTGTGCGTGTGAGAGAGAGAGAGAGAAAGATAGAGATAGATTCCTTTTTATTTCCCACACATTTGCCAGTATTTTTACTTGATTATATTTAAATTTATGGGCTTTTATTTGTTATCCCCATTGATGATAACTTTTTCTGTTCTCTCTCTCTCTCTCTCTCTCTCTCTCTCTCTCTCTCTCTCTCTCTTTCTCTGACTTCTGTGTGCTCCTCTTTTTATTCTCTGTACATTTAACTATATTTTTATGTTATTTCAGTTTTGGTATATTTAGGTCGTATATTTCTGTTCCCACTTTCACAATGCAATTTGTATTTTTCTACCACTATAAAATTTTCTGGGTAACTCTTAGGTGTCAATAACTAATTCTCCAGGATAGAAAACAGGAAAACAATTTAATTAGCCATAGCTTTATAAAACAATACAATAATCAGGAATAGCCTAATTTTAAAATCAAGAGATCTGTAAAAAAAAAAAAAAACAAAACCTTAAAACACTGATAAAAGAAACTAAAGAAGAGAATTAGAGATGGAAAGATCCTCCATACCCATGGATGTGCACAGTTAATATTGTAAAACAACTATATTACACAAAGCACTCTGAAGAGCATTTACAAGCTCCATCAAAATGCCAATGTCACTTGTCATAGAACTAGTCAAAGCAAAAGTCTTCAGAAATGTATCAAAGACCCTAAGGAGCCAAAACATTCATCAATGGAAGAACAATGCTTGGGAGTCACACTACTTGATCTCGAATTATGTTACAAATCTACAGTGACCAAGTAAACCTGGTGTGAACACAGAAGCATAAATTCAAGTAGAACAGAACAGAGGTCCAGATAGCCCTATGTAGGTACAGCCACTTATTTTTGAAAAAAACTATCAAAAGCATATATTGGGAAAAAGACAGACTACTTCTGGAACAAATGGTCCTTAGAAAACCAGATTTACATATGTATGAAAAAATACATCCTTTTCTCTCCCCTGAATATAATACATAGAAAACAATTCTAAATGGACCAGAAATGATATTGTATGACCTGAAGTCTGAAATTGCTAGAGGAAGAGATGAAGTGAAATTGTCAATATGCAGGCATAGATAAAAATTTTATGAAAGGAATCTAAAAGTATAGACCAGAATTAATGAAGGATTGATGAGTGGAGGGCCCATAAAATTATGAAGCTTCAAATAGCAAAAAAGACACTCACCAGAAGTAAGATGCAGCCTAAAGAATTGGAGAAAACCTTTGTCAAGTATACCTAAGAATGAAGATTAATATCAATGATGTATTAAGAGCTGTAAAGTTAAAACTGTACCCCCCTAATCATCTACTATTAAAGGAGCTAATGAACTGAACAAAAATTTCCAGGAAAAAAAAAACTCAGGATGCCAATTGTCAAAAAAATGTTCTGCACTTTTTCATGGAAAAGTAAATTAATTGTTTTTAGATTCCTTAGCATCCCAAGTAGAGGAGTCACCACCAAGGAAACACCAGACAACAAAGATGGTGAGGATATGGGGAGAGAGAAACTCATATTCACTGCTGGAAGGAGTGTAAGCCTGTTGCAGCCGTTATGAGAATCTGTGTGGAAGTTCTTCAAAATATGAAAATAAAAGTGTAGTGTTACACAGCTATGCCACATTGGGACATATACACAAAGACTCTAACTCAACAGAGATACTGGAACATCCAGTCGCTGAAGCACTGTTCAGTAAGTGAAACCAGGATACTTAGACATCAAAACCTGAACAGAGAAAGAAAATGTGCTTGTGCACAAGGAAATGTTATGCAGCCAGAAAGAAAAGTGAAAGCATGGCATTCTCCAGGAAAATATATGCAACTGGAAATGATCATATTAGAGAAAAAGAGTCAGTTGTTACCTAGACTGATTATTAGGCATATATGTACATATGTTATATGTGTATATGTATATATGTGTGTTTTATATGTGGGTGTTTGTGAGATATATAAGTATATGAGAAGAGGGCACAAAGCTAGGTAGAGCATCATGAGACGGGAGGAAGGGATGTGGTAAATATAGAGGCCAATGAGACTAAAAGGGAGAAGAAAAAGAACTGGTAAGATGAAGAAATGTTGCAAAAGTGAAGTCAACAGGGAAGTGGAATACATGAGAAAAATATGCAGTGCCACATGTATGTGGAGATTTCAGAATGGAACTGTCATTCCATGTGCTAGATCAGTGGTTCTCAACCTCCCTAATGCTGCACCCTTTTAATGAAGTTCCTTACTTTGTGCTGACCCTCAACCATAAAATTACTCTCACTGCTACTTCATAACTGTAATGTTCCTGTTGTTTCAAGTTATAATGCAAATATCTGTGTTTTCAGACAGTCTTAGGTGAACCCTGTGAAAAAGGGTGCTTCTACCCCCAAAAGGAGTCATGAGCCACAAGTTGAGAATCACTGTGCTAGATTAAAAGATCCATAACCAAACAACAATAAAGTAATAACAATATTTATTTAAATAATGAAGAAGAAGGAAGTAGGAATATCATATCCCCATTAATTGCTGGAAACTGCTGTAAATGTTTTATTTAGTTTATAAAAATTAACTGTTTATGCTTATGAACACCTATTAGGAATAAAGAACTACAACTCCCAGATGACCTGAGCCAGTATGTAAACCCAGGACACCATATTCACACTACAGAAAACTTATAGACTATTGGAGTAAGACTCCTGGAGTACCACTGATATGAAGAATTTTTGTCTTCTCTCAAGCGATAATCACCTAGGACCTCCTTTCTGTTCATGGTGCAAGGCTTGGTTATTGAGCATTTGCTGGGCATACATGAGGCCCTGGGCCAAATCATAAGTACTCAGAGATTCTTGTTTTATATAGAGCTAAGAAAATCCATTAAGTCCACTCCTTTCTTTAAACTTCTTACTCTACCAAGCTTCCTCAGTGGCCTGATTCTGCTCTTTGTCATTCATGCTATCAGATGCAAGAATTCAGGCCAAAATATTCTCTGCATAATATAATTTTTCAAATATTATATGCATGGCAATATTCTCTGATTATTATACATAATCTTTTTCTAAAAGAAGAGATATCTAGCCTTGCACTCCAGTCTCAATTGATGTTCTGGTTTCATTTCTGTTGCTGTAAAACACAAACAAACAACCACAAAAGCAAAACAAACAAACAAACCTCTACCAAAACAACTTAGGGCAAGAAGGAAGTGGCTTATGTACATTATAATACCGAGTTTATGTCCATACATTGAAGAAGTCAGGACAGGAGCTCAAGTGGCTAGTCATATCTACACTAAACAGTAGAAGAAGCACCAATGCAATTATGCTACCTTCTTTCTAGGTTGCTTTATTCAGTGAACATTAGTTCACCAACTGTATTATAGTATAGGACCACAAGCCCAGGGGATGGTCCTGCCCACAATAAGTAGGGACTTCCCACATGAATCAACAATCAAGACATCTCCATGGGCCAACTATATACTTTCTCATTTCTGTTCCTTCTCTCCAAATAACTTTGGGTTGTGTCAAGTTGGCATAGTTGATTTTATAAATGTGTAACTTCAACTACAGCATAGATTCTTTTCTCTCATATTTTTTTTCTGAAAGTTTTCCTCAAATAAGCTTCTTTTTTCATAATTTGATTAAGAGTAGACTCTATTCTTGTCTGAATGAAGGAATGAACTTACATTGTTCTGCAATTCTGAAACAGGTATCATCTGTTCATGGGTACAGGGGTAGAGCTACACTGTTTTCTTACTCAGGACCTTAATCTCCAGTAAATTCTTTTATGTCTAGTAAAGTCCAATCATGGACCAAAATTCACCCACGCCCAGATCCAGTTTGATCTACTGTCCATCTGGCATGTGTATGCCTTCAATGCCATGAAAAATCTATTTATCCCTCTACCTGACTAAATGAAGGAGGCAAAGGAAAGGGTAGTGGTAGGAGGAGGGAGGAGAGGGAGGAAAAGAAGAAGAATGGAAGAAAAGAAGGAAGGAAGGAAGGAAGGAAGGAGGGAGGGAGGGAGGGAAGGAAGGAAGAGAAGGAGGGAGGGAGGGAGAAAGGACATGATTGCTCCTAAATATGATAGAGAAGAAATTTTACAATAGGTAAAACATAGGAGAACATACCCAGAGGCAGAGACATCTGGGAAAGTCCAGAGTGAACATGACCCTCAGCCTGGCCATATGAAGATAAGAGGAGTAGAGAGGAGAGAGGGTAGAACCAGAAGAACAGGATACCAAGAAGCCATAAGGGTAAAGGGTAAAATTGACTGACATAGCCCAAATGGCTGGACTATACAGGGGAAGGATAGCTTAGTCTCTGGGCACAAAAGTTGAAGATAGGGGACAGGGTATGCCAGCCTTATTCTGAAGGAGGCTAGGAAAACCTGGCAGCCACTTTTGCTTTCATATGTTAAACAGGTACCTTTGTTTAGCAATTTGTCCTGGGTGTGATACCTAACTCTGGGTTCAAGACGAAATGTTAGTTTTGTAAACATTTTCAGTTAGAGGCTTAGTCCCGTGTTCAGCACTTGAAAGCTAAACTGAACACTTCTATTTATTTATCCCATGATTCAATTTTAATTCGTGGGGTGATTCAAACAACTTGTATTCACTTTAAAGTGTCTTCAAAGAAACATTGTAAGCTATTCTAAATTGATCTCTCCTTCCTCGCCATTTAAAGATTTGTGCATGTGTATGCTGTCAATATAATTGTCATTAAGTACAGCTACAGCCTATACTCTAAATCCAAAATCCCACTTGTCAGACCCCTAAATTTAGAGGGAACAAAAGTGGGTAACATTTAGCCTATCAAATAGTTGGTTAACATCATAGAAAGCAATACAGATACAAGTCATAGTACACTTTGAAAAGATATACAGGCCAAAATGAAGTAAAAACAAAACTAAACAAAACATAACAAAACAAAAACTTCATGGAAAAAAAGGTGATAGCCAAATATACTGAAAAGATTCTTGGGGTTGAAAAAATAGTTCAGAACCTGGTATCTATACCTACATCAGTCATTTGACATCTACCTCCAACTCCAGGGATCCAATGTCCTCCCTCTTCTTGGTACTACATACTCCTTCACTTTCACACACACACACACACACACACACACACACACACACACACACAAACTTAATTTAAAGAGTTAAATTAACATACTCGACTTTGATATATATTTCTCCCTGCAGTCCATTCATTGGTATAATGGATCAGATAATCACCGCTCTCTTGTGTCACGGATCCTAGAATCAGCTGCTATCATGCCTGCATCGGCAGCAGCCAGCCTTTATTCCCCCAGTATCCATTCTCACATGGAAGACTTTGCCTGCCTTTCATCTGCTGCTCTTCCCCCTGCTTCTCATCAGGAACACGGATAACAGATGTTGTTCAATGATTAAAGAACGTTTTCCCTTTGAGACAGGAGACAGAGAGTGGCAGACAGCAAATGTTTACCATCTAACCACTATCTTCTGCTTCACTCAAAAAGAAGTAGCTCATATGTAGCATCTTATGTGACTCTTAGGCCTGACCTGATGGAACTCAAGTGAAACTAATTTCCTTTTGATGGTAAAAAGACAAACATGGTTCTGGTGACACTGCAAAACACAGTACTCTATAGAAAATTGAGAACTTTTATAATTACACTGTCGATGTTATATTTGTTTTAGCAGATCATCCTAAGAGACATTAAAAAAACACCATGGGGCTCAAAAAACTGGGATTAAAATAATTTTTCATAGTGACATTTCAAACTTGGGCTTTTCACTATTTCTGGCTAATTAAATAGTATATAAACTGTTTCATAGCTACAGTCATAATTCTTTTCCTATTTTTATAGATGTTTTATTCAAGCAAAAAATCCACTTACAATTGGATATTTCTAGCTTACTTATGCTGATTTGTGTATACACTGTAAATCTACTTTGATTAGCTAACCAAGACCTGTGGTGATTTTCTTGTATAAAATTGGTTCTAATACTCTACTATGCTCTTTAACCCAATAAAGATAAGTGTAATTATACTGTTTTCTTGGGGATATAAAGAACAGGCAAGTTACGGCATGGCAGAAACTTTATCAATTAAGAAAATACCTCCATAACTATACACTATCTATCAGAGATCAGAGAGAGACAAAGATTCATAAGTAATTAGATTCAATTCACTGATATTTCTAACTGTGTGATTGTATGTTGATTCAAATGTTTGCATTTTCACTTCTGCTTTAGATACAGACATAATTAGTTTTATATGTGTTATTAATATTACAAATAGTATAAGAAGAACGTTGAAATTTACTTGTGTATGGACAGTGAGATAACTCAGCGGGTAAAGTTTCTTGCTACCATGTCTGATGATCTGAGTTCCCTACATGGCAGAAGGAGGGAACCAAAGTTGTTCTCTGGTCCCCTACTTGCATCCCAGACATGCATGTTTTTATACATACATATAATAAATGAATAATTATAATAAAATAATGAAGAAGAAATGAGCCCATGCAATCTAAATACCCACATAATAAAGACATTTCTTTCAATATAAGCCTTCTTAAAGTTTGATAAAATTGGAAACTTATCAAAGTAAGAAATGTCCTATGGGAGCCAGGCAGTGGCGGTGCACGCCTTTAATCCCAGCACTTTGGAGGCAGAGGCAGGTGGATTTCTGAGTTCGAGGCCAGCCTGGTCTACAGAGTGAGTTCCAGAACAGCCAGGGCTCTACAGAGAAACCCTGTCTTGAAAAACAAACAAACAAACAAACAAATGCCCTATTGGATACTTTCTAAAGCCAAGCAAACAAAGGAAACATTAAAATTAATTCCAAATTACATTTCTTAGACATAAGAGGTCCTCTGTCAGCAGTAAAAGCTAACAGTTCTCCACTCCCGAGCACGCCTCTGGCAGGACTCTGCTGCAACTACTTTATTAATTCCAGTTCAACCTTGACAGTAGAAAAGCAACAGAAAAAGAGTCAGTCTAAGCCAGCAGCTTTATTAACAGGACAAGCCAACGTCCAAATTCTCTGGTACCATCTGTTTTTCATGTATTATCTTCTTGCTGTGGCTCCTGGGTACTGAATAGGAAGCCTAATTGTTCACAGAAACAATATGTCAATAAGGGTTGCTCTCTCCACCCTGTCGGGTTTCAGAAGCAGCATGCTATTGACTAAGGTAATTATAGATTTGCCATTCTCTTTCTGAATGTGAAATGGATACAGAAGGTACCATCAATCACAGGTTCAATGAGCCTCATTTCTGTGTGAATGCAGGTCACTAAGATGGCTTATAATCAGTCATTGATTTAGCTCAGGAATATAGACCTGAATCAGGGCCATGTGTACAACATAGATAAAGTTGAAATATATGTCACCAGGACACAAATATACTGCAAATCAAAGAAAAAAGTCCTAAAAACATGTTTCAGTGGGTAACAATGAAGGCATGAGTTAGATTCCCGCCACACACAAAAGTGCTGGGTACAGAAGTGATTACCTGTAACACTGTGCTTGGGGATAGGGTCAACATAGGACTATCCCTGGCATTCATTGATCAGCCAGTCCTGTCAAATCCATGAGCTCCAAATTTAGTGAGAAATTCTGTCTCACAAAGTAAGGTTGGGAATGATCAATGAAGATGCCCAGAGGTGACCTCTGGTCTTCAATGGCAGGTATACCTGAAGATAAAAAGGATACATATTCATATGAATATCTATCAAACATCTATACTAGAGAAAGAGAAAGAGAGGGAGAAAGAGAGAGGGAGGTGAAATGTAGTGACAAAAATTTTAAGTGTTTAAGTAGTTAACAATATTGGCAAACTGAAGAACTGGGCAAGAAATTCTCAGCTTTAGTTTGTCTCTAAACTGAAAAAGAAGTGGCACTTTAATATGAACAAAATGTTTACTATTTGACAGGAACCCCAGTTAGATTTTACTAGTAATATTCACATAATGAAATGATCAGAATAACAATAAAATTATGGACATTATTAATTATGACAACACAATTGAAGTTCACAATATTTTATTTGGCTCTTAATTTTGAACTACTTATTCATATATTGTAATTTAACTTTACTGTTTTGTACACTATTACTCTATTTATGTCATTTCCATCACAGATGTCAACCCAGACTGATGTATCCACCAAAACTATCTGCCATAGGTGAAGAAGAAATCAAAACTTTCTAAAAAAATAAATAGGATAAAGAATTCATGTCCACTAAACAGGCCTTTTAGAGAACACTAGAAGCAATACTTTGGACTCAGGAGAGGAATAAGCATAGAAACAAAACAAATGAAATTGTAATTACTGAAACACAGAAAGGAACTAAGAATAAAAATAAAAAGTCATAGAGAGAAGCTGACCTTGAGGTATGAGTAGATTCATCAGATAGATGATGTATGTAAGTTCAAGGTAGAGAAAAAGATGACACTGAAATATCCAGTTCTCTGGTGTTTTAAATAGAAAAGTATGCGAGGAAGATGGAGATTTGAATGACTAGCATATCAAAAGTGAATGAACATTATGATGTAAAGCGATAAATAAGTTTATTTATTTCCTTAAGCTATATGTTGAGGAACACTGAACAATATGATATAAATCAAACCAAAAGTACGTAATTCTAGAATTCAACTAGAATAGGATCAAAAATAATCTGCATCCAATAGTATCTATCTTAAACTTCATTCAATCCATTTCTGAATGTTTTTGTTCTGTAAACATCTTCAGTGGTCATTCTATAATGTAGTTTCTCTGTGGGAAAGAGTTTAATCTTATATTGCTGTTAATCCATTTATTGTGCAAAAATAAAATAATACACGGCCTAAAATCCAGATATTTTTCTCATTTTCCAATGAGGTCAAAGTCTAAAAGTTAGGATCCATCTGAAATCGTGCTGTGGTTACAGTAGCCTGTGCAATCATACCCAGCTTCCTACTCAGTGCTGGAAATCTTACTTCAGATCTGCATGGTGGTTCATAAAGTACCCTTATTCCCTAAGTCATCTCCCCTGCCCTATGCTAACACTAGATCATTTTTCTTTAAGTTCATTTAGATATATCTTTTTTCCTTGGTGATTAATTTCTTTATATGCCTATAGTGAATGTCAGTTTCCGACATGAGAGTTGCCTTCTGCTAGTTAGAACTTTATAGGGAGCATCCTGTTTTTCTCGTTTTATTCTGGCCTTCGTGAGTTTTCAGAAATAGCAATGAAATCATCTTCTATGTACTTCTTCTGTTTCTCATCTGCAATGATCCTCATTATTATACATGAAATATTGTGTGTAATATTCTAGAATTTTAAAATTGTGTTTATGGTAAGAAGTGTCCTCTGTATTTTCCCACATAGTATAACAACTTCAACCAGATAGTGTCTATCAAGATCATGGCAGGAAGCATGGCAGCATGCAGGAAGACATGGTGCTGGAGAAATTGCCTAATAGGATCTTATGAGGATCAAGAGGGATCAGGAAGAGACAGACCAATAGGACAGGATCAAGTGTTTGAAACCCGAAAGCCCACCTCTAGTAACATATTTCCTCAAAGAAGGCCACACCTACTCCAATCACACAACACCTCCTAATTCTTGTCAATTAGTGCCACTCACTAATGATCAAGAATTCAAATATATGAACTTCTGGGGGGCCATTCCTATTAAAATCACCACAAAGTACATACTGAAATTTCAAAAGACCAGTGTTCAATTCCTAGTACCTATGTCATATCAGACAGCTCACAACCACTTGTAACTATACTCCAGATGATCCAATACCATCTCCTAAAATTTACAGATACCTGTACGTATATGCACACACACACACACACACACACAAATAAGAAACAATATCATGATAGATATAAAAATGCAGTTATTATAAAATATTTTCAATCCACATGAATCTTTCTAGAAAGTGTATACAAAGCAGATTATTTTCTTATGAAAAAATATTTTCCTACTTTGTGAAGTTTAATTTTTAAAATGAACATAATTTCTCACAGAAATTTCTTCTAAGTTCCCCCTAAATTGTCCATACATTCTTTTAGGAGGATGCTTTAATGTTCAGGGAACCAATCCTTTCTGACATTGAAGAAGATTACATAAAGGTTCTTTTCTGTTGAAAATGGAAAAGGTATGCTTGTTGGCATGCAGGCACTACATTGATTTTGTGCTTTAGAGTTATATATAACTCTGTACATTCTGAATGGCAGCTATTCCACATGAACATGGTAACATGTACCTCTCCTTTTCTCCCATTTTAATCAATTGTTCATTCTGTCACAACCTCTCCATATAATTCATTGGATATTTTATGTTATGCTCCAGCTTTTCAATAAGCTCCTTATAATACATAGATGGGACCAAAGGTCAGAAATGTAACCCGAATAGGAAACAACACAGAAATGTTTTCTGTAATTCATGTCCAAAACTGCATCTCATGGTATGTAAAGAATGCTCAGTTTTAAATAGTTTGGCATTTATCCATGAAGAAACTTCAGTTTGGTCCACATGGAACAAAAATTATTAGTTAATTTTTATACTGCCATTAAATATTTTTGATACAATAGTTTAGTAAGCATTCATCAGTCAGTATGTCTTAGAAAATGTCAACTAACAGATTGGGAAAAGATCTTTACCCACTCTGCATCCAATAGAGGGATACTATGCAATATATATTAAGAACTCAAGAAATTAGACTCCACGGAACCAAATAACCTGATTTTAAAAATGGGGTAAAGAGTTAACAATGAATTCTTAACTGAGCAATATCAAGTGGCCAAAAAGCACCTAAAGAAGTATTCAGTATCCTTAATCATCAAGGAAATGCAAATCAAAGCAACATTGAGAGTCTACCTTATACTAGTCAGAATGGCTAAGATAAAAAACTTGGGTGATATCAGATGCTGGAGAGGATGTAAAGAAAGAGGAACACTCCTCCATTGCTGGTGAGATTGCAAACTGGAACAGCTGTCTGTAATCAGTCTGGAGGTTCCTCAGAAAACTGGACACAATATTACCTGAGGACTCAGCTATACCACTCCTGGGCATATACCCAAAAAATGCTCCAACATATAACAAGGATACATGCTCCACTATGTTCATAGAAACTTGATGTATAATAGCCAAAAGTTGGAAAGGAGCCAGATGCCCTTTAAGAGAGGAATGTATACAGAAAATGTGGTACATTTACACAATGGAGTACTACTCAGTTATTAAAAACAATGACTTGATGAAATTCTTAGGCAAATGGATGGAATTAGAAAATATCATACTGAGTGAGGTAACTCAGTCACAAAAGAACACACATGGTATTCATTCACTGGTTTCAGTGTATCTGGTTTTATGTGGAGGTCCTTGCTCCATTTGGATTTGAACTTTGTAAAAGGAGATAGGAATGAATTGATTTGCATTCTTCTACAAGCTAACCACCAGTTGAGTCAGCATGATTTGTTGAAAATGCTATCTCTTTTCCATTGGATGGTTTTAGCTCCTTTGTCAAAGATCAAGTGACCATAGATATTTGGATTCATTATTTGGATTCATTTCTGGGTCTTCAATTCTATTCCATTGATCTACCTGCCTGTCACTGTACAAATACCATGCAGTTTTTTTCACAATTGCTCTGTAGTACATCTTAAGGTCAGGGATGGTGATTCCACCAGAGGTTCTTTCACTGTTGAAAATAGTTTTGCTATTTGATGAATTTGCAAATTGCTCTTTCCAACTTTGTGAAGAATTTTGTTGGAATTTTGATGGGGATTTCATTGAATCTGTAGATTGCTTTCAGCAAGATGGCCATCTTTACTATATTAATTCTGCCAATCCAGGAGCATGGGAGATCTTTCTATCTTATGAGGTCTTTTTCGATTTCAAACTCAGGTTTATCTGCATAGTAGCTTTGAAGCCAGCACAGAATACATAGGAAACACAAATATATGTGTGTGCATGTGTGTGTGTTTGTGTGTGTATGTGTGTGTTAGACAGATAGAGAGATAGATAGATAGGTAGACAGATAGTAGATAGATGATAGAGGAAATACCCTTCAAATAAAATAATCATTAATATTAATACTCATGTGTATTGCTATCATCAGCTTAAAGCTGACAAGAACATTCCATACACATGCTTTGGTAGAAATTATATAGCATTAAAAGAAAATATTCAGGGTCTGATTATACCTACAAGTGGGTAAATGTGTTTGCTAACATGCCTTAAGACTTGAGTTCAATCTCTGACTCACACATGGGAGATGGACAGAACAGACTCTTAGTATTACAGCTTGTCCTAGGACCCAACATGATCACGTGGCTGACACTGTGTCCATCTCAACATGATAGATAGACAGATAGATAGATAGATAGATAGATAGATAGATAGATAGATAGATAGACAGACAGACAGATAGATAGATAGATAGATAGATAGATAGAATGAACAGATGATAGATAGATGCAATAAAAATAAGCAAAGAAAATAGTCTGTATCCTGAAAAAGAGAATCTATTCCCATTTTTTTTGGTTCATCATTTGTTCATGATAGTCTCCACTTATTCATATTTTAAAGGCTTGTAAACATATGGCTGATGAAACCTTGAAGAATGAGTGGATGGTCACTCAGAAGGTAAGAAAAGACCTGCCCATGCCAAGGTAGGAGCAAGAATGAGAAGAGGAAAAGAAGATGTTTGAGAAGCCACAGCCTTTCAGTAGCCATGTGAGGAAGCAGACAGGAGTCTCAGGTTAGGGTTTAGCAGGGTACCATTCCAGCTACAGCTTCAGTTTCTTCTGAACAGTATTTTTATTCCTTGAGAGAAATAAATCTGTGGGTGGGAAATAAGTCAGCTTCAGTAGGCAGGAGAAACTTGTAACTCCATAGGCGAAATAAAAGAAACCTGTATCTCAATAGGAGTAATAATCCTAGGAAAGAAACAGAACAAGATAAAGTTTCTTTTTTTTTTTTTGTTTTTTTTCGAGACAGGGTTTCTCTGTGTAGCCCTGGCTGTCCTGGAACTCACTCTGTAGGCCAAGATGGCCTCGAACTCAGAAATCTGCCTGCCTCTGCCTCCCAAGTGCTGGAATTAAAGGCGTGTGCCACCACCACCCGGCTAAGATAAAGTTTCAATGTTAAATAAGCTCCTCCCTAACCTGGCACATATAAACAGTTAATGACTGCTAATACAAAAGGTATATTGATGCCCCAACCCTTCTTTCAGTTGTTAATGGTTATTGGGTATAATGAGACATGTTCTTCAAGGGTATAGTCACTGGTAAGGTGTCCATACTCCTGTATTTAACCCTTCTCTGATGCACCTGTAGGTAACCCTTATCAAACTCATTCACACACACATACACACACTCACACACTCACACACCACACCACCACCACCACCACCACCACCACCACCCTCTCTTTCTCTCGCTCTCCCTCTCCTTTTCCTTCTCTCTGTCTCCTTCTGTCTGTCTGTCTGTCTGTCTGTCTGTCTGTCTGTCTGTCTGTCTCTCTCTCTCTCTCTCTCTCTCTCTCTCTCTCTCTCTCTGTCTCTCTCTCTCTATCTCTCTCTCAAAGCAGCATGGAGACCAGTTGGGAAGAATATCAGTGGGATAGCATTGGATGTAAATATGATCACAGTAATTAGTCACATATATGATGCTGTAATAATGAACTTATTATTTGTAATGTATGTTAGCAGAAACAAAATATTCAAAGAAAAGCAGCTAAAAGAGCAAAAAAATGATGGCCAACAAAGAACAGGCCAGAGGAACAGGGTGTGGAAGGGTGATAGGGGAATTGAAGATCAACCACAATGCTGAAGTAGTTTTTTAAAGATGGGAACAGCAATCATACCAGCAGGAGATAGGGTATGAGGGGAGAGTAAATATTATCAAGATAAACTTTATACATATATGAGAATTTGGTATTGAAACCCATTATGTTTAATTAATATATGCTAATACAAATCAGTAAATGAAAATAAACTGTCAGAGTTTCACTATGTAGATGAACTCATGGGTATAGAAAAATTATGTCCTATTATGTTTGTTTGAACATTAATTTCAAAGATTTCAGGTCACATTATGGTGAAGTTACAGGAATGAATCCTACTTGGAAGATTATATGTGAAGAGAAAAAGGAATATGGGAGGAAGAACGGGAGATGGACAAGACAGAGAAAAAGGAATATGGGAGGAAGAACGGGAGATGGACAAGAATGAATAGCAGGAAGAACATAAGCAGGAAGAAGAGGTAGAGGAGGAACAACAAAAGCAAGAAGAGGAGATGAAACTAGGAGGGGTATGGCAGTGTTTCATGAGGAGTTGGGCTGGGGAGTGTTGTTGGATACAAAATAAATACATTGTGTCCACATATGAAATCTCCAAAGAACACATAAAAAATGTAAAGAGAATATAATAACCATTCATCCTGATATTTCTGCATCACAGAACTTTACTTTGTTTTAATGTAGAGGAAAACTTACTCTGTCATAGACTCCAAAGAAACAGTGGAAGCTGTGGGGAATAAAGAGCTCCAGATGCTACACCAAGAGGACAAGTAACATATGGGGCACTGCTCCAACTGCTCTGCCTTTTAAGAATCAGGCAGTCCCTGAGAAGCAGTAGAGTTTTCAGCATCTTTCAGAAGTATCACTGGAAACTTCTACATTCACCAAGCTCCTTTCCTGATGATCCTCTCCAAGGACGGCTTTCCCTTCCCATTGTAGAAAACCACCCAGGGAATTGACTAGTGCCTAGTGTTCTGATTATCAGGGTTTCACTCTTACTGAGTACTATCTAATGATTATGAAGGAGGTGGGCTTGACTTGCATGGCACTACAGGGTGGGAGACCTTCATCAGAAGGATGCTACAGTTGATTCAAGGAGAACATGATCCACAGAACTACACACACATGCAGCTCAGCATGCTGGTGGAAAGGAGTCACCCAAACATCTGAAACATACCCTGTTCAAAGAGACAGGCAAGGATGAATATTCTACCTACAATTACAGAGGCTTGGGGTGATGCCAAAATGGAGTCATGAAAGCTTCTCCAGAGAATAGGAGAGATTGTAAGCATACCCTCTGAAAGCAATCAAAAAGCAAAATATGGCACAAAACAAAGCCAATGGGGCCAGAGAGATAGGTCAGCAGTTAAGAACACTTAGTGCTCTTGCAGAGGACCTTATTTCAGTTCTTGGTACTTAAATGAGGTATTTCACAACTGCCATCTTCGAACATTTCACAAATGTTCAAGGCCATCTTCTGGTCTCTGTGGAAACTGTACTCACATGCACATACTTTACAGACACACACACACACACACACACACACACACATACACACACACACACTAAAAAAATAGAATATTAAAAAATAAAACAAGAACACAACTACAACAGCAACACACAAGGGAGATAAAAACATCAAATCCAGGGTCCACCTTCTTCACAGTGAGCCAAAGATAAGGTTCTAACAAGTCAGGCAGAAGTGTGTCCTCTCTTTTGTGCTAGAGAAAGAAGGCACAGAGCTAGATGACAAGACATACCACAACACACCCATTATGCCCTTCGTCATAATGAGGTTGAATTAAACCCAGCTACAGGAGGTAAACTATGATATCTGAAGTTTGTTTTTACACTATTCATCAGTGAAGTAAAAATGGACATATAACCTCAGAGAAGATAAAATGCCTTCCATTAGCCAAGAGCTAATCCAGGAGGCCTTTGACAAGGACAGTAGCAAAACCAGCATTGTCTTCCAGAGAAGAAAGATGGGTATTAAACCTAACTGGATGTGAACTGTCAGTGGGAATTAAGTAATTTTATCTTAAAGGTGGTAATATGGTCCATCTTAGGCTGAATATGAAGATTGAAAAAGAATATGATGATTAAAGTTGTCAACCTACAATCATACAAGAAACTTACCTTTGGGCAAGTCTGTTAGGGAAGTTCTAGGCTCTGTTACCTGAGGCTAGAAGACTCATCCTGAAAGTGCACCACTGTCCCATGGACTGAAGTTCTATAGAACATGAGCTGAGCACCAGATTTACTATCTCTCTGTCTTGAGACTGACCAATAGCTTAGGTGTCCTGTCAGGATGGATTGAACCTTCAAACTATAAGTCAAATAAGTCCCTCTTTCTGTAAGTGGCTTTAACCACATGTTTGTCACAGCAGTGAGAAATGCTATAAACACAGACCATAAAAACTTTTATTTCGTTGTTTTTAATAGCTGAATAGTACTCCACTGTGTAAATGTACCACATTTTCTGTATCCATTCCTCTGTTGAGGGACATCTGGGTTCTTTCCAGTTTCTGGCTATTATAAATATGGCTGCTATGAACATAGTGGAGCATGTATCCTTATTACATGTTGAGGAATCTTCTGGGTATATGCCCAGGAGTGGTATTGCTGCATCCTTAGATAGCTATTAAAAATAACTCAGCTATTAAAAACAATGAATACATGAAATTCATAGGCAAATAGATGGAAGTAGAAAATATAATCCTGATTGAGGTAACCAAATCACAAAAGAACACACATTGTATACACTCACTGATAAGTGGACATTAGTCCAGAAGCTCAGAATACCAAAGATACAATTCATAAGCTACCTGAAACTCAAGAAGAAGGAATGTCAAAGTGTGCATTCTTGGTCCTTCTAAGAAGGGGGAACTCCATTGTGTAAATGTACCACATTTTCTGTATCAATTCTTCTGTTCAGGGACATCTGGGTTGTTTCCAGTTTCTGGATATTATAAATAAGGCTGCTATGAAAATAATGGAGTATGTGTCCTTATTCCATGTTAGAGCATCTTCTGGGTATATGTCCAGGAGTGCTATAGCTGGGTCCTCAGAGAAACTGCCAAACTGATTTCCATAGTGGTTATACCAGTTTGCAGTCCCAAAAGCAATGAAGGAATGTTCCTCTTTCTCCACATCCTTGCCAGCATCTGCTGTCACCTGAGTTTTTTATCCTAGCCATTCTGACTAGTGTGAGGTGGAATCTCAGGGTTGTTCTGATTTGTATTTCCCTGATGACTAAGGATGTTCAAGATTTCTTTAGATGCTTCTCAGCCATTCGGTATTCGTCAGTTGAGAATTCTTTGTTTAGCTCTGTACCCCATTTTTTTTAATAGGGTTATTTTGGTTCTCTGGAATCTAACTTCTTGAGTTCTTTGTATATATTGCATATTAGTCCTCTATCAGACATAGGATTGGTACTACTGAGCTATTAAAAACAATGAATTTATGAAATTCTTAGGTAAATGGATGGATCTGGAGAATATCATCCTGAGTGAGGTAACCCAATCGCAAAAGAACACACATGGTATGCACTCACTGATAAGTGGATATTAGGCCAGAAGACCGGATATACAAAGTACAATACACAAACCACAAAAGCTCAAGAAGAAGGAAGATCAATGTGTGGATACTTTGTTCCTTCTTAAAAGTGGGAACAAAATATGCATGGAAGGAGTTGCAGAGACAAAGAATAGAGCAGAGACTTGAAGGAAGGACTATCCAGAGACTGTGCCACCTGGGAATCCTTCCCATATTCAATCACCAAATTCAGACACTATTGTGGATGCCAGCAAGTGCTGGCTGACTGGAGCCTGATATAGCTGTCTCCTGAGAGGCTCTGACAGTACCCAACTAATACAGCAGTAGAGGCTCACAGTCATCCATTGGACTGAGTACAGGGTCTCCAGTGAAGGAACTAGAGAAAGGACCCAAGGAGCTGAAGGATTTGCAGCCTCTTAGAAGGAACAGCAATATGAACTAACTAGTACCCTCAGAGCTCCCAGGGACTAAACCACCAACCAAAGAGTACACATGGTAGGAGTAATGGCTCCAGCAATATATGTATAGCAGAGGATGGTCAAGTCAGTCATCAATGGGAGGAGAGGCCCTTGGCCCTGTGAAGGCTCTATGGCCCAGTGTAGGAGAATGCCAGGGCCAGGAAGCAGAAGAAGGTGGGTTGGTGAGCAAGAAGATGGGGGAGGGAACAGGGTTTTTTTTTGTTGTTGTTGTTGTTTTATTTTATTTTATTTTATTTTATTATTTTTTTTGGCGGGGAAACTGGGAAAGGAGATATCATATGACATGTAAATAAAGAAAATATTTAATAAAAAAGAAAGTTGAACAAAATACCCATGGAAGTAGTTACAGAGACAAAGTGTTGAGCAAGGACTAAAGGAATGACCATCCAGAGACTGTCCCACCTGGGGAACCATCCCATATACAGTAACCAAACCCAGACATTGTGGATGCCAACAACGCTTGCTGACAGAAGTCTATTTTAGCTGTCTCCTGAGCGGCCCTACTAGTGCCTGACAAATAGGTGAAGGCTGGCAGCCAACCATTGGACTGAGCACAGGGTTTCCAAAGGAGGAGCTAGAGAAAAGGACACAAGGAGCCGCCGAAGGGTTTTGCAAGAGGAACAACAATATGAACCCAACCAGTACCCCCAGAGCTACCAGGGACTAAACCACCAAACAAAGAGTACTCACGGTGGGACTCCTGGCTTCAGCTGCATATGTAGCAAAGGATGGCCTTGTGGGTCATCAGTGTGAGAATAGGCCCTTGGTCCTGTGAAGGCTCTGTGCCCCGGTGTAGGAGAATTCTAGAGCCAGGAAGTAGGAGTGGGAGGGTTGGTGAACAGGTGGAAGGGGGAGGGGATAGGAGGTTTTCAGAGGGGAAACAAGGAAAGGGGAAAATATCTAATAAAGAAAGAAAATATCCAATAAAAAACATTTATTTCTTCATTCACATGATCAAAATATGTAAGTCTGATAGCATTATTTCTGTACAGAAATATTGCCAATGGGAAAAGAAAAAATTTGACAAATATCTTTGATATAAAAATCTAGTTATCTTTTAATTCCTAATTAAAATTCTGCATTTTTTCTACATTGCTACTTTTACATATGTGACTAGTATGAGCCTGCATAAATTGACAAGTGTACAAGAGTCACACAGCACACTTTATCGAAAATGAAGCAGCCACTGGCTACCTCCACAAACATTCTCAAAACCAATGACTTCCAAGAGTTCATTCAGTTATGCTCTTGACTTACTCATATAGATGCCCCTGACCTCCAAAGCCATCAACAATGTTTATTCAAAACCCATCCTTGTATTGCTGGCATATTTTGGCAAAGGATTCAAAGTCTGGGTGGGAGATTACTAATGAGTGACAGCAAGTAGAAAGTGCCTTAGTTCTGCACCTATATTTATCCCTTGTTATCCCGGACGCTGCATTTACATGGAAAATTTGGTATCTTAGTTATTTTTCTCCCATTGCTGTGATAATACACCTGACATAAGACAGTTGATTGGAAGAAGGGTTTATTTCTCTTCGTGGTAGGACTAGCATGATGACACAGGCATCCTGTGGCTGTGTCAGCAGGTCTGTGGGTTGCTTGCTTATATCGTTGAAGATCAGCGAGCAGAAAGGACAGAAAATATGGCTCATGCTCCTGTAGCTTACATACTACAGCTATAAAGTATCTCCTGAAGATTACATAATCTCCCAAAACAACACCACCAGAAGCTCGTTAATTTTACTAAAATGCATGAGCATGCAGAGAATCCTAAATGTCCAAACAAAGTATGAATGGGAAGTGTCTACTGCCTCAGGAATGTAAGTTCTAGAAAAGGAGACACTGTTACAGGTTTGGTAGTGATGTGCCTCAAAACCACTGGAGCACTGCCACCCATAGTAGTTAACCATCCATGTTTATACCTAATATCTGTGCACTCCTATTTAGGTCTGTTTAATATGAGATATTTTATATAGACTTGCATTCTAGTTTTAAGAATTTCTCTTACAAAAATATATGACACACGTATTCTAAAGATCTTCCTTAAAACAATACAAATTTAAATTTGTTTTGCCTTTTAATTATTGATGCAGATTAGTACAATAATTAGCTAGAGGCAATTTTTTAAAGCCTCAAAATAGAAAGCATTCACACAAGTGCTCTCTAGAACAATAAATCTCTCAATCCTTTATATTTTAAATGTCAGTCCCTTTCTTTCTGGTTCTTTTGTTTATGGCTTCTGAGTTATTTGATCTCTTAGTAAATAATTTAAGGACCTCAGCAAGTGTAGCACATGTTCTGTTGATAATAAAGATTTAGAGGCAGATGGGAACAAAACAAGGTCAGGTCTTTCCTGCTGGAGTGGAGTTGGTTCCAGTCTAGGTAGTATCATGGCCTTGAAGCTGTTGTGGTTTTATAATTTATTGGCTTGGGGGGAGTCTGTATTTGTGGGAGAGCTCTATATTCATGGCTACATTAAATCTGATTATCCCATTCTTTAAGGATCTGTCAGAGTTTATCTGCAAGAAACTGACAGTCCTCAGTGATTAAAGAATAAGCTAACTTTATCCCTTCACATCTTTTATTAAACAGTGGATGGTAAATAAATAATTAACAGGTTGTTGAGTAACAAAAGTCTGTTTGAGCATGTTGTTTTTCAGTGAATTTCCACCTGCACTTAGTTACGACTTAGTCTAGAAAACTCTGAGGGTTGCTCTAATCCTGGGGATCTTCTTGATTGGTTTCTTTGATA
This sequence comes from Mastomys coucha, assembly GCF_008632895.1. Lineage (NCBI taxonomy): Eukaryota > Metazoa > Chordata > Mammalia > Rodentia > Muridae > Mastomys > Mastomys coucha. Next base: position 19,432,204 of record NW_022196891.1, on the reverse strand, counting down.
TGTTGGTAGACAACTGTCTGAAATGCTAAGACATTTCCCTGCAGAAACTGAGATGTACTATGATAACGTGATATGCCAAATCTTTTAGGAATAAACTCCATTGACTTTAAATGGGGTAATGGAACTCACAGAAAGAATGCATATTGAGAAACTTTATCTAAAACAGAAACTGAAATAAACCAATTGTGAGAAACCAGAGTTACTACTCAGCCATGTGATTGTGATAGTGTGAGAACAGGAAGAAGAGCTTCTAAGAACCTAGAGTTACAACATTTTGATAAGGCAAAGTTTATTTTATCTTATTTTTCTTTTAAATTTAGTTCAGAAAAATATATATAATAATGAACTTTGCTGGGAAATGAAGGAAATAGAAAAAAATCATGTTGAGTGTGGAGACCCAGAATATAATAATGAACTTTGCTGGGAAATGAATGGAAATGGAAAAGATCATGTTGAGTGTGGAGACCCAGAATAACAAATATTTCATGTTCCCTCTTACCAGAGGCTTCAAACTCCAATTCTTCAGATGTGAATACATGGCTTGAAGTAACTTCAGAAATCAGAAACTTAAAATGGGACAGTTACCAGGGTACAGAGTAGGAAATAGTAGGGTGCATGTGATCTGATAAGAGGGAAATGAGTAAAATGTGGAGTGAGGGAAGGGCAATAAATACAGAAGGAAGAGGCAGGCATGTCAATCAGTAGTCAGGATTTCTGTAAAAGTCATAACAATTCATATTATTAATTATCTGCTTTGAACAAAAAACTATAATGCATGTGAGTCTGTGTACAAATATATATGTATGTACAGTTTAAATGGAAATTTTTCATCTGGGCTTAAATTTTCCCTTCAAGAGCTAAATATCACCTAACATAAACCTCAATACTAGGGATGAGAAAGTCCATCTTGAATTGTTAGTCAGAACTGTCCAAGAGACTCCAAAACCATTGTAGACAATTGCTGTTGTCCTTGGTTGTTCCTCAAAGGTGGAGGGTAAGTTTCAATTTCTGAAAATATTACATACTTGACTCCCTGGGCTCAGAGTCTCCTGAGGTATAACTGACCTTGACCTAAAGGCCTCTTCCATGGGGACTGGTTTTCATAGTCCCAGAAGGTGTTTTGGATGCTTTCAAGAAGAAAAGCACCCAGCAGTCTTACCCAGTTTTGACACCTATGAAACACAATAACAACCTACATGGAATGTGTCCTAGTTAGGGTCACCACTCCTGTGATCAAGCATCATGACCAAGACAACTTGGGGAGGGAGGGTTTTATTTCAGTTCATGCCTCCAGGAGACAGTTCATAGCTAACAGGACAAGGCAGGACCTCAAAGATGACAGGAAACTGGAAAACTCAGGAAGAGGATCTGGAAGGGTGCCACTCTTTGGCTTCCTCCTCATGGCTTGCTTAGTTTGCTCTCTTAAAGATACCAAGACCACAACTTCAGGGATAAAATAACCCACAATGGGCAGCGTCTTTTCCCATCAATCACTAATTAAGAAAATGCCGTACAGCCAGATTTTATGGAAGCATCTTCTCACTTGAGGTTCTCTCCTTTCAGATAATTATGGTTTGTGTGTCAAGCTGACATAAGAGTACCTAGCAAAGCAGGATAAACCTAAGGATGCAATAGGGGTACACATACCTTAACAGTGAATAAGATCTTTCTAATTGGGTTTAAGAAAAACTCAACAAGAAGGAATTTTGCCTAGTATTGGAAATGTAAACAACTACCCAAGACTAGTGAAGTAAGGGATCTTGGAGGAGACTCTACAAACGTCGCAAACTAAACCAACATAATTTCTGACTACACTCTAAATACTTCCTCTCATACTCACAAATAAGTGTGATTCTCACCTCTCATCAAGGAAACTTCTTTTTTAAACAGATTAGAGACCGTTATAGAAAAAAAAAATTCAATCAAAATACAGAATTATGGAGTCAAATCTCAAAAGATCCATCCACAAAACAACGCTTTCTCTGAAGGCTCAGGGAATATTGAAGGGGAAAGCCAAATTTCAAGGTGATTGTTGTGAGATTATGTCTTCCAGTAAAGCTAGAAGCTACACCTATAATGTCACATCAATAGAAAGGCCTAAACATGAGCTGAGCAAACAACAATAATAGACATGTCAAAGTGGAGACAGAAAAGACAATGAGATCTCAGCAAGAGGGACTCCAGGCAACTAGGGAATGTTGAAATCCAGAGAGGAAAATAGTCTTCCCCAGGAAAAAGAACAACATTTGATTATTTAATACCAATTATCATCCCGAATGCATAGATAATCATAACATTATAGAGACTGAGTAGGTTGAATTTAGAAATAAATATATTTATATCATATACCTACATGATATATTATCATATATTTACATTCATGTAACAATAATTAGTAAAAGCAGGCCATGTATTTGAAAGAGAGTAAGGAAGAGTATATGGAAGAGGTAGGGATGGAAGAAAGGGAAAGGGGAAATGCTGTAATCATATTATAATTTCAAAACGTAAGAGAAATATTAATAATAGGTTCATGGTGGAAAATAAAAGTGAAAATGTAGCTCAAATTTTGCTTACTGAAATGTTGAACAAGTAAAAATATAATAGCTCTTTTCAGAATTCTATACAACATGTTATGACCATCTTTATCCTGTCCCTCAACTCCTCACATATCCCCGACACTTCCCTACCCACCCAATTTTGTATCTCTTTGTTCATCTTAAGTTTGTGCTGCCTATCTATGCATGCATGCGGCATTCTACTGGAGTGTGGTCAAGCTGCCAATGACTATCTTGTTAGAGAAAACAAACTCTTTTTTTTCCCCAGTAGCTATCAGTTCTCATGTTGAGATTTTTTTGACTGAGGGTGGAACTTTGTGTATACCCCCATTTTTTCAAGCTTCCACTTCTGTGCATACCTGCTATGAACTCACACGTACCTGATAAATGCATACTACATATGAATTATATGGGTTATTCTTTGCTTTAACTTAACATAATCTAGAATCAGCTGATAAAAAAACAGTATTAATGAGCAATTATCTGTGGGGAACTGTCATGGACATTAGCTTATATAGAAAGATACAGCCCACTGTTGGCAGTAGCATCCCCTACATAGGATATCCCGAGCAGTATAATGGTAGAAAGCTAGCTGAGAGCCATCAAACAAGAATCCTTGCATTTATTCTTTCTGCTCTTCACTGTGGGTGTGAGACTCTAAGTTCCTTCATTAACTCCACAACAATATACTAAAACCTGAAAGTATAAGTCAAATAAACTCTTCTTCCCCTATGTTTTTGGTTGCTAGGATATTTCATCATAGCAACAGAATTGAAACTTGAATAGAAATCTAACGTGGAGAGTTTGGGTGCACTTTAGCTGACATGTTCAGTTTTGGAGTCACACACAGATTGTGTATTGTTAGTCAATGTTCTATTAGATCAAACTAAACCTTTATTGACAAGGTCAAGGAGAAGCAAAAGTGTGATTTCAACCTAAATTCAATGTCAAAAGGCAATTCTTGGATCTTTTAAGTTTCACATTACTGAATGGCATGTCTTCAAATCAAGGGCCATTTTGTGATCATTTGAAAGGGAAGTTTGGGTGGAGGAATAAGACCCCTTTATGTTCAAGGGGCTTGCTCTTCTGTAGCCAATTTCCTCCCAGTTAAAACATTGCCTTCAGACAGAGGGAAATTAATGAGCCTCAGCAAGTAAGTAAACGTACACATCTGGGAAATGAAACTTACAAGATTCAGGAAGGCTCCCTCTTGGGGTTACAGATTGTAGAGATTTGAATAAAAAAGGCCCCTTAGAGGCTCACTGGGACTGGTTCTATTAGGAATTATGGCCTTCTAGAAGTAGGTGCGGACTTATTGGAAGAAGTGTGTCATTGAGAGTGGGCTTTGAGTTTCTACATGCTCACATTAGGCCTAGTGTCTCTCTGTCTTCTTGATACTTGAGCATCCAGATGTAGAACTCTCCTTCTTCAGCATCATGTCTCCCTGCATGCAGCCATATGCATGTACCCACCAAGATGATAATGGACTAAAACTCTGAAATATAAGCCAGCTCCCATTAAATATTTTTCTTTATAAGAGAAAGTCGTAGTGTCTCTTTGAAACAAAACTATCTCTAAGACAGACCCAGTGAACATCTGCACTAGGAACAGGGTCTTTGAGCTACTGAACTGTCAAAAAGAGAGTGCTAAACTTATCCAGGCACTGGCCATCTGTGCAGGGTTTCTTCCCTGAAGTGTTTTAGGTCAATATTCACGATGATATGGGTTTCTGGTGATGCAGCTGCTTTTGAGTTGACTCTTCTCTTATAAATAACCCCTTAGCCATGCTCTTGTTAGAAAACCAACAAAAAGACTCCTTGGTTCAGCAAGTTGGGCTTCTGTACAATTCATAGCTTGGTCTGTGGTGGTTCTTTTTGTGTTAGGAGTAAATGAGCCTGTGAGCCTATGTATGTGCGAGCACACACACACACACGTTTGTAGTGCTACTTGAGAAAAAGTCTCAAAACCATACACATCCACATTTACTCACTTTTACTTCTGAAGAAGACTAGACTCAGAAAGAAAGTGCAACACACAAACTTAAAAACATATTTAAACCCATTAAAAACAGAAAGCAACATCTAAACTTAATCAAATGCTTGTTTAATATAATTTTCCTTAACCAAGATCTCATCACTAAGACGTCCATTCCATTCCTTGCAGCCGTGACATGCTTTCTATGTCCTTTCCCTCACCTGGCTGCATGTGCTTGACAGTTTAAGTCTGCAGAGATTGCTAAATGAAGTCAGGCATTTCATTTTACTAAGACTGTTTTTTGTCTTTGCAATTTTTATTTCCAAAATCAAAGTATGAACACAAAAAAAGTGAAATCGACCATCTTTCTGCTTTTTGAAAGATATTTATTGTAGCAGTCTACAGGTTTTGTTTCGAATTTTTATTACATAGGTCTCTCCCTCC
>NW_022196891.1:19397653-19427221 GCF_008632895.1 Mastomys coucha | reverse complement strand
TTGTGTGCATATATGTGTGCATGCTTGCCTCTGAGCACACATGTAAGCACAGAGGTTAGAGAGCAATTGTCAGGAGTCCCGTCTATTCCTTCATCATGTAGATACAGCAATCAACCATCCAGCTAACAATGCAGCCCTCTAAATGGTTGTATAAAGAATTAGCTGTCAAATCTATCATGTACTTAGACAAACTGAGGCATTGGTCTCCTATGATGGAAAAAGGAAGAATATGAAAAAGCTCCAGTCTGAGTTTCTTTATGGCTTTTGTCCCGATAATCGGTGGTAAGTTTTCATTTCTTTGTAGTTTTGCCTCCATCATTAGGCTTTTATTGCTCTGTAATTTCACCTACTTTCCCTCTGATGCCAAGAGTCTCTCTGTACTTGTCATGTTACAATGAAACCTATCCCTAAACCACCTGGTCAACAATTCAGAGGACCCTATGCAAGGGGCCCTATTACAATGATTTATTTGCCCATTGATGGTAACAGAAACCCAATACCCATATACAATGGTTACATGGATATCTGTACCAAAAACAGGGAAGAGAGTGGAGAAGAAAACCAACTGAGGAACTCTACAGCAAATAAAGACAAACAACTTTAGAGATAACCACACTCAGCTCTGACCATGTGTCTTCATGAACGTGAGGAGTCTGTAACAGGGAAAATAAACTCTCTTCTACTATAAGCACTTTTCCTTCCTTTTAATCCTTGAGCTGACAGACAAAAATAATAATCCACCAAGCTTAGTCAATATTAAACCACTTGTTATAGAGAATAGAGTTCAAGGTAAACTGCATATTTATCAGAAGTTTATATTGTGAGAATCAAGAAGTCTTCCTCTACGATAAACAGGAATATATGTTCTCTTGAAAAGTTAGATTATCAAATCGGAAAATGGACTTGATATCTTGCTAACCAAAACAAACCCTTCAGTTTCATTATCTATCCTCAGCATTTTGTCACACTGAATAAATTCTGAAATAACTTCATGGATCTTAAGTATGTTTTCTTAAGATCCTAAGTATTTCATCTAAAATACTATTTTCTTCTGCTTTATTTGCAAGGTTCACCTTTCTGTGTATTATTGAGTATATCCTGTTCCTTCTGCTCCATCTGCATTCGGAGGTCTGACTTTCCCTTCCTACAAAAAGCTGGCAATCCCTCCTATTCTATAACACTGAAGCTGGGCAGTAAGTGTCTTTACCCTCCCTCCGGAACTGTGTCTGATATCAAGGGCAAAGACTATTTCAAACATTCTAAGTTTATACAATCTTATTTTACACAGCATAAAATACATCCTTACCACCAAGCAAATGTTGTTAAATTCCACAACTAGTATAATATTTTTGTGTATAATGCTGACTGAAGAAAGAGATTAGAAATGGCTGAGCCATGAAGAGTTATTGTTCTCCCAGAAGACTCAAGTGCTGTTCACATTACATGCTGATCACAGCCACCTATAACTCCAGGGGCTCTGATGCCCTCTTCTGGCATTATACGCATGTAATTACATACACACACACACACACACACACACACACACACACACTCACATACTCACACACACTCACACACACACTCACACACGCTCACACATACACACTCACACACACACTCACACTAACACACACACACACTCACACACTAACACACACATAGAAACACACATACTCATACACACACTCACACACAAACTCACACACACACACTCACACACACTCACACACACACACACGCGCTCACACACACACTCACACACACACACTCACACACACTCACATACTCACACACACTCACACACACACTTACACACGCTTACACATACACACTCACACACACACTCACACTAACACACACACTCACACACACACTCACACACATACACACACTCACACACGCTCACACACACACGCTCACACACACACTCATACACACACACACTCACACACACTCACACACACACTCACACACACACTCATACACACTCACACACATACACACTCACACATACTCACACACAGTCACACACACGCTCACACATATACACTCACACACACACGCTCACACACACACTCATACACACTCACACACACACTCACACACACTCACACACACACTCATACACACTCACACACATACACACTCACACATACTCACACACAGTCACACACACGCTCACACACATACACTCACACACACACACTCACACACACACACTCACACACACTCACACACATACACACAGTCATCCCCTTGGTTTTGTTCTGGAAAACCTGACTAAACAATTAGCTCAGCAGATAAACATGAATGCATGTGATATAAATCTAGTGATTTTTTCCATGTTAAATCACAAATACACAGGGAAGGAGAGAATTGATTGCATGAAATTGCTTTCTGACCTCTGAAATGTATGGAAAAAAAACAGAAAGGGAACAATATATCATACACCCTGAAAATATTGTTGGAAACTAAAGTAAAAAGTTAAGAAAAAACCCATAATATTTTAACTGAGTGGTTGGTAGGAGGTAAATAAAGAAGACAACAATTTTAGGATTGTGGTTGTGAATTTAGTCAATATTGTTGAAAAGTTAAATTGGACCAAAGTATAAAATTATCTTTATATTTTTTAATGCATTGCCTTTATGTGTGTGCATGTTCTCTATGCCTGTGTGTATGTGTATAATTATACATGTGCCAAGGTGCCCGTGAAGAGGTCAGGACACAACTCTCAGGAGTCTCTTCTCCCACGTGTGTCACTAGGATAAAAGTGGATTGTCAAGGTTGGTGGCAAGCATTTTTTACCCACTGAAACATTTCACTGGACCAACATAAAATTACCATTTGAGAAAATACTGCCAAAACAGTGTCACACTAGGAATATAGATAAGTTGACCGAGTGCTTGCCTACTATAGCAGAAGTCCTGGGTTTGAGCCCCAACAGATCAACATAAACTCAGTGTGGTGCCACAACTGTATAATCCCTATGGATGCGGAGGACAGGCTAAGAAGTTCACAGTCATCTTTAGGTACACACAGTTTCCTTCATTTCTTTTTCTTCCCTATTCCATGAGATAATGACTTTCCTTATGAAACAATAAGTAATAGAAAGTGTGACATCTTCCAAGTTCTGTAATACTCTAGCCTAAGCTTTCTGAGATATATGCAGGTCTCCTACAGATCAAAGGCCCCAGAATTATATTCTTCAAATCAACAGGTAAAAGTGCCTTAAAATATAGCAGCTAACCACAAAAGAAATCTCTAGCAAGACCCAGTTCCAGTTCTCCTTTATTATTGAACCCAACAAACACAGTTTATATTCACTTCAGTGTTAGTACATGCTTGAATACTTGCTGTTTCTTACATGTTCTCTTAGTCTTAGAAGGAACAAAGAAATGAATGTCATGGACGACTCCTCCTTCTGCTTTACTGTGGAGAGAAGAAAGCCCTGTGTAATACTTCCTGGGGCCATGTCTGCTGAGAGCATCCTCAGTATCACCTGATTCATTCCTAGACCAGATGTGGCAAGTGAAAGGTCAAGTTGTCTATCTAAGTCTGAGAAGAAAAAAAATAAATAAAAAGAGAAATGAATCTCAGTAAGAAATAAAAATAATGTATGTATAACTGAAGAGTGGCTTTTTTCTTTCCATCTTGCCTCAGTTTCTTCTCTTAGTTATGTTCCTGTTGCTGTGATAAAATACTCCAACAAGGCACCTTCAGGTAGAAAGTTTTGCTTTCTTCCCCACTAATGAATGAATGAATGAATGAATGAATGAATGAATGAATTTACATCACGAACACAGCTGCCTTCTCTTGGGAAATCTTGTGCAAGATTTGGGGGATGGATGGAGGAACCCAGAGGGGATAGGGACTCCACAGGAAGACCAGCAGACTCAACTCACCTGGATCCTCAGGGGCTTCCACAGACTGAACTAGCAACCAAAGAGCAACCAAAGAGCAAGCATGGGCAACCACCAACCAAAGAGCGACCAAGTACATGCAGCAGATGTGCAGCTTGGACTTCCTCCAACAACGGGAGGGGATTTTCTTTTCTTTTCTATTTTTCTAGATTCCCTAATCAAGGTTCAGTAATTCATGATGGGAAAGTCAAAGAACATGACATTGAAGTATCTGGCCATTATGACGTTGACTAGGCAAAGAAATCAATGAATTGCATGCTAGCTGGCTCTCAGGTCCCTTTCTCCATTTATATAATCCAGATTCCCAGTGAAGTAATGATGACAGCCGCAGTGGGCCATCCTACCACCTCAATTCATACGCTCATGATAATCCCCCATAAGTATAACCTGGGGGTTCATATCCTAGGTGATTGTGGCAAGGGCACAATGAACACTAACTATCCCACACATCAGTTAATATGCTTTAATACTAAGGTATGATGACTATTTTGGGGTATTGTTAGTTTAATCCCAAGAACATCTTTTTAGGGATTTGTATAGAAAAACTACCATGACAGTTTGGCTAAGTCATTCTAATAGCAAATAAAAGTCATTAAGACATTTTCCCAAAAGATAATAATGGCTAATCCCTTCCTTTGGTGAGAACACAATGGCAGCATTAACTGAAGGTCAAGAATATTCATCTACTACTTCAAATGAGGGACCAGGAATATACTTGTAAGAGTAACTTGGCTGGGCCAGCATGGGCCCTGAAGGACGCTAACTCTTACAACGTTTTCTCTCTTTAGAAGGAAGATTGTTCAACTGATAGGATATGGAAGAACGCACACTCAGTGTGCAAATATACCCTGCCCAGTCATACAAATGTTGCTCTAGGGGATTTCTCCAAACTCATTTTCAAGCAGCACTACGACCCAATTTCCATAATTAATTAGCTCCATGGGGCTGTGCTTTGCAGTCACTTGCATTGAGAGGAAATCGAAGCAGCAGCTTCAGATAATCTCGAGAATCCTTGTCCGTGTGGCTGAAACAATAACACAGTGTTGTTCTCTTGTCAAGATTTTCACAGCCAGGCTAGATCTGTTTCTAAGAATGGTGACACCATCTAAAGAAGCCCAGTTAAATAAGGTTCATAAACACTTCTCTGTCAAAGGCAAAACCATCCGTGTAGGTTACAGAGAAGTTGAGACCAGGAATGTCTTCAAACCTGTGTGTACTTCTTCCACTATTATTAAAAATAGAGAGATTTCTGGATCAGACAGTTTATGTAAGATACACTGTAGTGGTAAGTTGTCACATGTTTAAATTCATTGAGAAACTGGCTCTGGAATCCAGGTTGTTTCTCCCAGACCTAAGAATGTTTATCTCTTAGTGTCCTCTAAGGACCCTTGTCTTGGCATGGGGTGGACCTCCTAACTCTGTGACAAGATGGGGTGGGGCTTACACAAGCATCAAAATCCCTTGTGTTGAGAACAGGAGGCTAAATTGTTAAGAGTAAAAGCATTGTGTCCTTGAACATCACCAGGAGGTGAATCACCCCTAGGATGTAAAGACTCCGCTGCTGTGTATCCTCTGATATAAATGTGCCTGTGGTGCAGAAAGGAGCGGGAAGTTCAGCCATGGAGAGATGCTCAGTCAGAACTGCAGGCAACTGTCTCTAACATCTTTGATTGCTTTTTGCTGGATGTCAGACTGGATGACGTCATCTCTACCTCTTGTACTTGTTCTTTTACTTGGAAGCAAAACCCAAGGACTCTCGGCTCAGCCTGAATTTCTTCATGGGGAATCCAGCTGGTTGCCTTAAAGCAGCTTCCTCAGTCAGTTTCTGGTGAGCGTTTTAAGCACCCAATATGATAATATTTCCCCCTCCTCTCCTCTCCTCTCCTGTGTGTGTGTGTGTGTGTGTGTGTGTGTGTGTGTTTGTGTGTGTGTGTGCCCGGAAATCCAAAAAGTAGGGCCGTCATAGCATAGATTATTCTTAGGACTTATAAAACAAGTAAGTAAGATGGTGTCTGTGTACAAATCTCTGGATCAGACCTTCAACGAGTCAGGTAATTAGCAGATAAACATGCCTGCTGATACACAGAGTCACAGAAGCAGACTGGATCTCATCATCAGCATTCCATATTGTTCTAAAAATCCTAAACTACTTAATCAAATAAACTTCACTAGTTATATGTAGTTCCATACAATGCTTATCTTAGAGTAAAACAATATGTTTAGAATATATTTTAGCTGTGGATCTGTTTGGGTTTTACATTGTAAGAGTGGGAAACATGGCTCCTCAGCTATTATTAGGTTGATGATAATTACCGAGATTGTTATGGAGGATAAAGGAGTTAATCTCTCTGGAAACTGCTATTTCACCTACCGTACAGGCAGCTCAAAGGGTGAGTCCTAAAATGATACTCAGCCTAAGGAAACCCCTTGTGTGAATTCCTAGTTTAAGACCTTGAGACATGATTATCCTACATTACCTAGGACAGCCTTCCTTAAAATGAATGATAACTGTCTCCCATTAAAGAAAACAAAGGAACAAAAATGGAGATAGCAATATGAAAATGCACACACATGTAAGTGTGTAGCTACAAGCCAAGAAATGTTAAGCATTGTCAGTAACTGCAGAGAGAAACAGAGCAGTTCCATCTGGAGACTTGGGAGGGCCTTTGGTTTGATGACACCTTACCTTTAGAACTCTCTTCTTAGAAATAGAGCATGCATTCATATTTCTGTAAGTCACCTGATCTGGCGCAATTTGCTTACCAATTCCCATAACAAATACGACACATTAATCACCCCCTTAAACAAAGTTCATAGAAAAAAAATAAGAAAATCACATTTTGTGATAAAATGGCTCTTGTCTTTCCTTTAACTGTCTAAATGATTTAGAAATAATTGGGTATGAAATGTGATGGATCCACAAAGCAAGACTAAGGGAGAAGTCAAAGCCTGGCTCTGACAGAAGGGAAAATAACCTATGTGTGGATGCTGTTTACACAGACCAACAAAGCACACAACTTAACGAGAAAGCATGTCTGCCTGGGCTTGTAAAAATAGGACAAATGATGATGATGATGATGATGATGATGATGATGATGATGATGATGATGATGATGATGATGATACCCTCTGGTGAGGAAGACAAATACACCGAGGGGCTGCATTTACTTGACAGGAGGATGTCTGCCTGAAAATGAATTGTGAGTTTCTGAGGAAGGACACAAAAAGGGACAAAGACTCATGGTAGCTGGCCTGGCTTACCCATTGTCTGCCAATGTCAGTTTCTTAGGCCCTGAGAGCAGCTCAAGGTTGGTCTCTGAGATGGTACAGGAAGGCTTGGGTGATGGCTCAACTCGGGATGACAATGCTTGTATGGGGAACAGAGACACCTCAATTCACTTCCTAGATTCTAGGTGAAAAGCCACCAATGGTGGTACACTTTTGTAATCCCACCTTAAAAGAAACAAAAATCAAAATAGACAGAGTCTGAGCATGGAGACTCAAGGTTTTCCTTGGACATCCTTGTATACAGTCAAAGGACTTTCATACATATGGTCAAATAGTTGCAAATGTATCCACACACGTGAACATACAAATAAGTAAGTACACACAAAACCATAATGGGGACAGGAAACTGAGTGCTCACAGATGATCTAGCAGAATTATGAACTCTTTACTGTCTCTAAGATCGTGTCCTTCAGAACCCTCCGTTAATTGAGGCAGACACATTTTTGGAAGAATGTTAGAGTCAATGAGAAGTCCTCGTATTCTCAGTTCTAGATGGAGCACTTGTCTCTATCACCTGCTTGACTGACTAGGTAAACGGCTGTCAGACAAAGGCATCTGACCACTGTTCGGAGAAGGATTTCTGCCTGTAGATGAGAAAACATTCAGTTTTGTGGAGAAAAGGAGGTCAACTGTGTGGGAGTTTTGATACATTTGAAATATAGTGCTTATTCATGGGAAACATGGGAGAAGTTTCTTATCTCAACAGATTCTCTGTCTCTGCCCTGGTAGAAGTAACATGGGACCTGCTAGGCAAGCATAAGGACTCAAGTTCAATCTCCAGAACCAGAAAGAAAAATGGGTATGGTGGCGTGCATTTAAGGTCCCAGTGCTGGGGAGATGAAGAAAAGGGGGTCCTTGAACCTTACTTACCTGCTTCTTAACTGAACTGCTCTGCTCCCATCTCTGTAACAGGCATTGCCTCACTGGAAACAAACAAATAGATAGATAGATGGATACATACATACATACATACATATATACATACATAGATGATACATACATACATACATAGATGATACATACATACGTAGATGATAGATAGATAGATAGATACATACATACATACATGCATAGATGATAGATACATACATAGATGATAGATGGATACATACATACATAGACAATACATAGATAGATAGATAGATAGATAGATAGATAGATAGATAGATAGATAGGGAGGATGGGTCCAATAAGAATATATATATAGAATATATAAAAGAATGTATAAGAAGAATATATATAAATATATAAATGGATGTATACTTTAGAACTTAGTGGAAATAAAACCAAACTTACATGCATTTTTCCACAAATAGCTTTATTAATGTATGTTTACCTCAGAAATATTCCGATGTTAAGGTATGCTGTTTGATAATTTGAGTATTTACAGAATTGTGCAACTAACTTTGTCTTATTCTTTTTTCTTCCTGCTTTAATAAAATACCCTGACAAACGTGACTTGAATGAGAAAGGTTTAATTCATTCACCATCCCATGTTATAGTCAATCACGGCAATGTTATTACGGCAGAAACTTCATGCAATTGGTCACATCATATTTCAGTCCAGAGCAGAGCAAGGGATGAATAAATCTACACACACTTGTGCTCACCTTGGTTTCTCTACTTATATAAAGCAGAATCTCCTTTCCAGGGAATGGCACCACCTACGGTAGGTGCATCTTCCCTCTAATCAAGATAATACCCACAAACACAACTGTAGGTCAAACTGATTCCTCACTGAAAATGTTCCCAGGTGATTATACCTTGTATTGTGTTGAATTGTACAGAAGTGCCCACATCATACAAACTGTTTATAGTTTATAGTCCAGTAGCATTCAATCACAATACTGTATAAGTACCTTTTCATTATGTTCCAGAACTTTCTATTCTGGAACTAGCTTACTTTAGTAACTTGCATAAAAACCTCAAGACTATTAAGAAAGTATTCCTCATATTCCTTCCATTTACAAATTTTCCTACTCTGGATATTCCTTTGAATGAGACCTTGTACTTATCATGTGACAGCTCTATTCACAATCACAGTCACTAGGAGGTGAAATTAATCCCAATGTTTATTCTTAGGTATTGGTCATTACCTACCATCTTGTTTGAAACAGGCTTGCTCTCTTGGTCTCTATCGTATTGGCAGCTTGCTGGCCTATGGACCTCTAGAGAGTCTCCCCACTCCAGCTGCCACCTTCCTGTAGAAGCATTCAGATTTCAGCACTGCATGACTGAACGGAGATTTGGATTTATTTAGATTCTGGGGATTCTAAACCAAGTTCCAGCACCTTCCTGACAATTGAGCCACTCAGCCATCCTCCAGTTCCTGGAAATGATTTTTAACAGGGTGTAAAAGAATGCAATATTAGGCCTGGCAGTGTTAATATATACCTTTAATCCCAGCATTCTTTTGGAAGAGGCAATTGGATCACTCTGAGTTTGAAGCCAGAATGGTGTACAGAACAAGTAAGAAAGAAACCCTGTCTTGAGAGAGAAACAAAGAAAAAAATGCATTGTTTTTGAAAGATTAATTGGAAGAAGAAAAAGAAGAAAATTATGAGATCAAAAGTCATTGAGAGAAAGAAAGCACATTTGCTTACATAAGAAGCTAGCACCAGGGAGAGAAAAGCTGACACATTAGGAAGATGTGTGGAGGGAGAATCATCAGTCTTTGCACCTGACTGAGTTTAGAGACTGGAATGGAGAGAGAAATCGATGCAGACCACAGGTGAAGAACCCAGCTGTCACTTGTGAAGCACTAGACTGTAGAAGACAAAGGTTTCAGAAGAAAAGTCAGTTACAAGGAAGTGATTATGTCCAATATGTGTCAGCAGGGTTGTGGAAGGAGTGAACCTCATAAAGGAGTGATGTATTTTTAGAAATGTTATTCTCTATAGAAATATGTACAACATATAAAGTTCCTCTGGAAGTATTTAAATTTTGTATATATATATATATGTGTGTGTGTGTGTGTGTGTGTGTGTGTGTGTGTATGTTCAAGAATTTCTGTTCCTAATACAAATGCAGAATAAATAGGCACATATACTCTGATAGAAATAGTTCTCTAAAATTGGAAACTCCTAAAATTTTTATTAATATCAGTGTGAGTAAATCAATCATGGGACAGTCATTTGATGAAATAGTGTACAGTGATGGGGATAAAGCTCAGCTGCATGTGGCTTGGCTGGTCCCCAAAGTACACAGCATGAGGGACATTCCTGTCTTTTGTGCCTTTCCCCACCTATGGCTCTTGATTAGAATCTGCTTATAGGAACTCTTTCTTTGGTAGGTTTTGGAATCTTTGCATGGGTGTGTTTGTCTGCCCAGCTTAGTATGAGTTTTTGAGCTCGTTGAAGAAGCAGAGACATAATTGAGCATAGCTAAAGTGTGACACATAAAGTAATCTATGAGGCATATTGAAAAATAAAAAAAAATAAGAATCATTGCACAAGACCACTCCCTAGAAAAGAGCAGCTGAGAAGAGAGGACTGGAGATGAGGATCCAGGTCTGATATTACTATCTGGTGCTTCCCTCCCAACTCTGAACTATCTTCTCATGCTTGAGGAAATTATATAATGGGAATGGTATAACTCCACAGCTACCTGTGAAGAGAGAATGATTGGCATTGATCTGTGTGTACTATATATTGCTGGAGAGAAATCACACAGCTCCATTGTAGGTATAGTTATCAGGTGTTAATAGCAAGAGTAAGATATCTTATTACAGAGAGGGATCATGATGTACATTGATGAAGTTGACATCTCTCGCACAGACAGAGGTAAAACTTGATTCAATAATATATCTTGTATTTCATAGGACAAACATTTACTTTTATTGATATTTTGTTTTCAAACGCATTGATAGTGGATAGTGAGCTTTTCCTTCTCTTTACCCAGAGAGAAACTTATGCTCAAAGAAGTATCTTTTACAACAAATCACTGAAAGAAATTGTGACTAGGCAAAGCAAGTTCAAGATCAGCTTGAAGATGAAAACAAAGATGGGGAGTGGGAGAATGGGTGATAGAGAGAGGAGAAAGGGGTAACGGAAAGTGAAAAAGAGAAAGAGGAGGAGAAGGAAGGCTACAAGAAGGAAACATTAAAAAGATCAAAGATACTTAAGAATGAGGGAGAGAGAGGAAGAGAGAAAAAGAGAGAGAGAAAGAGAGACAGAGAGACAGAGAAAGAGAGACAGAGAGAGAGAAGAAAAAGTCAAAGAATGCCAGAAAGTGTGACAGGAGATAGAGAAGGAGAGAGAAGACAGGAAAAGATAGAAAGAAATTTGCAAGAATATATGCTACCTATTATAGATTCTCTGTAGGATTTATATGTTCAGTCCTCTTTGCTTCTGTTTTCTTATTTAAAATTGTTTAAAATAACTTTTAAAGGCCATGTTAGATGGTTCCATGGGTAAACCATTTGCTGTGCAACCAAGAGAACCTGAGTTTAAATCCCTAGAAACCACAACACAGTAGTTCATGCATCTCTAATTTTTGCCCACTTACAGGCAGTATGAGAAGGATCCAGGGGAATTGGGAAATTTCCCCAGGAGCCTGTGGGCCTCTTAGCCTAGTCCATGTAGCAGCACACAATAAACTGATCCAGTCTCAAACAAGGCAGAAATGAATGTTGTTCTTCACACAGCCCAGCCCCTACTATTACATGCCCACAGAGATACACACAAAGATTCAATAAAAAGAACTCATAAGGTAAATCACTAGGCACCTCCAGAGTGTGGTGACTGGAAGATCCAAGCTTGTGCTATGTAAATGTCACATGTTCTGGTACCTCCTCGCAGCTTAAATTCAATCATTTAACTTTCCTCAGGAAAAAAAAAAAAGGCCAATCACCAATGCCTGTAAAGTCATCCTCTGGAAATGTTTGGTAAAACAAATGTTACTGATTTTAATTAGACAACACATGTACACAATCTCACGTTTGGTACTAAAATGAGAAATTAAAGAATTCTATCACATTGGTGTCAAGTCAATGCTGAAGGAAAATTTTCTCCTCACTTGGGAGTTTGAGCCATAAACACAGCTTTAAAGTAGTATGTATGTTGATTTTAAGCTCCCCATTTTATTCCTTTCTGATATGGAAGATTCAGTGGGCAGCACAAACTTTCTCCTGCATGGATGCCTCTCTCCCTCCCAGGTGACAATACCATTATGAAAATAACATTTTGAGAGGGTCAGACCTAACAGCAACAGAGGAGAGAAGGGAATTCTGGAGAGGTGTCCTTGTGAGGTAGTTTGGAGTACTTCTCAGTCTATT
This sequence comes from Mastomys coucha, assembly GCF_008632895.1. NCBI lineage: Eukaryota > Metazoa > Chordata > Mammalia > Rodentia > Muridae > Mastomys > Mastomys coucha. Next base: position 19,414,738 of record NW_022196891.1, on the reverse strand, counting down.
AGTACTTCTACTTCCCCTTTGTCTCACAGTTCATTCATGGTAACTCCTTCCCTCTTGCACAGACTCCACAGAAACCAGTCCAGGTTAATCAGAAGTACAAGGAGTTACCTAGGAGAGATGCTTGTATTCAAAGAAAATCAAATAGAATGGAAATATAATTAAAACCCACTTCAGCATTCTAACAGTTATGTCTACCCTAGGTAAGTAAATGCCTGATGGACACTTGTATTAGAAATGGAAGAAAAATAGTCCTGCCCTGCATAGATGCATAGCTAAATTTTGCATCCCATGGAGAAGAAAGTAAAGACTGCCCCCAAATTGCTACTTTGGTTTCTCCATTACTCAATTTTACTAGCTTCCATGTGGGGCAAGGATTTAATGGTTGAAGGTAAGAGCTAGAGACCTGCCAAAATGTGCTTTAGAGAAGTGCTGCTTTGAGGCATTGTATTTTCTGTTTATTTGTACAAGTTATGGAGCGAGAGTTTTGGGGCCAATGGGTGAATAAGAAGAGTCTCTAAATGTTTGGAAGCTGATCTGACTTTGGAAGCCATTCAGTAAAAAGTCAACTGGTCTATTAAAATGCAAGATGCATGGGTTAGGGAATTTGTTCTCTGGATAAAGTGCCTGAAGTATAAGCTGACATAGATGACTTCAGGATAGATGCTTATCATTACATAAAAGCCTGGTGTGGCTGGCCCAAATCTGATCCTGTGCCACATCACCCTATACCCAAATGATACCAGGAGAGAGTTGGCCTCCCAGGAGTGCTAAGAAATCTGTGAGCACGATAAAACCACCATTTCTGTTCAAATTCCTGGCCCAAGAGGTACCTGCCCAAAGACATCAGGACACAGAAAGCAAGGAACAACCGGGGACAGAATCCTTCCATTTCTGTCTCCACCCAGGAGCTGACCCTGTGCCACAGCTTTCTATACCATAATTCCTCCCAGAAATAACTGATCTCCCAGGAGAACTGACACAGAGGCTTGAAGGAGGGACAACTCACAGTGAGAGAGCAGCTAACACCAAAGATAACCAGATGATGAAAGGAAAGGGCAAGAACATAAGCAATAGAAAAGAAGGCCACTTGGCATAATCTGAAGCCACTTCTCCCACAACAATGAGTACTAGATAACCAAACACACTAGAAAACCAAGACTCTGATTTAAAATCACATCTCATGGTGATGATAGAGGACATTAAGAGTGTCATAAATAATTTCTTTAAAGAAAAACAGAAGAATACATGTAAGCAGCTAGAAGCCCCTAAAAAAGAAGGACAAAAATTCCTCAAAGAATTACAGGAAAGCACAAGCAAACAGGTGAAGGATTGAACAAAACCATCCAGGATCTAAAAATAGAAATAGAAACAATAAAGAAGTCACAAAGGGAGACAACCCTGGAGACAGGAAACCTAGAAAGGAGATCAGGGATCATAGATGCAAGCATTACCAGCAGAATACAAGCGATAGAAGAGAGAATCTCAGTGGCAGAAGATACCATAGAAAACATTGTCATAACAGTCAAAAAAACTGAAAAATGCAAAAAGCTCCTAACCCCAAAACATTCAGGAAATCCAGGACACAATGAGAAGACCAAACTTAAAGATCGTAGGTACAGAAGAGAGCAAACAGTTATAACTTACAGGGCCAGTAAATATCTTCAACAAAATTATAGAAGAAAACTTTCCTAACCTAAAGAAAGAGATGCCCACAAACATACAAGAAGCCTCCAGAATTTCAAGTAGATTGGATCAGAAAAGAAATTCCTCCCATCACATAATAGTTAAAACACCAAATGCACGAAACAAAGAATATTAAAAGCATTAAGGGGAAAAAAATCAAGTAACATATAAAGGCAGACCTATCGGAATTACACCAGACTTCTCATGAGAAACTATAAAAGCTAGAAGATCCTGTGAAGATATCAAACAGATCCTAAGAGAACACAAATGCCAGCCGAGAGTACAATACACAGCAAAACTCACAGTTACCATAGATGGAGAAACAAAGACATTTCATGACAAAAACAAATTTGCACAGTATCTTTCCACACATCCAGCCCTACAAAGGATAACAGATGGAAAACGCCAACACAAGGAGGGAAACTACACCCTAGAAAAAGCAAGAAAGCAATCTTCTTTCAACAAATCCAAAAGAAAATAGCCACAGACACATAAAAATTAACAGGAGCTAACAATCACTATTCCTTAGTATGTCTTGACATCAGTGGATTCAATCCCCCAATAAAAAGACATAGACTAACAGACTGCATACATAAATAGGACCCGGCATTTTGCTGTGTACCCAAAACATACCTCAGTGTCAAAGATAGACACTACCTCAGAGTAAACTGCTGGAAAACAATTTTCCAAGCAAATGGCTCCAAGAAACAAACCGGAGTAGTCATACTAATATAAAATGAAATCGATTTTCAACCAAAAGTTATCAAAAAGGATAAGGAAGGACACTTTATACTCATCAAAGGAAAAATCTACCAAGAACTCTCAATTCTGAACATATGTGCTCCAAGGGCAAGGGCACCCACATTCATAAAAGAAACTTCACTAAAGCTCAAAGCACACATTGCACCTCACAGAATCATATTGGGAGACTTCAATACCCCAGCCTCACCAATGGACAAATTGTGGAAACACAAACTAAAGAGACACATTGAAACTAACTGAAGTAATAGATCAAATGGATTTTAGAGATATCTATAGAAAATTTCATCCTAAAACAAAAAAATATACCTTCTTCTCAGCATCTCAGGGCACCTTCTCCATAATTGACATATAGCTGTTCACAAAATAGGATCAACATATACAAGAAGATTGAAGTAATCCCATGCATCCTATCATATCACTAAGGTTGGTCTTCAATAGCAACAAAAACAAGAGAAAGCCCACATAAACATGAAGGTGAACAGCAACCTACTCAATGATAGCTTGGTCAAAGAAGAAAGAAAGAAATTTTAAATTTCTAAAAAGAAAGACTTTTTAGAATTTAATGAAAATGAAGACACAACATACTCAAACTTATGGGACACAATGAAAGCAGTGATAAGAGGAAAGAAAACTCATAGCTCTTGAATGCCTCCAAAAACAAACTGGAGAGATCATACACTAGCAGCTCAACAGCACACCTGAATGCTCTAGAAGAAAAAGAAGCAAATATACCAAAGATGAGTAGACCACATGCAATATTCAATCTCAGGGCTGAAATTAACCAAGAAGAAGCAAACATAACTATACAAAAAAAAAAAAAAATCAACAAAATCGGGAGCTGGTTCTATGAGAAAGTTAGCAAGATATATAAACCCTTAGCCAGACAGAGACAGTATCCAAAATGATAAAATCAGAAATGAAAAGGAAAATATGACAACAGAAACTGAGGAAATTTTAAAAAATCATCAGATCCTACTACAAAACCCTATACTCAACAAAACTGGAAAATCTGGTTGAAATGGACAAGTTTCTAGACAGATACTAAATACCAAAGTTATTAGATAGGATTAGATAAACCATAGAAACAGTCCCATAGACCCTAATGTATTAGAAGCAGTCATAAAAAGTCTCCCAACCAAAATAAGTCCATGACCAGATGGGTTTAGTGAAGAATTCTATCAGATCTTCAAAGAAGACCTAATATCAATACTCTTCAAACTATTCTACAAAATAGAAATAGAAAGAACATTACTCAATTTATTCTATGAGTCCACAATTTTGCTCATACCAAAAGGCCCAACAAAGAATGAGAACTTCAGACCAATTTTCCTTATGAATATCAATGCAAAAAATACTCAATAAAATTTTCACAAACCAAATCTAAGAACACATCAAAACAATCATTCACCATAATCAAATAGGCTTCATCCAAGGAATGCAAGGATGGTTCAATATATGAAAAATCCATCAATGTAATCCACTACATAAACAAACTCAAAGGAAAAAAAAACACACGATAATCTCATTAGATGCTAAGAAAGCATCTGACAAAATTCAACATCCCTTCATGGTGAAAGTCATGGAGAGATCAGGAATTCAAGGCCCACATAGTGAAAGTAATATACAGAAAACCAATAGGCAAAATCAAAGCAAATGGAGAGAAACTTGATGCAATCCCACTAAACTCAGGGACTAGACAAGGCTATCCACTCTATCCTTATCTACTCAATATAGTACTTGATGTTTTAGCTAGAGCAATTACACAACAAAAGGAGGTCAAAGGGAAACAAATTGGAAAGGAAGAAGTCAAAATATTACTCTTTGCAGATGATAAGGTAATATACATAAGTGTAGCCCGCGCAGTCCTCTCGCCGGGAAGAAGACACGCGGACACTAGGTTCCTTCTGCAGCAACTGTTTATTTGTCTCCATCCATAGGGAAAAAGGGTCGAGCCCAAAATCCGCACTGCTTATATACACCACAGTGCGCGTATCTGCCCACAGCGTGACGTGTCTGCTCATGATTGGCTGTTCGCTCATTACCCTACGTAAAGCCCCAGAATGGGCCGTGACATGGCGTCTTTTCACTCTACGCACATGTGCAAACAGTTGTCCACTAGGAGTTGACAGCGGAAGTAGGCACCATCTTGCCATGGCGAATGCCTCTCAAGATTCACGGCTCCCCACACATAAGTGACCCAAAAATTTCTACCAGAGAACTCCTAAACTTGATAAACAACTTCAGCAAAGTGGCTGGATTTAAAATTAACTCAAACAAATCAGGAGCCTTCCTCTACTCAAAGGATAAAGGGGCTGAGAAAGAAATTCATAAAACAACACCCTTCACAAAAGTCACAAATAATATAAAAAGTCTTGATGTGACTCTAAGTAAACAAGTGAAATATCTGTGTGACAAGAACTTCAAGTCTCTAAAGAAAGAAATCGAAGAAGACCTCAGAAGGTGGAAAGATCTCCCATGATACTAGGTTGGCAGGATTAATATGATAAAAATGGCCATCTTGCCAAAAGCAATATACAGATTCAATGCAATCCCCATCAAAATTCCAACTCAATTCTTTATAGAGTCAGAAGGAGCAATTATCAAATTCATTTGGAATGACAAAAAAAAAAAAAACAGGATAGTGAAAACTATTCTCAACAATAAAAGAAATTCTGGTAGAATCACCATCCCTGTTCTCAAGCAGAAGTACAGAACAATATTAATTAAAAAGATACTGCATGGTATTGGTACAGTGACAGGCAAGTAGATCAATGGAATAGAATTGAAGACCCAAAAATTAACCCACACACCTATGGTCACTTGATACTTGACAAAGGAGCTAAAACCATCCAGTGGAAAAAAAAGATGGCATTTTCAACAAATGGTGCTGGTTCAACTGGCAGTCAACATGTAGAAGAATGCAAATTGATACATTCTTATCTCCCTGTAGAAAGCTCACATCTAAGTGGATCGAGGACCTCCACATAAAACCAGATACACCGAATCTAATAGAAGGGAAAGCGGGGGAAAGCCTCAAATACATGGGCGTGGGGGAAATTTTCCTGAGCAGAACACCAATGGCTTATGCTCTAAGATCAAGAATCAACAAATTTGACCTCATAAAATTGCAAAGCTTCTGTAAGACAAAGGACTCTGTCAATAGGACAAAATGGCAACCAACAGATTGGGAAAAATATATACAAAGAAGTTAGATGCCACCCGGGCAATGGTGGCACATGCCTTTAATCCCAGCACTTGGGAGGCAGAGGCAGGCGGATTTCTGTGTGTGATACCAGCCTGGTCTACAGAGTGAGTTCCAGGACAGCCAAGAGAAACCATGTCTTGAAAAAGCAAAAAAAAAAAAAAAAAAAAAAAAAAAAAAAAAAAAAAAAAAAAAAAAAAAAAAAAAAAAAAAAAAAAGAAAATAAAGAAAAAAGAAAAGAAAAGAAAAGTTAGACTCCAGAGAACCAAATCTCCCTATTAAAAATAGGAAATAGAGCTTAACAGGGAATTCACAACTGAGGAAACTCAAAAGGACAAGAAGCACCTAATAAAATTTTCAACATCCTTAGTCACCAGGGAAAATGCAAATCAAAACACCCCTGAGATTCCACCTCACACCAGTCAGAATGACTAAGATCAAAAATGCAGGTGACATCAGATGCTGGCAAGGATGTGGAGAAAGAGGAACACTCCTCCACTGCTGCTGGGATTGCAAGCTGGTACAACCACTCTAGCAATTGGTCTGGCTGTTCCTCAGAAAACTGGATATTACTACCTGAGGACCCAGCTATACCACTCCTGGGCATATACCCTGGAGATGCTCCAACATGTAATAAGAACACATTCTCAACTATTCTCTCAGTAATAATATTTATAATAGCCAGAAGCTGGAATCAATCCAGCTGTCCCTCAACAGACAAATGGATTCAGAAAATGTGGTACATTTACACAATGTAATACTATTCAGCTATTAAATAAAATGACATCATGAAATTCGCAGGCAAATGAATAGAACTTGAAAATATCATCCTGAGTGAGGTAACTCAGCCATCAAAGACCATACATGGTATGTACTCACTGATAAGTATATATTAGCCATCCCATATACAGTCACCAAATGCAGACAGTGTTGTGGATGCCAGGAAGTGCTTGCTGACGGGAGCCTGATATGGCTGTCTCTCCTGAGAGGCTTTGCCACAGCCTGACAAATACAGAGGCAGATGCTAGCAGCCAATGAAAGGACTGAGAGAGGAATCTCCAACGGAAGACTTGGAGAAGGGACTGAAGGAGCAGAGGTTGTTTGCAGCCCCATGGAGGGAGCAACAGTGTCATACAGCCAGACTTCCTGGAGCTCCCAGGGAGTGGACCACCAACCAAAGAGTACACATGGAGGGACCCATAGCTCTGGCCACATATGTGGCATTGGATGGCCTTGTTGGCGTCAGTGGGAGGAGAGGCCCTTGGACCTGAGGGTTTTCGATGCCCCAGTGTAAGGGGAATGCCAGCATGGGAAGATAGGAGTGGGTGGGTGTGGGAGAACCCTCACAGAGGCATGGGGAGGGGAGATGGGATGGGAGTTTCCAAATGGGAGACCTGGAAAGCGGAAAACATTTGAAATGTAAATAAAGAAATTATCCAATAAGAAAAAAAACCTCAATAAAATAAAATAAAATAATTTAAAAAGAAAGTTCAGGGGGAAATAAAAAGCCTAGTGTGGTGGTACCTCTCACCCTAGTGTAGTAGTCAGGGAGCAGAGAAAGGTGGCCCCCAGTGCTTGTTGACTGGACAGTCTATGGGAAATAGCAAGGGCCAGACTCAGTGAAAATCCCTGTTGTAAAAGGTGGTGTGGACAGCAATTGAAGAGGATACAAAATGGCAAGCTCTATCCTCCACATGGCAGGCACCTGTGAGTTTATCCACAGGCATACACATGCAAGCACACACACACACACACACACACACACACACACACTAAAGAACTCCAACAGAACTCCTCACTCTCCTGCCCTCTCCTTCACTGGATGTGGCTGACTGACTACAGTGTTTTTGGCACGGAGCCTAATGCTGCCATCTCCTCCTTGCTGAGACCACAGCTGTGCAGAACAGCCACCAAAGGGAGGTGCGATGACGCAGAACAGTCGCAATGGGAGACCCCAACAGTGTGTACTGACATCCTAGCAATGCCACAGCGTGGACCGGCAGCTTAGAAACTCTACATTGTCTGCTGACAACTTAGAAAACCTTTTATTTATTTTTTTAACCTGAGAGACAGTACTGGTTCCTGCTGAGAGGCCATACTCTCTGGGGTGAAACTGTAAGGATACAACACCCCTCTGTGGCAATAAACAGATTGGTGAGTTTGCCATACTTCGGTGTCTCAGCCTATGCTCGTATCATAACTCTTGCCTTCATCAAAGCAAAGTAGGTAAAAGAGTGGCTCATAATGGCTTCCTGACCTTGCTTCTCCTCTTTTCTTGTCTTTTTTTCTTTTCTTTTCTTTTCTTTTCTTTTCTTTTCTATTTGATTTTCTGTTTGTTTCATTTTCTGCATTTTATGCTTGCATTCCTCTGGAAGTCAGAGGACAACTTTCAGAAAACAATCCTTCTCTATTCTGTGGGTGCCAGGGATTTAACTCAGTCCACAAGTCTGGGTGGCAAGCACCTTTACTCACTGATTCGTCTTGCTATCCCTCCTTTCCACATTTCCGCTTTCATCACCCAGCATCCCAATAGAGTCTTCACCTGTGTGCCTTGTAGCTCTTCTTATTGTCTCTAGAAATCAGTGTGACAGTCCTTCACACAGCCCTGTATTGCAAAGTTCTGAGACTTCAACCAGAGGACAATCTGTTCATCAATCATACCTCATCTTTCAAAAAAGGATTTGGCTGCTGAACCTGTGTGTAGGCCTGTGTGCCAGAGCATGTAGAGGCCAGGGTGACCAGAAGAGGCTATCAGATACTCTGGGATTGGAAGTACAGACAGCTGCGAGACACCACCTGCATGCAGGGATTTGAACCTGGGTCCTTTGAAAGTATAGCAAGTGCTATTAATCTCTGAGCCATCTGTCCAGCCTCAAACCAATAATATTTCTATTATTAAGGGTCTCCCTGGTTATTCTATTACTGATAGCAGACATCTTTATTATCATTTCATCTTCAGATAACACACTGATATTTCATTGCTCTGCAGGGATACCACTTATAAACAAATTCCTCCCTCGCTTCCAGGAAGCCGTAGCAGGGAGGTGAAGCCTGGCCACCACAAAGACCCTCCGAGCACAAGCTTCTCTTTGGCTCAGAATTACCTCACTCTACTAAGTATTCGTAGTTTTTTTTTTAATTTGGAAGTAAGCAGGACCAAGCAGAAATATCTGGGAGGAACAGAGAAAACCCAAACTGACAAAACCTCCTGCCGGCGGGGCTGCTATTCGTTTCACTTGAACACACATTGTGGCCACTCCAGAAATATGTTACTACTCGCTAATCATGCTAGCTGCCTTTTAGATTAATAAGAAATCTTTTCCAAATTCATTTTGATAGTATCCTCTACTGTAACTCTCGGGTTCTGCCCTTTATTATTTGACTGCATGAAGTGTTTTCTTTAGCATTTCCTTACACTTGGTCTGACGTGTTTGATATACATACATACATATATACATATATGTGTGTGTGTGTGTGTATATATATATATATATATATATATATATATATATCACATACACAGACACATATGTGTATATATATATATAATATTTGATACAAATATAATAGAGAAACTTATATAAAGGCAAGATTATGACAACTTTATTTTACTTCCCTTAGATTTAATATGTTTCAATTTTGTTTCAGCTTTATTTGTATGTTCCCATGTCACTACATACCTGTGGGAATCAGAGGACAAGTTATGGGAGTCCAGCACATGATCATGGGGATCCAACCCAGTGGCCAGGCTCTGGACCAGGTGCCCTCTCTTCACTGATCCATCTTGCTGGCTCCCTGATGGACCGATTTGATAACTAGAAGAGGCTCCTTTTGTGGGTGTTGTGGTTGGTGTTTATTATTTATCCCGTGAGCTCTTTATGTATCCTGTGTCTGTGATTTGGTGTCTGCAGTTAATTTGGGGATGCTCTTGGCAGTAATGAGCTCAAATGTTTCTTCTGCTTCCTGCCTTTGCTCTGCTGGTGCTTTTAATGCCTTATATGCTGGCTGTCAGGCAGTTTTCTGATGACTCTTGGAAACTTCCCATTTAACTAGCTTCAATTTTGCTGAATCTGACCTCTGATGAAACACAAGACATTCTTTATTTACATTTCATTATTTAAAAAGTAAATTCTGTCCTTGTACCTCTTTCTTAAGGTTTCTATATCTTTGAAAGCATCGCCTACATATTTTTGTATGTTTTTTTTTTTCAAATAAAAAGTTCTCTTAATAAAGTAAATTCCATTCCTGTCTGACCATATGGAAAGTTCTTTTCATTTTTTAATGTTTAGTCTTGATACTGGCTCTGACATACTATAATTGGTTTGGGTAGTTTCTACATTTTGTATTTTTGCTATTGTTAAAATTCAGACATTGGAGCTTGGCATGTGGCTGAGTTGGCTTCAGAGATTGCTTAGCATTCATGAAGCTGAGGTTCTTCCTCTCACATTGCAATAACTGGTCAGGGTGGCACAGGCATATGGTATCAGCACTTAAGAAGAGAGAAAAATCATGAAGTTCAAGGCAACCTGGGATACATAAAACCCTTTCTCTAAAAAAAGAAAAAAAAGCACTGAATTGGAAAAAGAAAAGAAATAAGATAAACAAGTTTTTGTTGTGAGGATTTATGTTCTTGGGGTAAAAAGAAGAGCCAGGCTTAACTTTCCCTGGGCATTAAATATGGGCACCAAGCAGAAGTTCCCCTGTGGTCCAGCATGTTCTCTTCCATTGGCCATGGACTTCTTTAAGAACCCTAAGCAGAAAAGGTCCCTTGCCTTGCTGCTTTTGTCTGTATTCCTCATTACTGCACTGGAGCCAGGGATGTGAAGACAGTAAGAATGCATGAAGAAGATTGTTATCATCCAGCTTTCATCTCAGAGTGGGTCCAAGAGTCAGACCGAGTCCTGAATCAGTTGCCTAGCAGCCTCTTCCCTCATGACCAACATTGCAAGTCAAGAGTTGGCTGAATGCGGCTAATACCCTCCTTTATCTAAGAAAGGGTAAAGATGGAGCCTGCCTCCTCTAGTCTGACAACAGTTGCTTCAGGCATTTCCGCAACAGGCTGTGACCCTTTCCTTGCTGGAACCAGGAAGGAAGCTTTCTCTGCCAGTCACCATGAGACCCCAGCAGGTTTCAAACATGCAAAAGCCATGCAGTGTGGGGGACCTTTAACCTAATATCCTACTGCTTGTCCACACTTAGCTGCTAGCCATTAATCAGAATTACCATTTAATTTTTCCTCTTGGCTCCTGGCTCCTGTGGCTTCTTTCCAGGGAAGCAGGTGTAGGCTCTGACCCCAGTGGTACCCGTCTCCTGGTTCCATTTCACTCTGCAGTCTCAGGCCAGGAAAAGTCATTAATGTCCAGTTGCTTCTGCTGTTTTCTTATTTCAGTGACAGGTTTCAAGGACTTTGCACATGAAAGCTGTGAAAAAAAATTCTCTGAGTTTTCCTTTGACATCAGTAACTGAAAGATTCTACACAGCACCTTCTAACAGCCTTAAGCTAATGAAGAGCAGGGATGTCGTCTCTCAAAAAAGTGTTTTATGGGGGCTGGAGAGATGACTCAGTGTCTAGACCATACACTACTCTTACAGTGGACCCAAGTTAAACTCTAGCATTCTCCTTAGATGGATGACAATTCTCAGTAACTTCAGCTTCAACACATCTGACACCTCCAGCCTTCACTGTCACCTGCGCTCATGTGCATAGGCCCATATGCGGACATAGACACAAACAGAAATAAGTAAATCTTCACAAATAGATGTTGTATAGTGTCATGCATACCCATCCACACATACAAACACACACAGACACACATGCACATACATGAGCCTGTACACATATACTACATAGAGACATTTAAAGAAAGAAAAATTCCCGGGGACTGCTGCTCAGATGTAGCCACACAGGAAGTGTATTAGGGTTCCAGGATTGCCTATTTCTTTGTACTAATCTATTTATCTGGTGTAGATGCCTTTTGCCTCCTCTATAAGCAGATGTCTAGCTGGAGATGCGGAGGATGGGCCTTGTAAATGGATGGAATCTGTTTCAGTGCTACAAGGAGGTATTAGCAACCCTGGTTAGTAGCCATGTCAACAAGCTATAAGGGATAGGGAAGATGGAAGCAATTCTACCAAACCCAGTTATTTGCATCAAGTGGAAAAATAGGACATTAAAGATACAGAACAATGTGAGGTATTATTTTTACCCAATAGTTACAAGTAAACATAATTGAATAGCTATAAATCATTGATTCACTTAAATCTAAAAATTCCTAAAATAAAGAAAAACTCTGTAAGCTGAAGAATTCCTCATTCTTCTCTAGTACATTAATAGCATTTCTCCCTATAGGTTTCTAAATTAAAGGTTGTTAGTATCGAAATCAAGGGTCTCTGGGGTAGAGAAATGGCTCAACAGTTAACAGGCACACTGCTCTCCCAATGGACCAGAGTTTGGCTCCCAGTACCATACTGGGTGTCTCACAACTTCTTTAAACTGCTGCACCAGGGAATAAGACACCCTCTTCTGGCCTCCAAAGATACTGCATACACATGCACATACCCACAGGCACACACACATAATTTAAACATTTAGGAAGAAGTTAAGCCTCTCATTATAATATTTTCATACCTGTAGGTCAATACACTTAGTTCCTGTTTGTCCTCCTCCATTCTTTTCTCCAAATATCCTCCCATTGTCTCATGGCCAATGCATCCCATTACCTTTCAGAGTTTTAAAGTGAAAAGACAAGACAAAAAAAAAGGCCAAGCCAGCAGGGGAGAAACAAACCAAGCACAGAAAGCTGCCTGCTGTCTCTACCTGCAGGGTCTGATCTCTGCTTACACAGCTCACACACCATGTGTTCTCTCTGTCCTTTACTCTCCCTCAGCAGCTTGGTTCAGATAAATCATTTTTGTTGCTGGTTTTTTTTCCGTGAAAATTCATTTTTCTCTGAACCCTTATACCTTCTGTGATTCTTCTATATTTCCAACAAATCCAAGTCATTATTAGGTTATAGCGTGTATAATTAACACATTAAAACTTTCCATTAGAGTTAAAGCATAGAAGACCATAAACAAGCGAAGGGGAAACTAAGAGTGATTTGGTGTGGTTGGTGGTAGAAGACCAAATTGGAAAAAAAAAAGTAGCAATTACAAATTTCCAAAGGCCAGAACTGGCATGCTAAAAGCTAAATGAAGGACCTTGAAGTTCCTTTTGTTTTGTTTAAGTGCAGAATGTCTTAAGGGGTTTTGAAGCAGGGGAAAAAAAAAAACTATGTAACTAACAGGAAGCCTAATGTGATAAAAGACATTATATAGTAACTGATGATGTTTTTTTTTGTTTTCTAAAGTTGTATTTATTTTTTTGTTTCTGTGTCTGTGTCTCTATCTGTTCCAGTAAAGACACCAAAAGGTGTCAGATCCCTTGGAGATGGAGTTAAAGGTATTTGTGATCTCCCTAATATGGGTGCAGGACACCAAACCAGGACACCTATCAGATCAGCAGGTACCCTTAATCAGTAAGCCATCTGCCCTGCCCAGGCACTTAAGAAGGGGTAAGGGAATTAGTAATACTTTGTTTCAGTATGATTGTAAAATGGAAACTTGGAGCCCCACCCCCAGGCTCACGGTGATGGGCTCACTTCCTGGCATAGACCTTTCAACTCCTACAATCCAGTATCTGGGGAAGGCCCTCCATATTGACTTCTATAATGACCTAAGCAACTAATCATGACCGGCTCTGCACCTCCTGTCTACGTTTCCATCTCTATCCAAGGCCATACCTGTTTATATTTGTACATTCTAGGCCAGGGCCTGCATACAAAGGAGAAAATGTGGCCTTTGTCTTTTTGAGTTTGAGTGTGACCTTGCTTACCGCCATGCTTCCCAGGTCTAACCATTTTCCTGCAAATGCCATGATTTCATTTTTCCTCCCAGCCGAATGAAATTCCAACTGTAGTCATGCTCCACATTTTCATTATCCATCCACTGATGGGCATCTGCACTGGCTGCATCCCTTTACATACGAATGCAAAGAACATGAATGTACAAGGTTCCCTGTGACTTTCAAAATATCACGACATATAATATCTTATATGCCCATTTGAAAAATAAAAATAAATAAAAAAACAAGCAGCCCGTGATTCCCTGGCTCCCTTTATGTCTCAGTTTCAAGTCCATGCTCGTGGCTTCAAATTACATAATTTCACAGCACAGTGCACAGCACCTGCTTCCACATAGCCGGGCATACCAGTGTCCACTGCTGTCGGATGGGATCCAAGTGATCAAGGAAAGAGAAATAAGCCTAAATGGGTAACAGGAGTGATATCAGCCTTGTGCCTTCTTAGTCAGCCCTGTGATAAGTTCTGGCATTTTCCATCTGGCTACACAAGCGTACATCAAGAGACAATATAAATTACTCCCTCTAAAAACTAACAATAAATCATGGACGGTTGCTTGTTAGTCTAAAGTACAGACAGAAGATAATTGTTCCTTGAAATCACAGCGGCTGCAACTACCCATAGAAGGTATGCACATGATTGAGCCTCTCCACTTTCCATTAGAGATTGGGGGAGGGTCTTTTAAGGCTCCTCCCCTGCCTGAGACAGTTAATGGTCCCTAGGAAAAAGAAGGATGCATGTTATAACCTCTGGTAAGGTCCCATGCTCCTGTAGGTAACTCCATTAAAACCATTGGCTCACAAAAGGCATGAGAAAGATTATTTGACTGAGAATGGGGCTCAACAGAAGTTGGAGAAGGACAGGAAAGATACATTACACAAATAAATGAAAAGTTCGTAATGAAACTACTATCATATATCATTAGTTTAAGCTAATAACAGCTTTTAAAAGTATAGTTAAAGGTAGCTTAATAGTATCTAAGACTTCGATACCAATATCATGTGTCTAGAAACTCTGTAGTCTGTCTTTCTTAGGTCTGATTTTAATTCTATCAGCTAGAAGATCCTGAAATTCCCCAATTCACCAGACTCTTGGTGGCTCAATTGCCTTTTCACATGCTCCAAATCCAAAGAGGGAGGAAAACACTCCTTACTAAGTACTTAGGACCAAACAACATAGGAAATGTTTTCCTAACAAATTATCAGACAACGCATTATACATACAAGAAGTACATTTAAACAAAGCAGTCATCTCTGAGTAAGAAGCCGCGCTGACTGCAAGCATGCACCTGTTTCTACAGCATGACTTTTCGTACCTCATAATCTGCTTGGCCACAGCTCCTCCTGTCTCCCATTTCCCAGCTGTAGCCCACTGGGCTTGGGAATGCTGTGGATGTGAATGCTTAGCAAACCAGCTGTTGGGTGGGTAGCTTCGATCCTAGATCTTAATCTGTGTTGTCAGAAGTACAGTGGCACTGTGTTCATTATGAACTTTCAATGTAGCATTAGCTTCCCTCCCCACCCCCCTGCCGCTCTGCCCCGTCCCCCCCAACCCCCCTCCCGCGACTTCACCTATGTGCCCTGGACAACCTTATCTCACATTTGGAAAGCATAGGCTTGGCTTGTTGTGGGGTTTCCCCTCAAAACCAAACCAAATTGTTTTCTCACATTTCTTCGAGGTTTTGAGATCATAAAGTACAAAAGCCATCAGTTTCACTTTCATGCATACTTCCTCCACTTGGAAAGTGATTGGATTAGCAGGTGGCGATGTATAGGCTTCCTCAGGCCAGAAGGAGGAGTCACA
Organism: Mastomys coucha; assembly: GCF_008632895.1. Classification (NCBI taxonomy): domain Eukaryota; kingdom Metazoa; phylum Chordata; class Mammalia; order Rodentia; family Muridae; genus Mastomys; species Mastomys coucha. Next base: position 19,399,390 of record NW_022196891.1, on the reverse strand, counting down.
CCTTCTCATTTCTAGAGTTTTGTAATTCACTGTGAATATTTGAAGAAAAAAAGCCACTGATGCTCCTTATACCTAGACAATTCTTTTGTTGGCAAAGAAGAGAAAATTATTTCTGCCGAGCACCAAAATTTGTTGTGATTTCTTATTACATATGCTAATAAGGAATTATTCAATATCAACAGTAAAACAACAACAACAACAACAAAACAGATTGCCCCAATTGTGTCTTTGCTTGGTTGCTGTACATGATTTTTAAGCCTTCTTTATCGACCTAGACTTTAAAAAATTACTGATAAATACATGTTCATTAAAGTTTAAAGTGCAAGCAAACCTCCCTCCGCTCGTCTCTGTATTTGTCATTCACCACCCCTCAGGGAACAGCTATTTACTGTGCATATATGTGGGTATTTCAACAATTGAGTTATTTTATGTTTTATGTGTAATATTAGGTTGTAGGCACTTAACTATTTTTCTTTCATTTGATCATGTTAGAGGAAACACTTTGTAGCTATAGTCTTAGGAGGTAATTCCTCCAGGTAACACATTTGGCTTGCCATGAGAAACACCACGTCACCTAGACCAGCCAGCTAGGAGCAGTTCACCAAGAGATGGTGACACCTAAACAAGCCGGCTTCTCCGAAGTAGTTGTGATCCAGAACAGAGAAACCTCCTACCTGCTGTGGACACTTCCAAGACCCAAAAGAATATGAAAGATTCCTATGTCCAGCCCTCTTAAAATCCTAGTAGAAAGTCTGCATTGCCTGTATGCAGACGCATGGGAAACTTACCCAAATCATGTGGCTGAGAGCCTTACTATTCTTTGCATTATTTGCAAAAAAATTAAATCCTGCCTCACTCACTTAAACTACAGAAGACACAAAGGATTGTTAGTACACTTAGGGACTGTCCTGGATCCGGGAACTATGGGCTCTATCTTGTATTTATTAGGACGTTGCTCCCATTTTGGTGGGTCCTGGAGCCTTCACATTGTCATGTTGTTGTGCTATGGTCTGTGAATCATGCCATATCCTCCACTGATCTCTCCAGACCCTATCTCCACTTTCCCCTCCTTGCACTGGCCTTGAACAGTGAGATCAACTGGCTACCTGAAGGAGATCAAAGTCTCCAGCACCTTTGGCAGGCCTGTGGCTTTGGGCTAGTTTTACTGAAGAGCCATTGGCATGAGATCTGAAGAAGAGGAAAGCAAAGATATGTGCATATAGCAAAGATAGGTACATATACATATACATATACATATACATATACATATACATATACATATATATACACACACACATATACATATACAGGTACAGGTACAGGTACATATATATATATATATATATATATATATACATACACACATATACATAAACATATACATAAACATATGCATATACATATACATACACATATACATATACAGGTACAGGTACAGGTACATATATATACATATATATACATACATACGCATATACATAAACATATACATATACATAAACATAAACATATACATATACATACACATACACATACACATACACATATACATATACATATACATATACATATACATATACATATACAGGTACAGGTACAGGTACATATATATACATATATATATATACATACATATACATATACAGGTACAGGTACATATATATACATGCATACACACATATACATAAACATATACATATACATACATATACACATATACATATGCATGTACATATA
>NW_022196891.1:19358559-19397353 GCF_008632895.1 Mastomys coucha | reverse complement strand
TATGTATATATACATATACATACATACACACATATACATATGGGTATATATCTCCCCACTTTCATTAACTTATTTTGTTTGACTTTGTGGTCTCCCTCTGCTATAGATCAGACCTCTGAGCTCCATGGCCCCCTACACACAGTTGTCCAGCTGTCACTGGTTGCTGACGAGTCCCACAAGCTAATGGAAATGTCCGTTGTGATTAATTCCAGAGCACTGAACCATCATTGTTACCATTTGAAACTTATAAACAAAGCATGTAGGCAACACCTTCACTCAAACGGTCCACTGCCCATTTGGAGTGCACCACCTGTTTCTTCTCAGGCTTTGATGGATAACTAGGCTTTACACTGTGGCTCTGACATCTGTGCCGAATGTTTGATAGTTCACAAAAGGCTCCAATGAGCCATTTTAAACGTCCTTTTCTATACATGCTGTGAGTACTCATTCATAATAAGTCATTGTTTTTATATAGTTGATCTATGGGCAAATGTATTACTTCAATTCAAACACAGATACATACTACAGTGAGTATTGTTCAGAGGGTGATTATTTATTGGTGCTCAAAATTGAATGAGAAAACCTATTGGCCCACATCTTTACCACTTATAAGCCTTTCTTCTAGTAAACATAGTAAAGAGATAGTTTTTATTTTACAGATTACTAACAAGATGGACATTCTTAGACCTAGTCATTTATACTCTCTTCCATTTTGCGCTTCATCCCTCATGGCTAGTAGAGGCAGCAGTAGCTGGGGTGCTATGCCAAACCCAACAGCACCCAGACTAGTCAGCTGCTACCAGTTCACCAAGAGATTGCCGACCCCTCGACAAGCCTGCGCCTCAACAGCAGCTCCGATCCAGACATTTTTCTTAAGAAATATCCCTGGATGGGACCATCAAGATGGCTCAGTTGAGTAAGGCAGTTGGTTCTAATTCTTAGGATCTGAATTCAATCCTGGGACCCATAGTGAAAGAGAGAACTGATTCTCCAATATTGTCCTTCGACCTCTATGTTCATGCCATGGCATACATATAATCACATCCATACATGCATGTGCAAGCACATACATACACAAAATAAAAAAGTGTAGGAAAACTGAATATCCCTTGATGCTTGGGCTTCTGGTACTCGTTAATGTTTGACCTCCTAGTATACTTACTCCATCATCCATGAAGATATAGTCATTGATAATGGTAACTCAGTCAATAATCAGAGCCATACCCTCAATCTTATGGTTAAAAACAAATACAGACAGTTCATGTCCTTAGCATCCATGTGCTTCCATGCTGTAAAATCTCAGCGTCACCATGAAAAGCCTAAAATGAGTGTATTTTTTTTTCATATTTATTGTTAATCCTTGATTTTTAGACACTTCTATCTGAACCTGCTTTAAGTTCTGGTAAAATCATATAGCCTATTTCTTGTATATGTTTGTGACTCTTTGAGTAGCTCAGCCCTGGGTTACTTTCTCTACGTAGCTTGCACCTATGTGTGTCTATCAATTACTATTATGAAGACTGTTCCTGGGGGCTAGAGTGTTGGCTATTGGAATTTTGACAATTGTTTTATATATCTTGATCATTATGGCTGCACAATAATGACATATATTCCATTTTTTTCTACATGACCATTTCAGTCACCATCCTTTTATGAACCTCCTTCATCCATGCACTTAGCTGATTATCTATTTCAGTTCTTCTACTGAAGGAAATATATAGTAAGTAAAAGAAAGAATATTGACACTGCAACTGATTTTACAACTCAATAGAATTCATGATTTACATGCATATTTCTGGTTAAGTACAATATGTATAAATACATATATACACACATTTGTGTGTATTTCCATATCTAATCTATCAAGTCTATCATTGTTCATCATCCACCTATCATCTATATCTCCATTATCACTCTATAGATTTAATCACTCTGATCTTCTATCTATCTATCTGTCATCTTTCTAGTTATCATCCATCATCTCTTTGTCATCTGTCTGCCAATCATCACCTATCTCTAGAACACTATAAACAAGAGGCCCATACTTTTACTTAAAGACACTTCATTATGTAGGGTAAAAGGTTCTATTTTTACTAGTGCTGTGTAGTACACTGCTCAATCAGTTTTTGCCCCTGTGGCATTCATACTTTTCAGACATAATTGGAACCATTAACAACAATGTTAAATCCTATTGCTGTTTCTGGAAAAACAAAAACAAAAAAAAAAGAAAACAACAAAAACTGCTATTCCTGATTCCTCTGTCTGCATGCAAGCCTGCTGGATTTTCCTTTATACCATAACTGCTAAAATTACTTGAGAAATGTCACTCATTCTAGCAGGTTTCTTCCTTTTAGCCCACTTTGGGCTGACTGATGGTACCTGACCCTCCATAAAAGCTCTCCAAAAGTGACTAGCAATGTCCTGTTAAGTACTAAACACAACCATCTGTTCTGCTTTCATCCAGCTCCATTTATCTGCAGCTCATGTCCCCCTTTCCTTAGACAATATTCCAATTTTGTGTCTCCATATTGGGCAGATTCATGATTTCCCATCCTTTCCTGGGCTCTAATGTCATAGTTCCTTCACTATTTTCTCTCCTTCTCTAACATTCCTGAATCTCATGGCTTGAGTCCTTATGTCTCTAGGTTGTTTTTTCCTTTATCTGTATCTACTAAGTAAATATAATCCAGCTATGTGTTTTCAAGAACTCCTCTCCATTAGCTACCTTAAACTTGGTTTCTCTTGATTGGATTTTAGTCCTGACTTAAGGTGAGTTTTATAAGCAGCTTGTTCATGTGGCATCTACATTTGCTTCCCTAACAGTCAGTTCCAAAGAAAAATGCTAGCAACTGAGCTCTCATCCCAGCTGCTGAAATACTAGGGATCACAGACCTTCCTGTAATAACACCGGGAAGACTGGGTAGATTACTGGAATTTTCATTTCACCATTTAAGATGGCAGACTTCCTGATTCCTCTTCTCTCCACCAAAGACTGAGTGGGAATGTTCTTGCTAGAGGGAAATGTTCAGTGGGACTTTTACAACTCCTAGATAGGGCATGTGGAAAGGGATCAGCCTGTTTCTCTACTTTATCCAATGGTTAGCAGCAACACAAACTAGCTAATTCTTAAGGACAAATGATAACAAACGTATACAGCTTCTAATTTCTTCAGTAAAACTCTGATTATAGATGTAGATCTTCCCAACCTTGGAGGAACCTCTTTTTGTGTAATTTGCGCACACATATATGCATGTCCATATGCATATGTGAACAGATACACACACCACACACACACACACACACACACACACACACACACACACACTTCCTTGAGCACTGTGACCTTGTATTTCTTGTTTCTTTATTCTTTAAACCAACAGAGTAAACTCATCAGCTTCTGAACACTGAGACTATCCTACTTCCTGGCATCGACTACCCCCTGCACATCCTCAGCTCTTCTCTTCCACCTTTTAGCAACAGCTTTGTTTATTGCATATCTTTTTATCAAATAAATTAGAAAGCCTCTTGAAGGAATATGGACTTTAGTGCTCAAGAAGAAATTCGTTCGGTCCATTGAATGCCCTCACTTATTCCCTTGGCTCTGGCATTGGTATGTTGACATGTCTGTTTTTCACATGTATACATTAGGTTGTCTTCTCTGTAACATCCGCCATTTTATTAGCGCAACACTTTTAAATAGGCATAAACGAAAACATTATTTTTTAAGAGCAACCAAATATGATTATCTAGATTTGTTAAATGCCATTGTTTGTGTTTGTTGGGATGTTTAGATTGTGTTCTGACAATTTGCTTCACGCTTTATACATTGAAATTTTCTGCTTTTCAAAATCAGGGGCTACAGAAACAGCTGAGTAGTCCATTTCACTTGCTGCTCATCCAGAGGAACTGAGCTCAATCCCCAGTATCCACTAAGGGGGCTCACCTCCACCCAGAAGTCCAGCTCCAGGGACTCTCTGCAGGCACTTGTGCATGCTCATGCATAGACACATACACAATTGAAAGATAAAATATTTTTTTTTTATAAAATCCCCATTCCTTTTGAATTCATGCAGATTTCTTCAAGTTTTTTCCTCCAGTGGTTTGAAACTCTGACATCTCATTAATATTGTTCAAATGGGTGCACTTGAAATTTCAATGTGTATTTAAAATTTGCTACTTCTAAGCAATGCCTTATGTTAATCACCTTCTTTGTGTTTTTCCACATAAATCAAGGTTCCCAGCTTTCAGACTTACTTTCCTTCCACACCCTGGTGTATTTTTATCCAAAACAATAGAAAAAGAAAAGAAAAGAGTTACTTTACATAGATATCATCAATAGTTAATTTTAAGGTAAGTAGTTACTACTTTAAAAAATACTTTTATTTAAGCCTGTGAATAAGCTGTGTGACTTCCTTTTACTCTGTGTTTACTTGGCTGTTATATGGCACATTTTCGTGTCACATAGGACTGTGCCCTATCCTCTGGACAACCAGACTAGAGCAGTGGACTGGAAGGTGGATCTTTAGAAATGGACTGGAGCTATTACAATTCCCTTGGAAGGGCTAAGAGACCCTCTCTTGAGAACCTCCCTCTCCCAGCTATAAGTAGCTTTGAAAATGTGGAGTATGAAGTGGAATATTTCACGTCAGACATCATAATTTAGCCTCTATGAAGGCTCCCTCCAAGACAGGTGGGGACTTTGGGCAAATGCAGCTGTTTGAAGGTTACCCAAGCTCCTGTAATCTCTCAGTCCTACTCTTTATGAAATACCATTGAACCCATTGAAGTTTTCAATTAACAAATTAACAAAGCTGGGCCTTCATTTGCTGTTAAGGTTAGGGGGATGGAATTTCCCTTGGATCTTCCTGGGAAAAGTTAACAGAGCACTAATGGTCATTCCTTCACATTCATGTCTTTTTGCCTCAGTGTATCTCCTAGTAATTCTTCCAGATTACGTGTCGTGGCTTAGCTATGTGCATTTACACTTTTAAAATGATTTCATTGAGTTTTACACCTGGCTTCCATTGTCAAAAAAGATAGAAGTAAAATGCCCACATTATAAATCTTGCAAATATGTGCAATTAGAGGGTTTATATTTTCTTCTAAGCTTCTGTCAGACATAAGTCTACCTTATATTCACTAGTCATCAAAATTCTCTGCTGTGTTGTGCTCCAGTATTACCATAGCTCTGATACCTCTAGGAGATAGTAATTTTCTAGATCTGCTAGAATTATAGATCAACACTGACATAATAGGAGTCAGACAGATCGTTTGTAGACAGACAGACAGGCAGACAAGTGGATAGGTAGAATAATAGACTTTTCATTTCAACATTTAAGATTGCTAACTTTAAGTATTTACATTTTTCTGATTGATACCTATATATATTCTTCATTTTATAAGTACTTCACATCACATATTTTATTATGGATTGATGTGTGTGTACTTGTAAGTGTGAAGGTACATGTATGTAGAGACTAGAAACGAGACATCAATGCAGAGACATCAATGGGTTTCTACTGTCTTCTTCCAGCTTTCATTGTGCTCCTGTTGCTTTGAGTCAGGATCTCTCCCTGGACCTGATGCTTACATTTTCTTCACTAGACTAGAAGCCATCAAGACCCAGAAAGTTTATTTTCATCCTTTGGTGCTGGAGTTTTTGGTATATACAGGATACATGACTGTTAATTGTATGTTGGGATCTGTATTCAGGTCCTCATGTCTATGAAGCAAGTGTTCTAACCCTGAAAGGGTTCCCCAGCCCTACACATAAGTTTTACATATTTACATCATAATCCCCATTATTATTTTCTGATACCTTTTCTTTCTTTTAGATTTTATACATTAATATTAATTATTGTGAATATTTTATGAGATTGTGGGATTTTTCACTGCTTTTTACACTGTGACAGGTTGCCACTCTTTGTATTCTCCACTATAAATGTTTCCCCCCAAAACTTGGAACACATTATCAGCTCCAATTATTTCAACTAATTTAATTAAAATAACACAATACTCATTTTCTTCTGAAAATAATTGCCAAATTCCAAAGACCACTATCTGGACCATTTTCAGTATTTTAAAAGATTGGATTTTAATGGCAATTAGACATGCTGTAAGGTTTGAACATCCTCAGTAACTTAGATAACCTCACTGGATCAAAAGGCAAGCTAACTGAGATAAAGTATTAATAAGGCCAAAGAGAAAGTGTAGCACTCCTATGATAATCCCTTCCATCTAAGGGAAATAACTAAAATTTGAATCTCAACCATCTATTATTTAAATTTTTTCACGGGGCTAGAGAGATGGATCAGGGCTTAAGAGCATTCGTTACTCTTGCCGAAGACTCAAGTTTCTACTTTGGCATATCTGGTAACTCAAAACTGCCTTTAACTCAAGCTCCAGGGACTGCTCACCCTTTTTGGACCTCCACAGGTTCCTGCTCTCACACATGCACGTACCCACACACAGACACAGACACATCGTTTTAAAAAATAAAGTAATTCTTTGAAAGTAGATATCACGGGAATGTTAATGACTAGGATAACATTTCTTATCCTGAGATTCTCAACACTAAAGAAGCAATATGTCTTCCTATCTGTTTTATAATGGCATATGTCTGGCTATAGCAGAAAAACAGGCTTATTACTTTCACTTTGTTTCTATAGTGTCAATAAAGTGTTACTTCTATGTAAGGGGAAAATATATGAGATCATGCACTTCATTGTTTAATACCTCCAACAGAATGAATCCAAGTGATATTGTATTTGCAGCCAGAGATGAGACAAAGATGGAATAACATGTCTGTAATTAGATCTGAGACAGGGGGTATATCATATCTGCACTAGAGTTAAGGAGAACATTCCTTTCCACAGCCACCATCCCCTTTGTGCCCAGACTTCCGGCAGCTGGAGTAATTGAATGAGTTAGCTATTGATCTGTGGAAAATAACTACATTAAAAGTCAAGAACACTGGTGTCCAAAACCCTATTTCTCAATAACTTAGCAGGAAAAACTTAGATATATCTTTGAGGGTGGTGATGTATCATGGGGACCCTTCATCACACCTTAATTCTGAGTTAGCACAGGTGCTTCTCAAATGGATCAGCATGGAATGTGTTAAGTTTAATCATGCCAGTTTCAAACAAGATTAGTTTCCTTTGCACCCCTTCTTCTTACATTGTCTCCTCTACAGTGCCCTATTATGGCCTTCCTCTCAGACAAATCTTTTCCATGGTCCTAATACTTGCGTTCCATTTCCTCCTGACAATTTCCCATCTCCTAATTTCCCCTTTGGTGGTCCCTCTCTAATTTCATAGCCTGGACCTACAAAATGCTCCACGCTATCTGCTTCCTTGAAATTTAATTAATTTCATTTTCTTAAACCCTGAATAAAATTTGCCCGTGTGTGCACATTTTCACTATCTATTCATCTCTGAGTGAGCATCTAGGCTTCTTTCGTTACCCTGTTACTGAGAATGAAGATACAGTGTACAAGCATGAACACAGAATGTCTGTGGGGTGATACAGCCTCTTTGAGCATATGCCCAGGTATGGTACACTGGGTTTTATAGCAGATTTTGCTTAGAAGAAAATCCATATTTATTTCATAACAGTGTGGTCACTGAATGGCTTATAATTTTTGACTCAGTATTATTCATGACAGGATGAAAGCTCTGAAATAAATGTTAAATTTGTTAATATGTATATAATGTCAACCAAGCATCTGAAATACAAATAATAACACTTTACAATGTAATGAAAATGCAAATTCTTGTAAATAACAGCTACAAATCATAATGCCCATTAATCTGATATAGGAATACTAATACCAAAGGGATGTGTCTTTATCTTAATGTACTCTCTCTATAGTTAGTCTACAGACCATGAGAAAACATGCTATTAAAGAAGCAAGGAAATTATTTAGCCATGGGCAAGAGAGTATGGACGCTTTCAAGCAAGGACAAGTCTGCAGTTACATCCAGCTGTGTCTTCTCTGTCTGCAAGAAAGGGCTTTCTCTGAATGTGTCACTAGAGTGAAAGACATCCGACAACTCATCATTAATATCACAAAGCTGGGCCTGTGGATTAGTTATTCTCTGCTCAATCCGAAAACAAACAAAAAAAATGTTCAATATAAAAATGTCAGGAAAGTAACAGCTGGAAAAAAAACCAAGTGGCCCAGCTACTATTTCCAAGGGAAGTCTCATTCTCCAGACGAAGAAGACGCTTGTAGATGAAGTGTTTAAGGATTTTACACTTCAGTGTTGGTGTATGTTATACCATAGGCTCACGTGTTTGGATACTTCATTGAAAGCTGGTAGCACTATTTAGAAAGACTGTGAAAACAACAAAGTAAGTTGCTGGAGATGAGACTTGAGACTTTAGACCTTGGCCCTATTTCCTCTTTGTCCTCTGTTAAAAAAACAAAACAAACAAACAAAAAAAAACCAACTATTCTTCAAGTAGCTTCTTATCAAGTAATTGGTCATGGTAATGAGTAGAGTAATAGATACATTTCATCTGTGTGAAAATAAAAACATAGAGCAATATCAGGCCATAATTTACTGGTTTAATTTAATTTTCACAGTAGTACCTTAATAACTCTAGAACTACATTCTCGATATTCTGCATTTAAATAAACTAGTGTTTATATTAGAAATAAAAGCAGCTGGGTATTTTAGATTTTTAGCCATGGCTATGCTGTAAAATACAACTACACATTCAATGGGACATACCTAAGACACTAAGAAAGGTTCATTGTAGAAAGGAGTGATGCTGGGGCTAAGAAAGATCTTGTAAGATGAACAGGGCCGGGCAGTGGTGGCAAACACCTTTAATCCCAGCACTTGGGAGGCAAAGGCAGGCAGATTTCTGAGTTTGAGGCCAGCCTGGTCTACATAATAAGTTCCAGGACAGTCAGGACTACACAGACAAATCCTGCCTCGAAAAGCCAAAAAAAAAAAAAAAAAAAAAAAAAAAAAAAAAAAAAAAAAAAAAAAAAAAAAAAAAAAAAAAAAAAAAAAAAAGATAAACTGGCATATCAGGTTTATTTATCACAAAATGATATAATATTCATTTGAATGGCCATTTAAATGGCCCTGTCCTAGTTACTTTTCTGTTGCTTTGATGAAACAACATGAGCAAGAAAATTTACATATAAGAATTTGGATTTAATGTTGTGGCATTGGGGTATAGTAGTTGATGTGTTAGAACGGTGGGTCATGTCAGAACATGCCCAAACACTATGCCCAAACAGTTCCACTTGTAAGAGGTTTAATTGAGAGGGAGAGAGGGGGTAGTAGCGTGGAAAGAGAGATGAGGGGGAGAGAGAGAGATGGAGGAATGTTCCCCATATATATATATATATATATATATATGGGTTCTGATGTAGTGGCTGCAGGGAAAGGTGGGAGGTGAGCCCAATGGATTCTGGGAATATGGCGGCTGTTGCCCTGGCAACAGGTCTGTGGACCCACCCATGCATCGCCATAGACTTTAAATGTCCTGATGCTAACAGTAGTAATGTCATGTCTTCTACCTGGAGTCAGAAATTCAGAGCTCACATCTACCTGTCCCCACAGTGACACACTACTTCAGCAAGGACATACACAACTCCTAAAACCCTCTAAATAGCAGCCTCAACTGTGATTGTTACCTGATAACCATGGGGACAGATCACTCATGCCATCACAGGGTCCTACTGAAAAATAAATGGCCAATTTAATTATCATATTTAGCAGTATCAACAAAATAATATTACCCATTCAATTTAAAGCAACAAAATCTAATGGATAAAGGCACTTGCTAACACGCCTTTGCTCTGAGTACAATGGACAGACCAAACAGGGTGGAATGAGAGACCTGTGTTATTGAATTTGACCTCTGACCTCCATATATGTCCAATGGCATGCACGTATCCATATAGACACACAGACATACAATGTACACATAAATAAACAAACAAATAGCAAAAAAGAATTCAAAGAGGTATTTTGAAATAAAAGTGGAAAGAATATCATCAAGAAGATATGATGAAGAGATGATAAGCCCACTGGTTTTGGAGGAAGAATATGAGTAACATAATACTTTCTCCAGTATTATGCATTCATTTTAAGAAAGGATATTCTAACTTTACATTGGGAGTCTAGGTAGATATCATCTCACCTGTAATAGCAAAGTTAATAGCTTAACTTGGTTAACATAACAGAGTTTGAAAATTTTTGTATCGATGTCATCTACTAAAGGATGTAATGTTTCTAAGATATTTCTTTGAAGAATTCATAGTCTGCATCTAATCTTTAGAAAATACCAAAAAGTGCCAAGATTAGGGCACGCCCCCATAAAACCTTTGGTATAGATTTCTAAGAATTTTAAAATCGGTAAAGACTGAAAAGACTTCAACATGTGTTTGTGATGCCAAACATATCTGATCCAATGTTAAATTCAAGTGCTCACTCAGTTCAGACTGTGCTCACACACAGGGTTAGGTGGTAACTTTATCAAGGATTATCAGTAAGATGCCCAAGACTGTTTAGCATAGATTGAGAGTTTACCAGAGTGCTGTGTGGATATTGTTTTTGGAGTAGAGTTATAAAAACCATCACCCTCCCAAAATTTTGAAGTATCATTACATTTGGACTGTCTTGAGATTTCCAGTTTTCAAATCATAGAATTCAATTTTTTAAATTATTATTTCATTTATTGATTGTTTGATTGGTTTGGTGTGTGTGGGCAAGTTGTACACATGCCTGTGTGTGTGATATTTCCATGTGCGTATGTATGCATGTGCCACAATGTACCTTTAGAATTAGTGGAACTTAGAGGACTCTTCTTCCATATGGATCCCACAGATCAAATTGGGGTTGTCAGGCTCAGAGTTCAGCACCTTTACCTCTGAGCCATCTCCAGATGGCCCCCTCAAATTACAGAATTTCAACAATCAAAATTTATATACCAGATTAATTTCCTCTACAATGGAGACTACATGCTGCATCAAAGGTTGGTTGAGCAAAACATACATTGTATGTATACACACACATAGGGCATGTATGTGACCCAGGAAGTGATCAGCCAGTGTTAAATAGCAATACAAAATCTGTGCATATAATGTTACACATCTGTTGTTGTGGATGTTGATCTGGAGAGATAGTCTTTCGTACACATGTCTTTTATTCTCACTTATTAGGGAGTCAAAACCACTACTTATACAAATTAGTCATTATCTTTGTAGTATGCAGAATACTGAGGTATAAGAAAAGAAACTGTCTACCCGACTAATACAGAAGTAGAGGCTCACAGCCATCCATTGGACTGAGTACAGGGTCTCCAATGAAGGAGCTAGAGAAAGGACCAAAGGAGCTAAAGGGTTTGCAGCCCCTTAGGATGAACAACAATATGAACTAACTAGTACCCTCAGAGCTCCCAGGAACTAGAACACCAACCAAAGAGTACACATGGTGGGACTAAAGGTTCCAGCTGCATATGTATAGCAGAGGATGGCCTAGTCGGTCATCAATGGGAGGAGAGGCCCTTGGCCCTGTGAAGGTTCTATGCCCCAGTATAGGGGAATGCCAGGGCCAGGAAGTGAGAGAGGGTGGGGTGGCAAGCAGGGGGAAAGGGGAGGGAACAAGGGTTTGTTTGTTTTTTACTTTTTTATTTTTATTTATTTTTTTGAGGGAGAATGGGAAAGGAGATATCATATGACATGTAAATAAAGAAAATATCTAAGAAAAAAAAAAAGAAACTGTCACTTTATAGCAAAAGTGAAAGAAATGGATCCCTAGAATAAGAAGTCATGCAGGCCATCCTGTTAATGTGTGTGAGTGCAACAAATCTAGTGAGGAAGGTGGAAAAATGAGGGGGAAAGAATTGTTATTGAACACTTAACATATACTTCTTATTGTACTACATTGTTAATCTTCATAAGAATGTTATGAGCTTAGGTTGCAACAATTCCTCATATACCCATTCCCATAAGTTCTCCATAAACAAACCAAATTACAATTACATTATAGTTCATCCTGGTGGATAAAGGAGTTTATTGAGGTTGCATAGAGAACATAAATGAGGGGTACCTTACAGTAGACCCAAAGAAACTTCAGTGAAAGTTACCCTTCTCTGAGAGAGTATGAACAGTTTTCAGGCGTGTCTGGCCTCTTACAAGCAACCACCATGGATCTAAATAGGATGAAGTAGGATTTCCTCTGAATACTTTAGTACATTTTGGTATTTTTGTTTCACTGAGGGGGAAAAATGATTACTTCACAGATTGAAATACCTCAACATTTACCCAGATGTTGGGACTGGGACTTGTATCCACGTTGTTCTCATCCCAAAGCAGTTCTAAGAATAACTCAGGGAAAAACCAAAGAAATAAAGATCTTCATCGGCAGCTACATCTATGTTGCCTAATTAGAATCCAAGTATTGGGAAGGACCAGAAATCTGTTCAATCCTTAACCCTCATGGGAAAGAGAAGGTGGGAAAAAGCAGGTGACATTCTTAACAAGTTCTCTTATAAACATACTAGGAAGGTCTTTATACAGTGTTTTTATCTTTATTATATTGAGAGTTCTTATTCACTGGGGTCACATTGAGTAATTCCAGTAAACTACAATGTATAGATTTATATGGTATACATGTAATGTAGTATGTGTTGGGAGCTCACTAGGGTATTTTAATATCATGTCAGAACGTGTTAGGTAACAAATTTGCAGGTTCCAAGGTTTCAGTCATGACATTTGTTATATAATCTGCTTTCATTGGGGTAAATGCAAGTTATTTTCATTCCAATCATAATTACTAAAACTAGGTCTCATATCACATGACAGAGCGCAGTGCATATCTCTACACAGCTGCATATGCATTATTGGGTTACAGGATGAATGCAAGCAGAGCTGAAGAGGGTGCAGAAGGGTGCTGAGAAAGATAAACCAAGCCCCAGGTCAGGAGGAAGATGCTGCTGGATCCTTTGGAGTCAGGTTTGAACTTGAAGCTACTCAGTTCAGGAACTGGATATGACGCCAAAGCATTTCCAAGTAAGGAAACATATTAGCAGCAGGAAACAGCTGCTCAGGTCCAGGTCTAAGCCTATGTGGGTAAACACCTAGAACGCTAAATGGTCAAGCACCCTGTGTAAACAATGGGAGAACAAGTCCAGGAATAGTAGGGAAGTCGTCAGTCCTGACAAACATACCAGGTATCCCATAATAGGTTAGTGGGGGACATGGCATTGCAATGTTAGATGCCTGTCACCTGATGGCTCGGACTACTAACCTTCCAAATGCTCCAACCTCTTAACACAGTCCCTCGTGTTGTGGGGACTCTCAATCATAAGATCATTTTTGGTGCTGCCTCATAACTATAGTTTTACTATTGGTATGAATTACAGTGTAAACATTTGATATGCAAGATATATACTATGTGATCCCTGTGAAAAGTTTGTTCAACGCCCTCAGGGGTTCTTCACCCAGAGAATGAGAATCACTACCTTAAAGTCTCAGTTTACCTAATAAATTTATTGGGTGAGTACCTTTCTATGCTCAGAAATAACCCATTGATCAGTCTGTGCTGAGTGACGGCACCTAACAGACGGCACGGTTTCTGGCTCCATCTAGGGAACTCCTGTAAAATGGAGTCAAAGCTGCTTGTAAAATGTAGTCTCCTAACGCATGCCAAGAACACTATCGGAAGAAAACTTAAGAATGCTTTCTAACCACAGTAGCTCCCTGTGTGATGAGGAGGCCATGCACGGAGTTACTGGTTTTGGACCAGGGCATTTTCCAACTGGAGCAAGAGTACGGAAACTTAAGTAGGCAGAAAAGGGAAGGCAGGCTTCCCGAGGCGACAGCATCCTACTTCCAAAATATACTTTAAGGAGAAATGATGGCAAGGCATGGAGACAGATACCTGAACAGGACCAAAGGGTGAGGGAAGTACCCAACAGTCCTCTAAAATATCCAAGCCAGCACCTGTGGGCTTTTCCCGGAGATCTCTGGCCAGGCCAAAAACCCTTGCGAAGGGAAGCGAGTTAGCAAGGGTAGAACTGTCTCTGTGGTGTCTTCCAGGCCACTCCATTTCTCTGCACTGCCCTGAACTGAGTTGGGTCGGGCTGGGCCAACAGGAGTAGCCAGTGAGGAGTGCGGCGCAGCTTCAGGCCACGTTTTGAGAGAGCAGAACCTCTTCCCAAGTGTTAACAGCTCTTAGAACAAAAGGCTCAGACAACGGAGTAGATCTTTTGCATCTTTTAATTCCCTGGATACAATAGATAGATAGGTAGGTAGATAGGTAGATAGATAGATAGATAGATAGATAGATAGATAGATAGATAGATAGATAGATAGATGGATGGATGGATGGATAGATAGATAGATAGATAGGTATGTACATACGTACATACGTACATACATATACATATATGTATGTATCTATGTATCTATGTATCTATGTATCTATCTATCTATCTATCTATCTATATACACACACATACACACACACACACACAAACACACACATACAGTTTTGGGGGTCATTCAGATATTGACAGCAGTTATCTCTCATTGGTTTGGGCTGAGAATCTTTATTTGCATGTAAGAGGACTTGACCAGTATTACACACCTCTCCTTCTGGGGCCATTGTGTATGTGTGTGTGTGGGGGGGGGCGTATTGGGCTGAAATCTGAGCCAAGGTCTCAGGAGCTACCACCGAACTCCTGCCATCCCTAGTGAACAAATTTGCTCTGCTCAGTGGGCTGCAGGGTTCCAAGCCAGAAGCTCGACTGGACCCAGGCTGCCAGAACAGCTCACTGCCCCACAAGCACCCTATCAGCAGACTTCCAGAGGGACAAAGCTGCTACACTCACTTTTAAATGGATTGGTCTTCTGTCTTTCTGGATGTTAAATTCTTTATCCCTATCAGAAGTAAGCTTTGCAATACCTAAATACCAGCACACACACCTGTTACACAAGGTAGCGAGAAAGGACTTGTGGATGAACATTGAACCTCTATGTTACCCATGGACCTGTGCTCAACAGGTACTTTGCTGTTATGACTAAAAATGTGAATCTCAACAATCTCTCTCATTTTTGTCTGATGAGAATTTATAAGAAAAAAATTTATATGTTGTGTTATCACAACATCCTATCACAGTAGATGTTTCTTTGAAAACTCCTTAGTTTCATTGCATTTACTGTTTCTATACATTGCTACTACACACTAAATGTCAAGATAGAGCATGTGAACACATAGACAAACACAGACACAGACATGCACATATCACCCTAAAGGTTAAAGAACATCTCAGAATTGGAGCAGAAAGAAAGAACTTTGAACTGAGCACTGGTGGGTGAGAGTGCTGTGAAATATTTGCTTCTAGACATGTCATGGCTGTTGTATATGCCTTTAAAACCGCTACGGTTTTATAAACAAGATTATAGCCATTTAAAAATTCCACCAATGATAGGAAAACAAATGCCAATGCCCTATCCTAACAGTGGACCTATTTGTAGTTGATAACTCTTAAAAGAGAAATAATCACTTTTCTTTGGGGTAGCAGAGTAGCCACAGGTAGGTCCTCTGTGCTCTACTGGATGACTCCTACACAAATGTTCCTAGGAACAACTATTCAGACTCTGTGGGTCATGTTTTAAAAGAGAAAATGGAATTAAGAGGGAGATGTGTTGGTGAAAATGTTGTGAACAATTGAGAGGGAAGGTTAGGGAATATTTATACATAGTACACAAGGTATGCATACATGAAATATTTAAAGGATTTAAATGTAAACATTTAAATAAAAAATTAAAAGTTATATATCCAATCAAAGAAGTGAAAGACCACTACAATGAAGACTTTTAATCATAAAAAAAGAAAGTGAGAAACACATTAGAAGTCAGAAAGACCTCCTATACTAAAGGATTTGGGCATCCTACCAAAAGCTCTTTACAGATTCAATACAATTCCAGTTAAACTCTCTTTGATATTCTTAACAGAACTAGAAAAAAATTAAAACTCATTCAAAAATCACAAAAGACCTTGGATAACAAAGTACTTATGAGCAAAAAAAAAATGATACAAAAGATGTTACCATATTAGATTTCTAATTATGTTATAGAGCTATAGTAATAAAAACAGTATGGCACTATTACAAAAACAGACATGTAGGCTAGTGAACCAAAATAAGAGACCTAGATAAGAATATAAAAATCTAAATCCATTTTATACTTGATAAAGATGTCCAAATATATTCTGGAGGAAACAGCATCTTCAACAAATGGTGTTGGGAGAACTGGATGATAATATGCAGACTAAGGAAACTAGACTCCCATTTCGCACAAAAGTCAACTCCAAATGGATCAAATACCTCAAGGTGAACCGTAAAAGAACTGAAATAGCTTGAAGTAAGCATAGGCTGGATCCTAGGGGCTTCAGGAATAGGAAAGGACTTCTAAACTGGACTCCCTTTGCTGATGAATTAAGACTAATAGTGACAAACGTAACCTCATAAAACTAAAAAGCTTCTCTACAGCAGAGAACATAATCAGTCAAGTGAAGAGGAAACTCACAGAGTAGGAAAGAACTTTGGCCAGCTATAACCTGATAGAGGATGGATATCCAGAATATACAATGAATTAAAAAACAAAGTCAAGAAGACAAATGACGCCCCTAAGAAATGAACTATAGATCTAAACACACCGTTCTTAAAAGAAGATATTAAAAATTGCTAAGAAATAACACAAAAAAGTGCTCAATATCGTGAGCAGATAGGTAAATATAAGTTAAAACTAGTTTGGATTTCCTGCCACCCAGGTTAGAATGGTGAAGATCAGAAAATTCCTGTCATTAACTATTGATGAGACTTCAGACTGGTGCATTCACCATGAAAATCAGTGTGGGAAATCCTCAAAATCTATCAATAAGTTTAGCATGTGATCTAGCTATAGCATTCCTTGGCAAATGCCCAAAGAACTTGAAGTCATACTCTGCAGATATTTGAAAAGCCATGTCTATTGTTGCTCTATTTACAATGACCTATAAAATGCAAATGAAAACAAAATATACAGCCTTCAACTGATGCATGGGTAATAACAAAGTTGTACAATGAAATGCTATTCGATCAAAAAAAAAAAAAAGAAATTTATAGATAAATATCGTATGTTCTCTTTCAAGTTTGTTTCCCAGCTCCAAATCTTCAGATTTATTATATAACCCAGCGTAACTCTAGAAACCAGGAAAAGAAGACCACTGGGGGCTATCTCTAGAGAAAGGAACAGTAAGATGCAGGTGCTATAAAAGAGGAACTGGGAAAGTGGAGAAATCTTTAACTTGGGAGGGAGGGAATGGTAAAATAGGGATAAGGGAGAATATGTTTGTAATATTTATATTTATTTTAAAATACAGAAATTAATTGTATGTGTACACAACTATCTATATAGTTTAAATGAAGTTGCAATACTTGGAGTGACATGTTCCTCCAAGACATATAGATTACCTAAAATTCTAATGGCAAACCAGCTTTTAAGTTGTTGGTCAGGAAAGTAAAAACAAAAAGCAAAAAAACAGAAAACCTCTTCAACAATATAGGGTATTGCAATTGCCCTTGTTTTCCTTCCAGAACTTGAATGTAAAATTCTATTGCTGCAGTGACAGGCCCAAAGTGGGATCCAGCTCAAGGGGAGATCACAAAGCCTGACACTATTACTGAGGATATGGAATACTCACAAAAAGAGACCTATCATGACTGCCCTCCGAAAGACCCAACAAGCAACTGAAAGCATCAGATGCAGATATTTGCACCCAACCAATGAACAGAAGCAGCTGATCCCTGTTCTTGATTTAGGGAAGGCTGAAAGAAGCTGAGGAGAAGGGCGATCCTGTAGGAGGACCAGCAGTCTCAATTAATCTGGACCCCTGATATCTCTCAAACACTGGACCACCAAACAGACAGCATATACCAGCTGATAGGAGGCCCCCAACACACATACAGTAGAGGACTTCCAGGTATGTGTTCATTCAGAGATGATGCGTGTAACCCTCAAGAGACTGAAGTCCCCAGGGAGTTTAGAGGTCAAGTGGAGTGGGAAGTGGGGACATCCACGTGGAGACAGGTGAGTGAGGAGGAGATATGGAATGTGGAACAGTCAGAGGGTGGATTGGGGGGGGAATAAAATATGGAATATAAAAAAAAAATTAATAAAAAAGATCCTATTGCTGAAGACAGCATACATTTTGGAGGCAGACAGAGAAATCATAGTACAGAGGACTCAAGATATAAGTGACATAGAAGCGTCCTCTAACTAGAACTTCTATCAAAGAAGAAAAGCAAGCAGTGGTTCTACCAAGCTATAAAGCTTATGAACCACAGCAATGACCAGCACAGTAAGATCTCAGTGGTGTAACAGTGGCATGTATATTTTGAAGGAACCAACAGCTACCTAATTGTATTATGGCCTTCTCAGGGGTGGTAGCTCATGCCTGGTATTATAACCTAGACAACTACCTCTGGGTGGCAAGATCATGGAGACTATAAGAGGAGATGCTACTATCATTTTCCTTCGCACATATAGTTTATGGTTATTCTTTGAGTACTTATCCTTATAGCCACAGACAACTGTAGCTCCCACCCCTCATCAAATATGTGTCTTTTAAATCAGCAGATAGAGCACATTACAGAAATCCACAACTAGTTAAAATGAGAACAACTGACCATAGAATTCCCAGCCCCAAATGATACCTCTACAAGCGAACATTGTAAAAGAGGAGGTAGAAACAGTATGAAGGCCAGAACATTGTCCAGAGATTGTGTCCCATTTGTGACAAGTAGATGGACCTAGGAAATCTTAGCAATATGGTCACTTAAACAAGACTTGCAAAATGGCAACTCCAATTGACACGCCATCATAAGTAAGGGAAATCTCACAAAGAGCTACAGGTAATGAATGGATGCAAAGAGAAATCAAATCAGTCATCTCCAGGGAGAAGATCCCCAAAGATGTACAAGTACACATGGATAACAATCAAAGGACTCAGAAGATAGCATTTATATATACATATATGTGTATGTATATATGTATGAATGTATGTGTATATATTAAGAAGATATCATAAATTTAAAAGGGCATGGTGAAGTCATATTGAAGAGATGAGAGAAATGATATAAAAATAGTACTCATGGAGCTGGTGAGATGACTCAGAGGGTAAAAGCACTGACTGATCTACTGAAGGTTCTGAGTTCAAGTCCCCAGTAACAACATGGTGGCCTCACAACCACCTGTAATGAGATCTGACGCCCTCTTCTGGTGTGTCTGAAGAAAGCTACAGTGTACTTAATTATAATAATAAATAAATCTTTAAAAAATAGTACTCATATGGAATTTTTACATTCTAAATTAAAATGTAGAGCTGGGAACTCAGATAAAATAGCCAGGCTTAATTAAATGTTACAACCACATCTTTGGTGTTTCCTCCCATGTTCTTACAGAATTGTGAGCATGTATCAATGTTGCTATAATGCTCCTTTATTATTCCATCATTGCTTTCATTAATATATACTTCCTAAACTCTAGGGAAGGCTATGAGTTGCCCACGTTTTTGCTGTGTTCTTCCTACTGCCAGTAACACTATACAGCATGTGAGAAGTATGTGATAAATATTTTTGACAGAATGTGATAATTTTTCTTTGCTATTTTTTTTTTTATCTTCTGACCAGCTCTGGAATAGCTATTTGAAATTTTTTAGGGAATTTAAAAGTGAAGATTTGAATAGATGGTATTAGTGAAAGTAAATGTGCTTTTTTTAAAGTTTGTAAAAACTTGTTATAGTTGTTGCATACCTTATTCTTTTTCCCAATGAGGTTGCTTTAGAAAAGTAGAAGTCACCAGAAAGGTTTAATTTTTATTAGTCAATTAATTATTGCTGTGTGTGTATGAATGTGTGTAGTGTATGGCTGGCTGTACGTGCACGTACACAGATGGATCGTGTGTCTTCCTCTATCATTTTCACCATATTCCCTGGATACAGGTTCTTCCATGATCTTTGTGAGCAAGGACCAAGTGGCACTTCCTGCTGGGAAGGATGGGAACAGCGCACCTTCACTCAGGTGTTCCTACACTGGATTCCACCACGAGAAATACCTCAGGAGTGGTAAGAGAGGACTCGACACACTGTTTAGGTTTTGAATGCTATATGTTAGTTTCCAATACAACTACACACAGCATACAATATGTTATCAGAGCTAAAAGGACAAAGGCTATGACAATATAATAGCTAAACATTTCGCTTTACCACATATTAGAATATATACGGCTTCACTCTACTGCCTATTAGGGGGTATACGACCTGACAGTGTCTCTGGAAGCAGGCTCAGCTATCTCTGAGGCAGGGCGAGGTGTTCTCAGAAAAACCAAAAGTAGTTGGTGTCCAGCAGGTCTAGCTATCTCTCGGCTCTAGTTCCTTTCTACGGAATGACATAAAAAACCACTTGGCTTCACTAGTCTTTTTAATTTATTACAGATCAAGAGTCCTATATCTCCCATCAGAAAGATCTTGGGATCCCAGCTGTCTCTCCCTGATCCCCTTAACCTTTAATCCTCTTAACCATCATAGGCACACATGGACACAAATGGCTTATTTTAGGTAGGTTATGAAGATACAAACTCAGATCCTCATGATCTCCTACCATGCATCTTATCCAGTGAGCTGCACCAGTCCTCAGCCAACCTGACTTTAATACCTTGCTCTTAATATATTGTAGAGTAATTTGTGTAAGTAAAGTGTAACAGCTTCTCCCCAGTTTAACTGATTGACTTTCCCACATGCTTAATTCCTTTATTAGACACTCTACTTCTTTACAAAGAGTGAAGACAGTAAGGTAGTCTGGGTAACATTAATCAGCAAAGTCCATAATTTATGAATCCAAAATAAATAAGCCAGGAAAAGATGAATTTTTACTTCTTAACCAGTGTGAGGAGACATCCATTCACACATACTGAACTCGACACAATACTCACGGATGGTATATCTTAATTAACATTTACGCAACTGAACAAAAATAACAAGAACTTGGCATTTTTCCATCCTTCTATATTTCATAATTTCAGTTCCTTTTTTCTACAGTGCTTCAGTTCTGCAAATGCAGCCAATTTTCTTAAGTAATTAGGTTGTCTATTTTGAGTAAACATGCTACAATGTGCGAATATGAAAGAGTGCCTGTGTGACTCGATATAAATCGTGTTAATTAAACACACTATTGTTTAGGAGCAACATCTAAAAACAACCACAAGAGAATGCAGTGTCAGTGGAATAAGCAGATCCCTGTGCTTGGATGGTTAAGCCTAATGAGTCCTAGGAAATAGCATCCAGTGGAGATTCTGTATTTCCAGTGATCTGGGCCACTGTGAACCCCACCATTAGTCAGAGTAAGGTACAGGGTTCTGGGAAATCATTAATGTCTTAGAACAGAAAAGTCATCCGCAGAGACAATACTAAGCCCAAGGCTGAATAAGGGCAAGTGTGTTGACTCAGTACACACTACAAACAACAAGGAATACTATCTGCTAGGTGGTAGGCATGACATTTCTGCATAATCTGTTCTGTAAACATTTGGAGACCTGATGTTTCCTCCAAAGACAGACAACTGCAACTCAAATAAGAAACTCAAGTCAGAGTTCTCAAAGCAGAATTACAACTGACTTTGAATTCATGTTTTATAATCCCAGAGAAATAACTATTTGAGATTAGCACATGTGTCTTCCTGGGGAAACATAAACAAACCACATACAATGTACTGACAACAGAAGAGAAAAACAAGTCCACCAAAGATGAGCTTGGTGAACTACTATGCTTACTGGAATTCGTTCATGAGATTACAAGGGAGTTTATTTCTAGGGTTGTGGACAATTCAAAGGCACCTGCTTCATGGGAAGTATGTCGAAAGCTGCTTTGATTTACAGAAGGAACAATTGTGGGAGCCCTTCTATAAGGTATAAGGCCACATTCCTCAAATTATTCCATAAAAATTAAGAACAGAAACAACATTGCCAAATTAAATTTATAAGGCTACTGGTACCCTGATACCCAACCACACAAAGACTCAACAAAGAGAACTGCAGAGGAATTGCCCTTAAGAACATAAATGCAAAAATACTCAACATATGCTTGCAAATTGAATCCAGGAATTTATCAAAAAGATTATCCACCATGATCTTGTATGCTTTATTCGAGAGATTCAGGGATTGTTCAAGATACAAAAATCTGTCAGTATAATCCATTATATAAATAAACTGAAAGAAAAATCCCACACGATCATCTATTAAATACCTAAACATTTTTTAACATAGTCAAACTTCTCTTCATGTTAAAAGTCTTAGAAATATCATGGTACAAGGGACATATCTAATCATAATAAAGGCAATTTACCACAAGCCTAGAACCAATATTAAAATAAATGGAGAGAAACACAAAGCAATCCCACTAAAACCAGAAAATACACAAGGCTATTTTTGTCCCTATAACTACTTAATATTGTGCTTAAAGTTCTACCTAGAGCAATAAGACAATTGAAAGACATCAAGGGGATAAAAGTTGGAAAAGAAATAGTCAACATATTGCTATTTACAGATGATATGATAGTATATACATAAGTGACCGAAATAAGTTTAACAGAGAACTCCAACAGCTGATAAACAGCTTCAGCCATGTAGTTGTATACAAGATTAAAACACCAACAACAGAACATAAAAGAAACAAAGAAACAAAGAAAAGGAAAGAAAATCAGTAGCTCTCCTCTAATACAAATGAGAAATGGACTGAGAAAGTGATCAGAGAAGCAAAACCCTCTACAATAGCCGCAAAGTATACAAAATATCTTGGGATTACTCTAAGCAACAAAGTGAAAGCCATGAATGACAAAACTTTGAAGAAAGAAATTGAAGAACATAAAAGAAAATGGAAAATTTTCCCATACTTATGGATTGGTAGAATCAACATAGTAAAAATGGCCATCTTACAACCACAGTCTACAGACTCAATGCAATCTCCATCAGAATTCTAACTCAATCTTTTACTGATCTTAAAAGGACAATGCTCAGTTTCATATGCGAAAAACAAAAATCTCAGGATAGCTAAAGCAATTCTGAGCAATAAAATAACTTCTGGAGTTAACACTATCCCTGATTCCAAGCTATACAACAGAAATATAGTCATAAAAACTGCATAGAATTAGCAAAAACAGACAGGCTGATCAAAAAAATCAAATCAAAGACAGATGCAAATATATATACATCTATGAAAATCTGACTTTGAATAAAGAATGCACAAATACACAAAAGAAAAACAAAAAATGAAGGAAGGAAGGAAGGAAGGAAGGACAGAAGGAAGAAAGAAAGAAAGAAAAAGAGAGAGAGAAAGAGAAAGAAAGAGAGAATGAAAGAGAGAAAGGGAGAAAGGGAGAAAGAAAAAGAGAAAGAAAGAAAGAAAGAAAGAGAGAGAGAGGGAGAGAGAGAAAGAGAGAGAGAAAGACAGACATTTCAACAAATGGTGGTAGTCTAACTGGAAGTCACCTTGTAGAAAAATACAAGTAGATTCATATTTATCACTCCACAAACTCACATCTAAGTGGGCCAAAGACCTCAGCATAAAATCAGACACACTAAAGCTGTTAGAAGAGAAATTATTGAGTAGGTTTGAATGTCACTGGAGACAACTTCTTGAAAAGAAAACCAATAGCTCAGGTACAAAGATCAACAATTAATAAATGGGAACTCATAAAACTGAAAAGCTTCTGTAAGGCAAAGGACATTGTCAATAGACTAAAATTGCAGCCTACTGAAGGAAAAAAATATCTTCACCAACTCCACATCTGATAGAGGGCTAATAATCAGACTAAATAAGAGACTCAAGAAGGTAGACCTCAACACCTAAATGATCCTTTTAAAATGGGATACAGAGCTAAATAGAGGCTCCTCACACCATGAGAGTGAGCCTATGCCCAATACTATGTAGACAGCCAGGATCCAGAAGCTGGATAGGTCAAAAACCCTAGGGTAGAACCTACCTTGACTGACAAAAAAAAAGTCAATCAAAATATTCCTAATGATATTCTTCTGTAATTATAAGATCAGTGTCTATCCCAATTGTCATCGGAGTCTTCCTCCAGCAACGGATAAGAACAGATGCAGAGACCCACAGTCAAACATTAGACAAAACTCAGAAACTTTATGGAATATGGGAAGGAAGAATTATGGGAGACAAAGAGGTCAATAACACCAGGAGAACAAAGCCTACAAAGTAAGTGAAGGAGGGAATCATAGTGGCTCCCAGAGACAAGTGCTAATCACGGAACATGCACGGGTTAGAGCTACGTCCTCTGAATATATGTTATGGTTGTATATCTTAGAGTTCCTGTGGCACCCCTAACAGTGGGAGTGAGGCTGTCTCTGACTCTTTTGCTTGCTGTTGGGACCATTTTCTGTTGGCTACCAGCACCAACGTTAAGGAGTGGGTTACCTGGAAATATGGAGTTAGAAGGAAGAGCAGCAGCAAGAGAGAGTTAGCGATAGGATAGAGTGGCCACAGAAATACCTACCCACGTGGAAGGGTAAAAAATAGATGGGAGACATGACTGCTCAGCCATCTTGATTTTAATGAATCTCCTTTGTTCCCCCAACAGGTATATTACCTGGGGCAAAAACCACTCCCCCCAAATACGTCAGCATGATAGTCCAATCAGCGACTTCCTTGTTTCTCTGTTGGGGTAGAGCTTTCGAATGTAACTTGAACCAGGTTGGAGGCGTGGCAAATAGCAGGAGATGGGCAGAGAGGTGTGGCTATGAAAGGGAGGCCTCAAACCAAGAGGGTTACAATTTTCCTCCTCCTGGCTGCCTCATCCAACCTTGATATGAGGGTTTATGCCCAGTCTTATTGCATCTTGATATGCCGTGTTTTGTTGCTATCACTGGGAGGCCTGGTCTTCTGTAAAGGAAAATGGAGGAACAGTGGATCTAGGAGAGACAGGAAGTGGGATGGAAATTTTAAGGAGGGGAGAAAGTAGAACTGCAGTTGGGATGTATTGTATGAAAGATGAATAAATAAATAAAATTTAATTTTAAAACAGTTACATGGAAGATATGGCTTTCACAGCAGTCTACTAGTTAAGCAGTCACAATACAGTCTAGACTTCTGGGAAAGGGTATTATTGAAATAAATAATCCTAGAAATAAAAAGATCAAAATGAGCTTTGTTTGGAATGTTGTAGACTAGTGATCACAGCCAGCCAGGATCAGGCCTTGCAGTAAGAAAACATTAGAACTAAGAGCATGTTTGCCGTACGCAACATAGTGAGGCCTTGAAGGGAAAGAACCATCAATTCCAGAGGGCGAAAGATGTTTCTGATTCCACAGGTTTTCATGAGGTCAGCAATCTCTATACCATTTGACAATCTAGCCTTGTCTACATGGCAGGAATCATTCACTCAGGACCCACAAGACCAAGTTTTCAGCACAAACTATTTGCCTCAGAGAAACAAAGGACAGTAAATAAGAAACAAGCACAGAAGATAGAGGAATGAGAATGCAGAGAATGGGGAAGGGAACAGGGGACATGGGAGAGAATATAGGTTTTTGTTGTTGTTGTTTTGGGGGGGTGGACAAAGGACTGTGTCTGGATAGAGAGGAGAGAGACATGGCACATAGGTAAATGCAGGTTTATTAAGGTACAAAAGGGAACCCTGTGTTAGGATGAAGTGTTTAATTTTAACTGGACATGTTATTTAGGTGAGCCAAAGAGGTCTTTTAATTGCTGGACTTCAATACATTGATAGCTGGAGTTTGGTAGTCAGCCTCAGGAGGGTACTGTAGCCAAATAAGGAAATAGACCTTGGAAAGTAGCTTTGGGAATGTAGTCTAACGGTTTTAGCAAGGCTGATGGAATGAAAAAAAGGGCATGATCCATCATAAACATGTTTGCCATGAATGAGTTGCCTAGTGTCTCTGCAACGTTTATCTTGAGTTTGCATATGCTGCAAGAGAGAGGGGGCATCCTAAGACCGCTGCACAGCGTGCTTTATTTTTATCTCTCTATCTAAGGAAAGAAAGGCTGTCGGGAATGTAGCCTGACTCCTCTTAAAAGAGAAACAATTAGAGGGTCTATTAACTAACAGAAGCTCATTCTCCTAACTTAGGGAAGGAGAAAAAATGGGGGCTACCTTCAGTCCACTTCAAAAATAATGTATGAAGAAATTAATCCATAGGAGCTGAGGATGTAACTCTCTTAATAGAATGCTAGCCCACCATGCATAAAGCCCCAGGTTCAATCCCCTCTCCAATAACACAAGATACCAGGAATGGTAAGCCGGGGCTGTAAGCTAGACATATGGGAGACCTAAGCAGTAGGATCCCAAGTTCATAGCTTTCATGATCTACAGAGTAAGCCCAGCTGTCTTAGAAAGACCCTGTGTCAAGATTCAAGTTCATTGAGATGGTATATGGGTTTTAAGGATGAAACTCAGGGGTGGAGTGCAGGCCTAGAATGTAGGAGGCCTTGTGTTTAATTTCTAGCACACACACACCCCAAAAAAACTTAAAGAAATACCACTATAGTGATTAACTGTACGCTGTGGATGTTAACACAAAACAGACATAGTCCTAAGCATTCAAGCATTCAAGAGTCTCTAGCCAAGAGAAATGAGATACTCTAGACACTGTTGGAAAAGTAGAGAAAAAGAGTGGCCGTTTAAGAAGACAATCTCCAAACAGTTCATATGAGGCTGGGAATATTTCAAGGCATGAGAGTAAATTTCATTAATCCTACTTAGATTAGGTAATATAAGAATATCAGTCCAAGGATGCCTGTCAAAGTAAGCTACTTAGTTATGTGGCTAGCCGGTGACAGATAAAGGGTGACTAGGACGATACACTTTCTTTATTTTTTTGGCTTGCAAATTCTTATTAAAATTTTAAACTTCCGTTTTTTTTTTTACATACATTTATTTGGGTTTAAATTTAGCTACATGAGAAAAATTTTGTCAACTAGTCCTCTAGATTTTACTTTGAGTAAACATTCTCAGCGTCACCACAGTATAAGCTTCCCCAAGGAAAGGAATATATTTAGTGTCTTAATATGCATGGATGGGATTCAGTATACTCCTAGCATATGACATGCAGCAATTCTGGAGTTGGTTCTCTTGTTTCACCATGTGAGGACTGCAGCTCAAATTCAGATCCTCAGGTTTCACCACAAGCTCCTATACTCACCAAGCTGTCTCACGCTAGATTTTACTTTTCAAAAGTTCTAACGGGGAATGCAATTTGTGCATCTCATGTCTCCCCCAAATGCAGGGGAAACCTGATTTCTTCCTGCATTTCTATTCACTGCATATTACCAAGAAGCCCTAAGGCTCCTCATGCTATTACGTGCTAGAGAACCCTGCTTCTGATCCTAGATTCTATAGCCTGGGATCCACATGCCCCACATGACATGGGGTCAGCTATGCTTTCATTCTCTGATACTCTGTACCCTTCTCTCTCTGATTATGCATTAAAAGATAAACAATAGAAAAGAGTATGTTGGGCCAGCAAGATGGCTTGTAAGCCTGACCACTTGAGTGCAATCTCAAATTAGAAGAATTGACCTGATCTTTCCAAGTTGTCCCCTGACATTCATATAGCATAACGGCACATATTTGGATGAACACACACATACACACTCAAAATAGATGATAGGTAGGTAGGTAGGTAGGTAGATAGATAGGTAGATAGATAGATAGATAGGTAGATAGATAGATAGATAGATAGATAGATAGATAGATAGATAGATAGAAACTTAAAAATTAAAGAAGATAATGTTTCTTTTTGCTTTGTACTTTGAATAACCTTGTTTAGGATATTTAAGCTATTAACCTGAAAGGAATGAAAATAAGTATCTAAAAGTGTCACTTTTTTATACAAAGCATATCTAAGTAGTATTAATTCACATAGCAAGACATAGGAACCAAAGATGCATAATTACTCAGGGAGTAAGGACAATTTCTAAATCAAGAAAGGACACTGGCAAAGAGACACATCACCTATGTTAAATTTAAAGTTAGTTTATTTATTAAAAAATGATTTGATGGCCATTCTGGGATAATGTAAGTAATGTGCCAGATTGGTCTCGTCTTGCTTGTACTGCCTTCATTTTTAATCTCTGTTCATTAAATGACACTAAGACTCATTAAACTAAATACCTAAGTCCCATTAGTACCAATCTCTGTGTATTAAAATTTTTCATGTTCAAATATTTTCAAAAGGTTTCTTTGAAGTAAAACTTCACAGCGACCTAGAAAACACATAATTCTGTCAGCCATATACTGAGGTGAATAAGGAGGGAAGGTACACAAAAGTAAGAACAAAAAACAAATTATTTTGCTTCTGTAGGGAGACATGGGCTCAAAGAGGCTGAACCCATATGGATAACCAACTTACCAAGTTCTCAAATACGGAAGCATGTCTCTCCAGATGCTGCCTTCTCCTGACTGGTTTCTGTGACTACAAGAGAGAAATGCACAGGTTTTGATATATCAGACAGGATTTCAGACAGGGGGCGTGGTATAGGACTTCCATGAATGAGAGCAATTAACACTACATTTTATTAATAAATTTATAGGTGAAACATTCTTATGTAACTTATTCATTAATAATTAGCATTTAATAGCAAGACTGGAGGCGATGAAGTGACAGTTAAATGTCAGATATGAAGTGTTCTTTGTACCTTATAAGCCTTCATTGGGAAGACAGACAACCATTCAGAAATTCAGAAACATTCTGGATAGGATGAATTTATAGTCCCAGTAGTCTGCAACCTCAATGTCAAGGATCTGGACAAGAAGGAAAGACACTCTGAAACCTGAAGTGAGAGACACTGAAAGGATACACTTGAAAGCTTCGATCATCAAGCTAGATAAAAACTCTCTACTCCTTAGTGAAGACTACCGTGACCTTCTGCTAGAAGGACATCTGGCACCTCTTAATCTTCACACAATTCCATTTTACCCATTGCGATAAGAAACCAGAGACAGGAGAAAGAGGAACATTACTTCATTGCTGGTGGGATTGCAAACTGATAAAACCACTCTGGAAATCAGTTTGGCGGTTCCTCCGGAAATTGGACATAGTACTACCGGAGGACCCGGCTATACCACTCCTGGGCATATACCCAAAAAATACTGCAACATGTAACAAGGACACATGCTCCACCATGTTCATAGCAGCCTTATTTATAATAGCCAGAACCTGGAAACAACCCAGATGTCCCTCAACAGAGGAGTGAATACAGAAATTGTGGTACATCTACACAATGGAGTACGACTCAGCTATTAAAAACAATAGATTTATGAAATTCTTAGGGAAATGGATGGATCTGGAGAATATCATCCTGAGTATGCACTCTCTGATAAATGGTTATTAGCCCAGAAGTTTGGAATACAGGAAAAACAACCCATATTCCATAAGGAACTCAAGAAGGAAGACCAAAAAGTGAACATTTCATTCCTTCCTAAAAGGGGGAACCAAATACCCATGGAAGGAGTTGCAGAAATTAACTATGGAGCAGAGACTGAAGGAAGGGCAAGCCAGCCTAAATATAGCTATCTCCTGAGAGGCTCTGACAGTACCTGACTAACACAGATGTAGAGGCTCACAGCCATCCACAAAACTGAGTACAGGGTCCCCAGTGAAGGAGTTAGAGAAAGAACCAGTGGAGCTGAGGGGTTTGCAGCCCCTTAGGACGAACAACAATATGAACTAACTAGTACCCTCAGAGCTCCCAGGGTCTCAACCACCAACTGAAGACTGCACATGGAGGGGTCTGATTGTTCAGGCAGCATGTGTATAGTAGAGGATTGCAAATTCGATCATCAATGGGAGGAGAGGACCTCAGCCCTGTGAAGGTTCTGTGCCCCAGTGTAGGGGAATGCCAGGGCCAGAAAGTGGGAGAGGGCGGGGTGGCAGGCATGGGGAAGTGGGAGGCAACAGGGGTTTTTTTTGTTGTTTTTGTTTGTTTCTTTGTTTTTTGGAGGGGAAACTGGGAATGGAGAACTTTACATGTAAATAAAGAAAATATATATTAAAAAAAAAAAGAAACCAGAGACAAAGAACTGTAATGTCTTAACCAAAACAAGCACGCCACACATCAATTACCCAACAGAGTTAATCAAAGTGAATAGGAATTCTTTTTTTTAATTGGATATTTTCTTTATTTACATTTCAAATGTTATCACCTTTCCCACTCCCTCCCCTGAAACCCACTATTCCAACACCCTCTTCCTACTTCTATGAGGGTGTTCCCCCACCCACCCACCCACTCCTGCCTCCCAGCATTTCCCCTACACTGAGGGATCGAGCCTTCACAGGACCAAGAGCTTCTCCTTCCATTGATGCCTGAAAAGACCATCCTTTGCTACTTATGCAGCTGGAGCCATGGATCCCTCCATGTGTACTCTTTGGTTGTTGGTTTAGTCCCTGGGATCTCTGGGGGGGCGGGGGCTGGTTGGTTGAAAT
The DNA here is from genome assembly GCF_008632895.1 of Mastomys coucha. Taxonomy (NCBI): domain Eukaryota; kingdom Metazoa; phylum Chordata; class Mammalia; order Rodentia; family Muridae; genus Mastomys; species Mastomys coucha. The sequence goes on along the minus strand of NW_022196891.1, from coordinate 19,366,827 downwards.
TGTTGTTCTTCCTATGGGGGTTACAAACCCCTTCAGGTCCTTTAGTCCTTTCTCTAACTCCTTACTTGGAGACCCAGTGATCAGTTCAATGCTTGGCTGTGAGCATCCGTTGCTGTATTTGTCAGCCTCTGGCAGAGCCTCTCAGGAGACAGCTATATCAGGCTCCTGTCAGAAAGCACTTCTTTGTTGTGGGAAATATTACAAAAGAAATTTCACCCCACAAACTCTCCTGGCTAGCAGGACCACACCACGTTCTTGCTCTAGTGCCTCCAGTACTGGCCGGCCACATGACTATGTCCCAGCGGGCTCCTGTTATTTTCTCCCAGCTAGCAAGATCATCTCACTTACATGCAAGCCTCCACACACCCCACAATCAGTCATCTAGCTCCTAGTTACCTGGTAGAAACATGACTCCTAAGGCTTAATTATCCAATCAGGTTTACATATCAATAAGATCACAAATTACAAGATGCCATTACAATAATTTCAGATCTAAATGATAAAGATAATGCTTTAACCCAATTATTCTAACCTTGGGAAAACCTTAGCTACCTGTGGCTGTTTGAAACCACACAGGGTCTGGATCATCTTCCTGTTTGTCTGCCTCCATGACAATTTCTCCTGCTTCTCTGACCTCCGACTTCTTCACTCCTAAACTTCTAGCTCTGCCTCCCTATTCCTGTCCAATCACAGACCTGTCATTACCCTAATGTGATTGGACAGAGAAAATGCTGCAACACTTCTTGACATCCACAATTGTGTCTTAGTTTGGCGACTGTATATGGGATGGATCCCCAGGTGGGACAGTCTCTGGATGGCCTTTTGTTTAGTCTCTGCTCTACACTTTGTCTCCATGTTTTCTCTCGAGAGTATTTTGTTCTCCCTTCTAAGAAGGACCAAAGCAGCCACACTTTGGTCTTCCTTCTTGAGAATGGCGATATGAGAATGAGTATTGATACTGCAAATCCATGGAAATAATGAAGTTCTATAAAACTAAGTTTAATTAGGTGGGCCCCTATTCTAGTATATAAAGTTTAACACTGGAAAAGAACACTGGAAACTGTACCATATTAGAAGTCTGAAAAAGCTGAAGAATATGCAAAAAGAATAGGAATTCTTGAACTACAGTACTAGACAATGAAATGTTTTCAGAAGTGTGGAGTGTGTGTGTGTGTGTGTGTGTGTGTGTGTGTGTGTGTGTGTGTTGCACATGTGCTGGAAATCTGGAATACACCCAAAATGACTAAGACACACTGAATACCAACATCATTCCTGGAGTGTCTAGATAATTGTAGAAGCCATAGGTGCAGAAATCAGGTCAATGTTAGGATGGTGCTCATAGCCTTACTTCTTTTTTTTTTTAACTTTTATTGCATTATGATGAGAAAAGTTACATAATTTCAATTTATCTGAATTTGTTAACATTTAAAAACATATTTTAATTAAATAGAATTGAATCACATTCTTGTTTCCCTTTTGTACCACTGCTTCTCCCAGAGACCCCCCTTCAATACTTACAATCTCATATTCCTTAAAATTTATAAAATATTATACCAATAAAAATAAGTATTATAAAAGTTGTTTGATATAAAACAACAATCAATTTAACAGTCTTATGTAGATGCTCATCTACATAATAGTGTTAACTATTAATAATAATAATAGTGAAAATACATTTTTCTCAATATAAATTATAAATAACTCCAAACATGTTAACTGAATACTTAAAAATAATACATCACTACTAGTATTTTTCTTAAATGAACCTGAATATAAAAATTCTTTTTGTTTGTTTTGTATTTAGTAGAGTTTAAAATCTTGGCTCTTACTGTGGTACAAGCCCCAAATAAGAACAATTTTTCTGAAGGAAAGCACAGACACTAAAGTGATTAGCATTGTTCATGGTTGTGAGTGCTGCTTAGAGAAGAAGCAGGTGCCTAGCACAGAACTGGAAAGTGGCTTAAAGTATATTATATTTGGAAACTAAAGAACCATCTAGACCACACTGAATCTCCCCATCCTCCATCTCTCTACTCCAGAGAAACTTAGTCAGTACCAGCAGTGAAGATCACTGAGTACGTGACCCATTACCAGATGATTCCAGGTGGCCACGAGACCCACTCTGTAGCAAGGAGGGAGACGAGTGTTCTTGCCTTTTCTAGAAGCTGTTGAACTAATTCATTGTTGCGATTTCTTTATGAAGGGACCGTTGTGCACTGGCTTCAAACTTATCCCAGAGAAAAATGTCTTGTCAATGAGTGAGAATCCTACCTGTGAGTGGTAGAGAAGAATGTGTCCAGGAACAAAGTAGAGCTCCCTGAGCACTGCCTGGAGAGTCCGTCATTCGTTCTTACAGCTCTGTGTTTGACAGTTGGCACTGTCTTCAACACAGCAATGTCCATTTTACATTAAATTAAAAAGATCTTATAGTCATGGTGAAGATTACAATACCTAGCTATAAAAAGATTAAAATATGAGCATCTACACAGGTTTTCTGTCTCTTTTAGGAAAAAAAATGTCCCACTATGAATATGGAAATAATTATTTTGTAAAATATTATTATTATTATTATTATTATTATTATTATTATTACTTTACTTATTGACCTTACATCCTGATCACTGCACTCCTCCCAGTCACCCTCTCCCACAATCCTTCCCCCATCTCCCCTCCCCTTCTCTTCTGAGTGGGTAGAGGACCCCCTTTGCCATCCTCCCACCCTGGCACATCAAGTCTTTGGGAGACTAGGTGCTTCCTCTCCCACTGAGGCCAGACAAGGCAGCTCAGATAGAAGAACATATCCCACATACCACATACAGGCAACAGTTTTTGGGGTACCCCTGTTCAAGTTGTTCAGGACCCACATGAAGATCAAATTGCACATCTACTACGTATGTGCAGGGTGGCCTAGTTCCACCTGTGTATGTCCTTTGGTTGGTGGCTCAGCCTGTAAAAGCTGCAAGGATCTAGGATGGTTAACTTTGTTGGTCGTTCTCTAGATTTTCTATCCTTTTAGAGGTTATAAGCCTTCCTCTTGTTCTTCCATAAGAGTCCCCAAATGGCCTAATATGGGACAGCAGGGATGGTTCAAGTAAAGCCCTTGCTTTACTTGAAGAGGTCCTGAATGTGGATCTCAGCATGCATATGCAGTATGCTTTAACTGACTGTAACTCAAGCTACAGGGAATCCAACACCCTCTTTTGGCCTCTATGGCTACCTGTACTTATGTATACACACATACACACACACACATGCACACACACACGCACGCACGCACACACATGCACATGCCCACATACATTTTTAGAGTATGTTCTTATCTAAACCTCTGTGTTTACCAAAGACTGATGTATGCAGAATTCTGAAAACTTGATTCATGGCACATGATCAGCTAAAAAGTTAAAAAGAAGTACAGTCTTATTATTTTCATTTTCTTATTGTTTCGTTTTTTAGACAGGGTCTTGTGTCACAGAACAGGCTGTGCTGGAATGAATGATCATCCTGCCTCATCATCCACATTGCTAGGATTGTGACACCATATCTGGGCTGATGCTCTTGAAATGCATATTTTCATTTTATGCAGTGCTCACTCTGGAACTTGCATATGGAAAATTTAAACATGTGCTTGGTACTATTTTCTCCGACTAGTTATGTTAAAGAAAATGAAGTAAATGTATAAACAGAATTAATTGGTGAGATTTAATTAAACTGATTTTTAAATTCCATAATTTTAATAGCATGCAAGAAGTTCAAGAACAGTAGGTCGAATAAGCAACTAAGTCTCTACCACTTCTTTAATCCAGGGTACGAAAGTCAAGACAGAGAGGAAATCTAATCCCATAAGTACTTCTCAGAGATCAAGTCAAACCACGGGGTAACAAAGAACTATTTAGTGAACTCTATCAAGTGTGTGTGAACAAAAGAATGGTAAGGTGATTAAAATTAATTAAAACTTTTTCATAGAAGATTAAATTCCAAAGCTCTCCTAAGACATGATCATTTATAACTATAATATCTGGAGACCAGGAAAGAAGTGAAAAATGTCTATCACAGCAGTTTGGGAGATGCTCAAATGTTCCATCCTATGATAGAGAAAAAGGATAGGAAGTAAAAATAAACAATAGTCATTGACAGGGTTTCTGGTTGTGGTGTGTGTGTGTGTGTGTGTGTGTGTGTGTGTGTGTGTGTGTGTGTTGTGTGTTGTGTGTATAAGAAAGAGACAGAGAGGCAAAGAGAGTAAAAGAGAAACTGTTGTGTGTGTAAGAGCAGGGTGTATGTATGTACGTGGTATAGGAGCATATGTGGGGGAAAGCACAGAATATGGAGGACAGAGGGTAGAATTTGTGGACTCCTCTGTCATCCTCTGTGTAATCCAATTCTTCCATAAGTCATTTGAAAGTCTCTCTCTCTCTCTCTCTCTCTCTCTCTCTCTCTCTCTCTCTCTCTCTCTCTCTCTCTTTCTCTCTCTGTGTGTGTGTGTGTGTGTGTATGTGTGTGTGTGTGAGTGAGAGAGAGAGACAGAGAGAGAGAGAAAGAGAGAGAGAGAGAACTGGCCTGTAACTCCCTTTCTTTCCCTCTCTTTACCACCATTGAATACACATAAGATTTTAAATTGACATGAACCCAGGTTGAATGTTATTGCCTTGAAATTACTGAGTTCATGGTGTTTCACCATTCTGAAGAGGATAAAACATTCCGATCTAAGGTAACAATAGATGTTCATTTATAAATATGATGGGGTTGACGTTTTCCTTTCACGACAAAGTTGAAAAAACAATGAGAAGGTCAAAGAAAATGAATATTCTCTAAGGGGTTTTAGTTATTACTTTTAAAATTCATTTTTCTTTTATCCGTGAGTACATAGGCATGTGTGTACTCATCATGTCACTTGTATGAAGATGTCTGTGGGGCCCAGAGAGTGTCATATTTACTAAAACTGGAGATACTGGCAATTTTGAGTCATGTAATGTGAATGATGAGAACTGAGTTTTGATCCTCTAGAAGAGCAGCAAACCCTTTGAAATGCAGCATGAACTCTCCTGCCTATGGGCACAGCCTAGAGCTTGTTTGGTGGATGAGAATGATTCTGATTTTTGATTGAATCTGAGGAAATTATTCTGAGTTCAAAATATCTTTCTCTGATGGCATAATTTGGTAAATGCTGGTGGAAAAAAAAATCTTACAGTTCCACGAGAGCTCCTTCCTGTCATGTATCTGTTATTTGGAAAAATGTGATGATTGACTGACATTTTCATTTCTCAACTAGAAATTCTGGCAGATGTTGACCCAGACTTCATTTCCAAAAGGCCCTTTCTGAACTAGAATCTTATTTCACAATGATTGGCAGATCGAAAATTCATCCACATTTTTGAATTCCTGTTATTGGGCTATAGATTGGGAAAAAAGAAAAAGAGAAACTCCTATAGGTCACCTGTCTCCCAAAGGCTGCAGATAAAGGCAGAGTGCACACTTGGAACTACAGGGAAGCCCATGCTAGGCCTAGAGGCAGGACTACTGGAGACTGTGGCATGTCCTCCAAAGGTTCTGGAGCCCAGGCGGTATTCTTTCTTTGCTTCCATCCACTATGAAAGCTACCTAATGTTTGCCATGGTCTACCTTTGCTATCTGGGATTTTCAAAAGAGCTAGAAGCAATAAATTAATCTCATAGGGATATACAATCTTTCTACATCATGATATGACATGATGGTCAGTTGGGTTGGTGGGATGGCCAAGCAGTTAAGGACTTGATGTTCTTTCACAGGCTTTGGGTTCAGTTCCCAGCACTCACATCAAGTGGTTCCAATGACTCCTGTTTCAAGAGATTTCACAGGACCCTTTAGGCTCCAAGGGGACCTGCATGTACGTGCTACACGTATTTACACTTAGGCCAGCACACACACATACATACAACTAAAAAAAAAAAAAAACTATTTTATTAACAAAAAAATGAAAGAAAATTATCTCATAATGTTTTAGTATAATGTAAATGCTGAGTGAGTATGGGGACCAACCTTCATTTTAGTATAATGGAAGGAGAGGCAAGACACTGGAGGCAGATGGCTAACTAGCCTAGCAAATCCAGGCTTTCTGGATTTGTCAAGAGACCTTGTCTAAGTAAATAAAGTGGAGAATGATTAAGAAGAAAAGCTGAGGTTAAGTTCTGACTTCCACACACACGCTCACAAATACATATAAACATACATGCTTGGACACCCCACATACATACATACATACATACATACATACATACATACATTCATACAAACAGAAATGAAAGGAGTGACAGCATTGGACTCCTGGGACAAAATTGCCATCAAACACTGGGACAAATAAAGGAGACTATATTGCACACCATGAGCAAATTGTATACGTGTCATACATACACAGAATCAACTATATGGCCTGAAGTTTAAAGCTAAGAAAGATGCCTGGAAATGGCTTCTGTGTCCAGCTCTGAAATCATCTTTCAGGAGCTTCCATTGGCTGACACCTGAATGTTAGCCCGTTGAAATTTACTGAAAGGCAAACTGCCTCACATACTCAGCAGGCAATGAAAAGGATGGAAGATGAAAAACAAGGTTTAAGAAGACCAAAGCCTTGGACAGACTCATTCTCTCTCTCTCTCTCTCTCTCTTTCTCTCTCTCTCTCTCTCTCTCTCTCTCTCTCTCTCTATATATATATATATATATATGTGTGTGTGTGTGTGTGTGTGTGTGTGTGTGTGTATACACATATGCATACACATATATATACACACATATATATATACACATATATATTTCATTTAGTGTGTGTGTGAATGTGTGTATGTATATATGTATATACATATATATATATATATATATAGTATTTGTGTTATGTGTTGTATAGCATTTCTTCCTAGTTTAACCATTTCCCTTCTTTCAGAAGGCTGTTCCCTAAGGTCCAGAAAGTAAAACTTAAAATTATCTTGAAGCCTCTAAAACTTACGAGAATCATAAGGCCTATCCACAGGTTACACATGAATGAATTTCTAGGGAGATAAAATTGTGATTGGCAATGTTACATATAAGTCATATAGGGAGCACTCAGGGTACATCTATCACAATATCCCTTACTGGATGGGTCTTCCAGTGATAAAGCTACCTTTAATCACCCATCCTTCTGTAATTAATCTCTATAAAGCTGACAAATTACCATTGTGCATCAGCCTAGACTTTGGTGAAATGTCTGCCTTGCTGTTGATGTCCGATCTGAACAGGTGTTTGCCTGTTCATGGCTCCTGTGAAATACAAAAATAAGTAAGCCTTGAATAAGCATCATGAGGAAACTCTCTAATAAAACTGTATAAAACTGACCATCTTATAGGGAATATATGGAGTTTTCAAGTGAAAGTAAGTTTCTGTTCAGAATTTCATAGCTCCCAGCCTTCACAGAACCGTCATATACAATAAGAGTTGGCGGCTACTACCATACATGTCCCAACTGCCTGATTTCTTATTCTTCTGTTGTATGAGCCAGGCTCAGAAACATATTACACAAAATAGCTACTAAAATGTAACACAGTCAGAAATGAATCATTCTAGCCATGCATGAAACAGTAATAATAATTTCAGTCAAGTAGACATCTTGTATCTGCTCCCTGAATTCAGTATCCTGTACCTCTTGACTTCCAAAATGACATCATTATGGAAATTTTTTTCACTGAGGAAGCTCACACAAAGACTATCAAATGTGTCGAGAGCAAACATCAGGCCCTTAAGAACCCATGCTAGATCTGATGAGATCCGGAAATATTCTGAGAAAGTTCTTTTATTGAATTCTGATGTTACAGAAGTTATATCCATTATTCTCAGTGACTAAAGAAAAGGGAAAATACAGTTAATTTTCAAGTGCTTATTAATTATGAAGAAGCTACAATTAAGAGGGCTCTGTTGAATATTGAACATTTGAGGCACAAACTGTCATTGTTTATAATACAGGAAAGAAAGGGTTCATATGATATGGTCAATCAAGCACTGGCCATAGCAACTACTTTTTAAAAAAAAAAAAACTTATTGCATTATGATGAGAAAAGTTACATGATTTCAATTTATCTGAATTTGTTAACATTTAAGAACATATTTTAATTAAGTAAAATTGAATCACATTCTTGTTTCCCTTTTGTACCACCACTCCTCCCAGAGACCCCTCCCTCAATACCTACAATATCTTTTTTATCATATTCCTTAAAATTTATAAAATATTATAACAATAAATATAAGTATTATAAAAGTTGTTTGATATA